>NW_021940535.1:22052026-22124007 GCF_001715985.3 Manacus vitellinus | reverse complement strand
CCCGCACTTTCTCGCGGGCCGGGGTCTCGGGAGTGATGGGTGCGGAGGGTGGTATTTGGGGGACTTAATTTCTTCCAGTTGTGTTTCCAGGTTTCGTTCGGAGCGTGGTTCTGACCTTATCTCAGTCGGCCCTCTGGCGCTACCAGTGTCAGGTTTGGGATAGCAGGCTACAGCCCCCGCCCTGCGGGTGTCCCAGTGGTCGCAGGTTGCAAAACCAAGGCATGGAACTTGAGGAAGTCACGTGCACAAGAGGCACGCAGTAAAATAAGAAATGGGAAGTGCCCCAGTGGGAACAGGCCCGTTGGTATGGGCGCTGCTAGCGCAGGTGTGTGGGCAGGGGCAGGAAGAGGTGCTGGTCCTCAGCAGCACAGCTGGGCTGCTGGAATGGCAGAGTTTGTTCAAGTTTTGCTTACGGAGCAGCTTTGGTATGTTTTTCCCCGCAAATCCCTGGTTATTTGCATTTGGAGCATATCAGTGTTGTAATATATTTAGTGTAGAAACGGTCAAAGTAAGCTCCTAGCATGTGCTTCTCTGACCTGGGCGGTTCTGGCTGTGTCTGTTACTGCTACAGAAAGTGTTTGTGTCAGAGCTGCGGTTGTGTTAGCACATCTGTGTATCATACCAGCCTAGGAAAAACAGCAAGGAGAAGAAGTTACATTTAAAAAATTTCAGCTTTACACCAGTGTAAATATATTAACATTTGGGGCACAGCTGGCAGTGCAGCTGTACCAGTCAGGTATAAACAGCTTCATACTTCTGCTTGAGGTAGCTGTGCTTGCTGGAGTCTGCAATGTAGACGTGGTGTTAGATTATATTGTTCTGACCTCTCACATCTCTTTTAATCGCATAGAACAACTCATTTTAAATATGTTGGCATTTTCAAAGCACTGCACCTTTATTACCTGACCTTATGGCCAGCCTGGCTGAAACTCAAGGAGTGAACTAACTGACCTTTATAATGTTGCTTAATGATTTTTATGTTACTTATCTAATTTCAATTCAACTGTAATAAACATGCACAGGCATCTGGGTGCATATGTGTATAAATAGATCTTGCCTCTTTATTTGTATAAATACCTACTACTCATCTGGTACGAGAATATGTTTGATTAATTTTTCTGTGGCTGGCAAGGAGGGCTCTTTGGGCTTATGTTAAATTACATATTTCAGATGGGCAGTCTTGGGAAGCTGCCATAAAAAGTGGGAAAATGGCTTGTAGTCTAATTTGCTTGCCCTTTTTCAGGTTAATCATAATCCTACTTTTTTGTGTTGACTTTATAGCTCCATCTATTTCTGTTCCAGAAGTGTGTCATTTGAACTCTGTTGTAGTCTTTGTTTTGAGATCACTTCCCTGATAATTTATTCCATATGTTTATCATTTGTGTAAGCTTATCCTGAGTTTCAGAACATTCTTCATGGGAAGAAATAACTTACCTTTATTATTTCCCGCCTCCCCGTACTCTAGTCGCTCTGACTTTTTCTACTTATGTTTTTTGTTAAAGACCTCCTTGTTGTTGCACTGAAGACCAGCCCATCACACAGTCTTCAAGATTTGTGACCAGGCCTATTTTAAGCCTTGTTAAGTTCCAGATTTACTTATAGTTCCCTAATTTTTAAATCTACTGCTAATAGGAAGCATAATTCAAAACAGACTCCTTCCAGAAACAAGTCTGGCTTCAGTGATCTTTCAGCCTGGTTTCTGAGGATTCCACAGCTTGTGCCTCATCAAAACCAGACACACCACTTCGGCTAATCAGGCCCATGGATCAGGGGTTCTTGATGTGTGGGAAGCAACGCCACAGGGAACACACAGAACTTTATTGTCCTTTTGTGTAGGGAGAGTTACGAAAACAGGGATTTCAGGAGGGAATCTGCAGACAGCCTACAGCAACACAGCTGTAGGAAGAATAAACTTTCCTATTCAGGAGCAGCATCACCATTGCCTCACCTCCATGAAAAAATGTGGCATATCTGGTGTACTGGGAAATCCAGCATTTTTCTGTTATGTGTTCTACTTTTCTGCAGCCATGCTTTTAAAACTTAGATTCTAGGAGATGAATGAAACAGGACTTGTGTGCAGCTGCTGCTTGTTCTCTACATGTCTTTTAATAGAAAATTAATTGGATTACAGTGCATGCTCCCTGCACTATTTCATATAGGCAGCAGTGGCCTTGTTGAAGCTGCTCTGTGTTCTCGTCTGTTTGTCCTGTTGGCTGTCTGTCTTCTTTTGACAGGTCCAAAACAAAACAGCCAGTCAATAATCAGAATATTTATATTTTTTAATTATTTAATTACAATGAACAATTGGCAAAGATTTCTGGCATGCACACAGAGCTGTTAAACGGAAAGAGCACTGACTTCCTTTACAGAAGTGCTTTCTTTACAAGGAAAAAAACTTTTGGGTTTAAAAAAATCAGGAAATTATGGAATGACAGTGCTTAAACATGGCACCTCTTTATGCGTTTTGACTGTGTTTGCTGCACTGAAGAAAAACTGTGGTGCCTCTAACAGTGGAAAAGCAGATTCTGAACCCTTTGTCCTCTGGCAAAATATCATTAATTTTTTCTTAGGATTTGCCGCTACTATTCAAGTTAATATTATTTCCTCAAAGGCAGAGATACATTCAGGACAGCACTACAGTTGTTCTGAGAATAAGTTTACAAATTAACTTTGAAGCTTACAGAAGAGCTAATACTTCACGTAAAAACTCGTTATTTCATGTATCTTCTTCTATTCAGAATCCATCTCCATGAAAGCTTCCTATTTTGCTGTCCTTTTACAGGCATTTTATACAGAAACAAAAATCTTGAAGGATTTAAGTACTGTTTGCACAGTTGGGTTGTGTACTTTATTAGGATGTGGAAACATGGTCTTGCATTTAGAATTCAGCCTGTCAAACACGAGCTGAACATGCTTTTCAATTTATGGGATACTTTGATGATCACAAATGGAACTAAAACATACTCAGTGAGACTGTAAAACTTTTAAACACCAAGGGCTTGTTTCTTTATTAGTCTGTATGCTGAAAAATTGCTACAGCAACCTTTTTTTCCTACAGTTTGGAGACTTTGGTGTCACTGTTTCGTGTTCTGACTTACAAAACTGTTGTACTTTGCATTGTGAAAGTAACCTACTATTTATGGAGTGCTTCCGAGACCGGCACTATCTTGCTCACAGTGTTGCCTATCATTTTAAGACCTCAGCTTGAGTAAGTCCCAACAGATTTGAAAACATATGTCAAGAAACACAAGTCCTTCACTTCCCTCTTCTTGTTTTCCAGCTCTACAATCACAGAGAGGTGCTGAACTGAAAAATAGTAAGAATGGTCCCCTAGATCATTTATCGTGTGCTGTATCATAACTACCTGTTCAGCCTTCAGAACTGTTGTTTTTGATGCTGAAGTCTTCAGCTTTCCAAATACGGAGCAAGAAGGACATAGTTTTTCATTTTTGTACTTGAATATTTTCCAGCAGTGTCTAATTTTACCTAACTAAGAATTACCTTTGAAGAGAAAGATCATTGTTTCTTTTATCAAAATTATGGGATAATAAATATAACTTTGAATGATGTTTTCTAAGTATTACATATTGTGGGAAACATTTTTGCATAAACATTTCTTTTTACCTGAGCATCCATTAGTTTGTATAGGATTGTGCATTATTCAATATTTTATTAGACAAAAGAAATATTATGTATCTCATCAAGTTCAGTGTCTTGTTTAAAAAAATTTTTATTAAGAAAACTCAGATAAAGGCTTCAGAGTTTCATTTTGAAGTGATTTTCCAGCTGGATTGATTCAAATGGAACATCCTGACATTTAGTTCTGGCACAGGTGTAAGATTTCCATGGACGTTATGTCTCATGAAAATCTATGAAAGAAATCCATGAAAGGAAAGCCAAAGATAACTCCCCAAATGTCACAGAAGAAGACCTGCTGCTCATCATGCAAGTAGTGCCAATGAAGTCTGGAGGCAACCAGACTTCACAACAAGAGTTGTGAAGATTCAGTGGTGAGATTTCAGCTCATACTAAATCTATTTGTTCCCCTTTGTATCCAGCCCTTTGTCCTTCAACATCTTAAATGCTGAAGGAATGAAGACACTTCCTCTCCCCATTTCTCCTTTTTAAGATGTATGGAGATGCCCTTATGGGCCTTTCTGCAACAAAGTATGGTTTTGGGAAGGAAGTGGGGAAGGAAGCTCTGTTTGATTGGAGTTGATGATTAGATCATATTTAAACTTTTCTTAACCCCATATATAACTTTGATATCTAATGAGTATTTTGGAACAATGAAGATTCTTAATAACTCTAAGGTGAGTAAACATGCCAAAACATCTTATTGCATTCCCCAGAAGTAAAAGCTCAACTTCTTCATTCCTTGAAAGATAGATGAAATAATAACAAAAACTATATCATCTCTAATGTAAATTTAGTGTTTTTTCTAGTTCTTTTAGCCCCTTATTAACTATGGTATAGAATCATAGAATCAGCCGGGTTGGATGGGACCTCTGAGATCATCAAGTCCAACCCTTGATCCACTACCGTGTGGTTCCTAGACCATGGCACTAAGTGCCACATCCAGTCTCATCTTAAAAACCTCCAGGGATGGAGAATCCACCACTTCCCTGGGAAGCCCATTCAAATGCTTGATTACCCCCTCTGTAAAGAATTTCTTCCTAATATCTAACCTAAGCCTCCCCTGGCACAGCTGAAGACCATGCCCTCTTGTCTTACTGATAGCTGCCTGGGAGAAGAGACCAACCCCCACCTGGCTACAACCTCCTTTCAGGTAATGAGTGATGAGGTTTCCCCTGAGCCTCCTCCAGGCTAAACAACCCCAGCTCCCTCAGCCTCTCCTCATAGGACTTGTGCTCCAGTCCCTTCAGCAGCCTCGTTGCCCTCCTCTGGACCTGCTCTAGCAGCTCAATGTCCTTCCTGAACTGAGGGGCCCAGAACTGGACACAGGTGTGGCCTCACCAGCGCTGAGTACTGGGGAAGAATCACTTCCCTGGTCCTGCTGGCCACACTGTTCCTGATCCAGGCCAGGATGCCATTGGCCTTCCTGGCCACCTGGGCACACTCTGACTCATGTTCAGCTTCCTGTCAATCCAAACTCTCAGGTCCCTTTCTGCTTGGCTGCTCTCCAACCACTCTGTGCCCAAGCCTGTAGTGCTGCAGGGGATTGTTGTGGCCAAAGTGCAGGACCCAGCAGTTGGCCTTGTTGAACCTCATCCTGTTGGAATCAGCCCAACTCTCCAGTCTGACCAGGTCCCACTCTGCAGTAATGCATTGAGTCATATTTTAAACAAATTATATCATAGGGAATGAAATTAATGAAGAATACTTTTCCTTGCATTTCTGTATGAAGATCCTATATCCTTTTCCTATTCCAATAGCATCGGTTCTATCTGATCAGTTCTATCCCTGTACCATAAGACACTCACTGTCATTTGAGCCATTGCCCTATTTTTTCCCCTCCCTGCCTCTTACTCCATCACTGAGAAAGGAGCAGCATTTTCTGTGGCCCGTTTGGAGGGATTGCTGTGTCTTCTGGCCTGTCATCAAACTTCTGCTCACTGACCACTCTACAAGCCAAACAGAACAGGTACCTGCTGAGCCTGGGTGACATTCTCTTCCATAGTGGTGTCATCAGCCTGGCTCTCCATCCTTCATCCAGCAGCTGCTTTTTAAGAAGTTTTTAAGAAGGTAATGTCTGAAGACTGTATCTACAGATACAGCAACCAGATTTTAGGGAGAAATTGGTAGGTGGACAGATGTCCTTGTGTAATCAAGCAAAAATTGTTGCTTTGGAGGCTTGAAGGTAAATTTGACAATAATTAACGGAAGCCTTGAGGCACGAGCTGCTTAAGTGTTTCTGTCTGTGTTTTGTGAGCAGCAGAGCAATCCCCTTTATAAATTTCCCTCATGGTACATTGTAGAAGAAGCAGTAACAAAAAAGGGAAAAAATGAGGTTTCCAGAGTTGCAAGGCTTTTTTGTGTAATACCACATTTCACTTCTCAGGCGAAATAAAACAGTCACTTTGTTTTAAAGTGGAACTGAATCAGAATTGGGGTAAAATCTAAATAAAATTTCTGCAGTAAGCTATGGAGTACGGGCTCACAGACTCTAAACTGCCAGTCTTTCAACTGAAATAAAGAACTTCCTAAACAAGTGGTATTTCTCAAAAGGACACACAGAGCCTTCCACTAAATTAGTGAAGTGGTAAGCTAAGAGTTAAAAAAGAAACTGCTGTGTTATTTTTAAAAAAATCAAAGTTCACTTTAGAGGAGTGTTTGCATCAGCCTAAAAAATAAATATAGGACAGATTATTGTATAGCTAACAAGAAGAGCTGTTACATCATATGCATAGACGTTAGCTCTCCATCTTCTTTTAAAAAAAGCTCAAATGAATTTTTATCTTAATGTGCTTAACCCAGTGTTTTTCCTTGCAGCACTCCTACCTTTTTTTTCCTTCTCTTATGTGATTGCCACAAACAGCAATAAATGTGAAAACTGTCATAAAATTTAAAATTAAATAGCTATTTTTGTATGAATTCAGCGTTGTTTCTAGGAAACATAGATGAAAATCTTCTTTGGAATTCATATAGAAAGGACTGGTCCAAGTGAGGCATATGTATAGGTTCATTTCTTGCCATGCAAACTCATTTTCTCTACAAGAGGAAAGTCATCAATTACCTTCTTTAAAGTGATACATAGATATGTAAAATATCATGCCAAATAAGAAGCATTTGTTGCCTCCAATAGAAATTGCATTTGATCTCATTTTATTAAAGTGCTCAACCGATAAACTTCACCTCAATGGATTTAGTTTAAACTGTGAACTATTATTCTGTAAAACAGAGAACCTTGAAAAACTCATGATGCAAATACACTTTATTTATAAAGTGTATTCTGGGATGTCACATGACTTACAGTGAGAATACTCAATTAATAAAATAGCTTTGCTCATCAAGTATTTCTACAATAATGTTCATAAAGTACAGTACCTGGCTAAAAGTATTCCAAGACAGTCATAGCAATATGCTAAAGAGGACAAGCAGACCCCAAGCCAATATTGTCTCACCTTTTTTTTCTTCTTAATTTAATAAAAAGCTCTGAATACAGAGACTGATGGGTTTTCAAGTTCTGACTGACAGGTTTTCAATTGATCTTGAAGTTTTATAGCTCCTGACACTTGGGTAACTAAGCAGCTTATAAACCCTACCTAAACAGAAACCTTAAGAGGTAAAGAGGAGTTATTACCCTCAGGCTGTAGAAACAGTGCCCAGGAGGAGAAGTGGCTTTGCCAGACTTCTGTCTTCCAGACAGGGGAAGTATGTGGCAGCACGCGGAGATCATCCAAATCTCAGAAATCCCAAACAAGTACATCCACTCCTGGGGCATACCACCCCTCCAGCAGGCCACCATAATCCATCAGCTGTCTCTGACTCACCAGTAGATTATTTAATTCCTGTCCTTTCTGTGAAAAGTGTTATGTATAGGCTCCTTATATTTCTGCAGTCCCAGAGTGTGCATTTTGGGACTATCCTACATCCCCAGCAGCCGGCACAGTGCAATCCTGCTAGCTTGGCAGAACTGCCTCAATCACTGTTTTTGCAGCTTCTTATCTTTCCCAGGCATGAGCCTGATGTTAAGATTATAGATGCTGTTAGCAGTTTAACAGCTAAAATGTTAGAAGGAGACTGATACATTGCATTTAATTTAAGAAATCAAAGCACGCTGTGTAATCTCCCTCCACAGGATTGGGTTGGCCTTCAGTGACATCTATATGGGTCTTCCCACATTGGTAGCTCCTGGCTTCAACCATGATGTGAAGAAGCACCTCAGCCTCATCACCCATCTGTTCTTGCTGTTCCCAGTGAGGCTGCTGACCTGAAAACCAGCTGCCAGTTCTATAGTGTCTGCTGAGCAAGTGTCTTCATGATGTATAAAGCATATATATCCATAAAGTATGGAGTGGTTGTGCTTACATCTTGCACTTCTAAGCATTAAAGGTTCAATATCCTAGACCTAGTTGCTGACAAATAAGAGAAAACAAGGCTAGGTCTCAGATCTTCCCAACCAACCACTGTAAATCTTGATTTTGCCTAATACACTGATCCATTTTACCCATTTCTGCTTAAAAGTTTATCAATGCAATTATTCCTAATAAAAGTATTAAATACAGTGCCAAACTCATGAGCCGGAGGGCTGTTTTTTCAAGTTTTTCATTACCTACTAAGTAAATTAATTAACACAAATGAAACTCTAGTGTCATAAAACGACATCCTGCTCTAATTGAAGACAATGGCAAAACTGTCATTGACCTCCATGGGAACAGGTTCAGGCTCATAACTTTCAGATATTGCACATTAAGCAACATAGTCAGAAATACTATCTTCTATTAAAATGAGATATGGATGTAGCATGGCAAGTAGCAGCACAGGGATTCCTCTGATGACTATAATTAGAGGTCTTTAATGACAGGTTAGGTATTTTTAATATGCAATTCCACATTGCTGTTACACCATCAGATTCTATTCGGGATCTTTACACATAGCATAACGGAATTCAGAGGCAGATGAATGTTCCCGATATTTCAAATTCAGCAGTTTTGCTGATTTAGCATTTTCTGAAGCATGCACCATGTGGTGCACAAACACTGCGAGCAAAGATGTTTTCCACTGAGATTTGCCAGGGATTTAAAATTTTAACACTTTCCTGCTCTCCTTACAGATAGAAAAAGTGTTGCTATGCAGATACAGAGAGTTGTGCAATCATTCTAATAGGTATCATTTCATTATCTCTGAGGAATTTAGGTGTGGAGCCAACTCCATGTATTAGTTAATAACCAATCCATTACTTGATTAACTGACTTACATGAAGAAAGCTTATCATCCATAGATTTGTCTGCTTGGAATTAAGTCATAACAAGACACTGAAAAGATTTTTTTTTCAGCTTTCAATGCCTTACATAAAAATCATTCTGCAAGATTACAATGAAATATTCTGAAGAAAAATACATACTTTAAAAATAGTAGATGCTATAAACGCATTAAAACAATATAAAAATAACCCAAGGCACCACTAATTAAGCATGAGTCAGTGCTTCCAGTAAATTCATGGCAACTGCAAGTAACAGGAAAAGAGTTGTCTATCTCAAGGCATTGCCAACTTACTATAGAAACTTGATCCAAAGGGTTTGAACATCTCATGTATATAAGATTACCAGTTCATATCCATGTATACAATTGCCTTCTCTTGGGATTTTTGTCTCTCCCCCCTACTCATCTGAAGCTTCTTCAGAGAGTCATCACTGTCTGATATAGCAAGATTTAGAAATTATTCCATACACTGATATGTTTCTTTTCTTACCATAGTGTTTGGAATGTATTTTGGACAGGAAGCCTGAAGCTAAATACTCTGTCATTCATAAACCATGCCAGGGATTCTTGGAAACATCTGCACCTTGCAGTTATGCAAATGCCTCTGAGATATGTCAGAACACTGTTTATTTGTACCGTACCAACCGCATGTCATCTGAATTAATTTTCACATTCTTGTCCTGATGGGACATGGCTCTGAATATAAAAATTGACACATGTGAGTGCAGTGGGGTTAAAAAGTTATTGATGCTTTGCCAAAATTCCCCAATAAATGTTTGCTGCCCCTCAATATAATTAAACAAAGGTATCTTTGTAAGTTACATATTAACAACTCCAATACACAGATGTTTATATTCTTTCACAGGGATGCATGAAGAGATGAGTCCAATAGTGATGTGAATATGTTGAGAGTCAAAGAGTAGTATTGCAGTCTTGAATAAATGCAAAACATCAACGCTTCTCAGCACTGTCCTGCAAGACAGCGTACACCTGAAAACCCCTGTGGACAGTTCCTTCACTCTTTTTCAGCAAAATCAGGTCAATTGGAGAGCGGAAATGAAGTGGGAGAAACCATGTTCACTCATAGTCCTTCAAAACATCACTAACTTTTTGTTTAAAAGATTCAGTAACATAACAATAGCAGCTGGTGCTGAAATTGGCATCTGAGAAGGTTCAGACTATATCAGCTGTACCTCAGGGAGGCTGCAGCAAGATTTGTTAGTTTTCTGTGTTGTGGTTACAGATCTGAAGGCTGTATTACTCAGATTATTGCGCTTTTTCTCTCAGTCTTTGTCTCCTCCATATATATTTTTCTTTCAGCTCTGTGACAGCTTCAACAAAGTAAAACCTTCAATAGATGGCTTGTCTGAAACCAGAATGGTAGGAGGAGAATCTTATCTGCACAGTTTTGTCACATTTCATGCCATATATTTATCTGGAAGGGGTGGGAATGGTGTACTGGTGGGCATAGTGCTTTTGTCATACAGATTGCTAGCTCCAACTATAAGTTTTCTATAAAAGAAAACAAATAATGGTGTCGAGCTCAACATTTAATTCTACATGTTCCTAAATCAAAGAGGAGAATTGTGCGGATAGATGATGATTTGTTTTTCACTGCAAGGAATATCCCCGTTACAGGGCATTGCTTGCAAAGGAGTACACCACTTTTGAGGGATGTGACAGGCCAGTAGCCTCTCTGGACAGGAGAAACTACCAAGTAAGGGACTCCGAATCAGTGGGTCTTGTGAGTGTGTGGGACAGCAAACAGGTAGTTGCCTTTACTCTAGTCTTTTACAGAATATATCACCTTTCTAAATGAGTTGATCACCGGATCTGCTAAAACCAACCGGTTTTGTCTTGGAGCTCTGATGGATGTTTGTTCACAGGCTGGCATGTGTGGAAGATCCTGCTGTTTTCAGTGTGGATTCTCTTAGGTCTTACAAATTTTGAATTCACACTTCAGCTTCTGTCCAGAATTTATGGAATCTCCTCTCCTATTCATTTTCGTATTTTCATGAACTGTTAAATAATTTAAATAATTTAAGTATCTGAGAAACATTGGCTAATTTCTAATGAGATTGAAACCAAAAAGTTTCAAAGACAGTATTGGGTACGTACCTAGACATATGTGAGCAAATGCATAGCAGCAAGAACATCATATTCTTGGGTAACTTTTAGATGATGCATCGTGGATAGTAGCTGCCTGCAGGAATTGATGTCCAGTTCCATGTTTGAAGCTGAACATATTCTCTTTAATTATAATAAAAATGCTACCTGTTTTTGTTACAGCTTCTGACTGACCGTGTTCTAATGTGCCCATGGCAAGGAAAACATTGTTTCCGTTCCAGTTGGCATGATGAGAAAATTTGTTTATTGTGTTGGCTTTAACACAGTATTTATCAGAAGATTATCCTTTGAAATTGTCAGTTTATGGCACAATAATTAGATCTGGTACTTGAAAGCTGTCAAGTAAAAGCAAGCTTTCTTCAATAATCATATTCCTTTTCACTTCGCAGGTGGGGCCTAATAAAGTGAACTGCTAAAAAGTATTGAGGCAGTAGGAGGCTTGGCATTTCAGTAAGCGCAAAAAGACTGCATCCCAATAAATTGCTCACATTGTTTTTCCATATGCAAACCTTCTTCATGAGGACATCCTCTCCCTCACAACCAGAAGGCAGAAGACTACTGAGCAGTAAAGAGCGGAGGAGAAGAACATGGTAGTGTAACTAATAGTTAATAAATATATGGGTGATATCTAAATATTAATAGGAAACTTTAAATATTTATTTTGGTCCTGTATCTTTTGTTGAATGAGATATTGTCTGGCTCAGCTGACTGTGTTCTGGCTCACAAGAGAAAAGCCTTTTCAATGTAAGTTCCCTAAGAGGTATGATAAACTCTGAGAAGAAACAGGGGAAGTCTTATTCCACCTCTGGGAATGGGAAAGTAAAAAAATTAATTAATTCTAAAATAAAGTCCATGGAGGAGCTGTTCCCTTGTTTCAGCTGAGGGCATCACACTGCTGACAATAAGAGTTAGAGAGTTACAGAGGCGACAAAGAGCAAGTTATGAGAGTGGGTTATTGGTGGAGAGGGAAAGAATACACCTGAAGCTGGACATGATAAACATTACTAACGCCGGGTTGCTGGTTTCTCGTGAGGAGTACGACTAATAAATAACCCAGCACTTCTTGGTTGGTACATAGAGCAAGGTTAAGTGGTGAGTGGTCCATGGACCATGGATTCTAGGTCCTGTGACGTTCCTCGTATTGAGGGGGATTTTATGCGAAAATTGGCAATTCTAGGTTTTAGTTCGGTTAGCGGTGTTATTCCTAGAACATGACATGTTATGTCCTTGTGTGGGAATGTGCCTAGGTCTGTTGATGACAAGTTTTGGGCTGTATGGGAGATAGTATGAAAATTTGGATGGTTTTGCAATAATAGTATGTCAGATTTTCCTACATGCATGTTATGTCTAATGTGGTGGAGGATGCTATGCAAAGTAATACATACCGTAGGGTATGGGGGGGAGGGGGGGGCCCCTCCCCTTGATGTACGTGTTGATTGGAAAGTTAGGGGGTGTTTGGGTATTTTTTGGAAAACTCTAAGAAGGGGATAGCCTTCAGTCTTTGGTTTACAAGACCAACGTTTTTTATAAACTATTAGAGTAGTTAGAGGTTGAGTATCTTATTTTCTAGGAGACTGGTGATGGGAAATAAGATGAGAATGATTGTGAAGTACGTAGTTGAGAAGATTAGCCTGAAAATTATAAAATTATTTTCAAATATTAATTTGCTTAATAAACTCTCCAATAAATAATGTTTAAATGAAACATGGTAAAAGAAACTCCTCTTGTAGAGATTAAGAATTTCATACATTTACCTAATTCATTCCTTAATTCTAATTAATAGGACTAAGAAATAATACTTTTTTTTCTACTGGTACTTGGGATTTTAATGTCATATCTTATTGTAAATTGTCTGACAGATTATAATGCACATTTGGTAGAGTGACACTATAATATATGAAGTGTATTTTTCTTTTACTCATTTTTCTGAAAAAAAAAAAAAAATTAGAATTCCAAAGACTGGCAACATGGCATGTAATCTGAATTCCTTGCAATTTCTGTAGTGTTTTCAAAAGGATTTAGGCATTGATTCACTCCATGGTTTAAGCTTAAATGGTTGACACAGTGAAGGTTCTCTTTAAAAATGGAATTAGGCAACTTCAGTGACATTGACTTCGAACAAAATTTAGGCTCTTAAGTGATGAAAATATATCTAAAAAAAAAAGACCATGCAGCACTGATGGCAGCAACTGCTTCCTACTTTTAAAAATCTGGGTCCAAATTTGAATGAGTGCCTAAGTAAACATTCAGAACTTGGTTCATAAGCTAAACTATGGGAAATCTGCCCTGAAAAACACCAGTGTTTTTGCCTACTAATATGCCCAAAGGTGTGCCTGGAGTCATTAGGGAACAAAGACCTGTCTGAGAAACATTATGAAGATTAATAACTGTGCATACAAGATTGGAAAGGAGCAAGCAGAGGGCATATTGCTTATTGCCTGTATCTGTCTGGGACTGGGATGAAAAATAAATCAAATCCAGTAAGGTTTTCAAAGAGATTTTAGAAAAAATTAAGAGTTGTAATGGGGCAAGGGGAGTCCCAGTATAGATGCAAACAACCTTTCTTCCCACCCCTTAGAACATTTGAGAGAAATAAGACCTGCTCTGAGAGTTGGGGGCTGATGGTAAGACACAGATGCAACATTATCTTATTCATTTAAGTAACAGAAGGAATTTTTCCTTGCTGAGAGTACTGAGAAGTTTCCATTTTTAACCTTTAGGCATGTTAGATGATGTGGAGCATTAGAATATGTTATCTGGTTTTTGGCCATTTTGTTTCTTAAACTCATCAACCCACTTAGGGAATATTTGACATACCTATGTGTAAATGGAAAACCTAGAGAAAGGCCCATAGCCTCCTTGCATCTTTATTCCATTGCACTTGTAAGGCACTAGGCACTAAATAAGTTGAATATTACTTTCTTCTTAAACCTAGAAAACAAACAATTAAGCACAGATGCATGCAGTACAGTGTGAGAAACTGAAGTAGTTTGGGAATTATTACAGAGGAAAGCTGACTTTCATGTTCCAACATGATACCCTCTCCTATGGCTCATCTCTTGCTTCGAAGGCTCAGCCCTCTGGGATGTGCAACAGAACTTCTGGAATAGAAAGGAAAAGAGAGAGATGTATGGATATAATGTCATTCATGGATTGCATTTACTTGGCTTGAACTCTTTAAATTGCTCAGGTCAGAAGTAACAAGATAAAGGGAAATTGATTCAATCAGTTTTAAAGCAGTTTTCCTGAGTTACTGTAACAAACACTTGACTATTTTCTATCTCGTTTGTTAGAAACAATGGAAAGAAGTATTTGCAGTTCGGAGGGTCTTATTCTTGAGACCAAAGTAATCCAGAAGAGCAAAATCCAGAGTGGTTTTGGTTTTAACTGGCTGCAAACTATTGTGATTGTGCATGCAAAGGGCAAAATAGAAAAATTTTTTGGTATGAAGTTCATTTCACTGCCAAGTATAATTTCTCCTAACAAGCACCACCTTGCTACCCACTGCAGGATTAATCAGATTGGTGCATATCGACAGAGTTTGACTCTGGCAGAAAACAGTCAAGGAGCCAGCCATCAGTTCTATTGGCAGACAGCTTTTTTGAAGCATTTGTCCACAGAGATAAATTCACCTTGGCTTGCAGAGGAAAATGCATATAGCACATACCTGCTGTGGATTTCTGTGCTTGAAGTGCTTATCGTTGTCTTTTCATGAGGAATATGCCAGAGATGAGAAGATTTAGTTTTCATCAAAAGCTCTGCAGAACTGCCATCAGCAGAAGCTGTAGGGAAGACAAGCTGAATCAAACCACATCCTCTGACATGGGCTTAATGCTCCTTTGACATGACAGCTAGTGGGATGGGTCTGGTTTTGCAGCCAAGAGTGTAATTCTTGTGAAAGATTAAGTTTCAGTACAGGATCAGGGCAAATCAGATTTCATAACATGTTAGAAAATTCCAGAAGAAAATTCTTTCTTCTTTTATTTTGCTTTCCCCTTTTCTTTATTTCTGTCATTATAATGTCAGAATCCAGAAGTTGAAAAGACTCAATAAAATATACCTCTGCTCTCTAGGGTGATTGTGGCATTTACCCTCACAAAGTCCAGTATAGCTGGCTTTTTCTCTTTGCACATTTCCAGACCCTCTAGGATTTTTTGGGTCTTAGCCTCCTGAACAATATCATCTTCCTTTTAGGACACCATTTGTCATTCTCCCCCTGCTTTACCCAAATAAGTGGAAAGATCCACACCATTTGCTGAACCATATTTAAGCTCTCCAAATGACCACTAATTTTAACATTGACCTATGGGAAGCAGTCTTAGTGTTGAGTAGAGGTATTTGTGATATTGATAGCATTTCTGAATGTCAACTGCAATCATTTTGCTCATAATTGGTTCTAATTACAACACTTATTTTCATCAGTTTCATTATAGAACCTCTGTTGTGTTAATAATAAAATGCACTGAATGTAAAAACTGAATGCACTGAATGTAAAACTTTTTCTGCAGCTCTCCTGAGATGACTCTGTGGTGTTCTTGAACATGAAAAGATCCTGCCCCATTCATGGACAGCATGGAATATGTCATAAAGAGTATATTTGTGACATCTTTCAATGGAATTAGTAATTGATGAATTGTAGTATTATACAAAAAGCACAGCTGCTGTATAACACTAGAGTCTTACAGCTGGAAAGCACTCTACAGGAGAAAAGCCTTCAAAATATAAACCTTTTACTGTCATCAACGACAGAATACTGGACATTCACAACACACAAATGTTCAGGTCATAAACTTGCAAGCTGCATTAATGTGGCAGTTAAATTTACTAGTCTTAAAGCTGCACTTGTAAAATATTTATGAATACATGTGGTTGTCACTGCAAAGAAACTGCACTGTCAGCTTAACCTCTCTCCGATTGTTTCTCCTCCCTGTCTTCCCCTCAGTGGAATGTATTCCATGAAATTCAAAACATGTGCCTTAGCTTAATTTAAAAATAACTACATGGTAGGTGTTATAATGCAAAAGAAAAAAATAAGAGCTGTTTTCATGATATTTGGTCACTGTTTTATTCACTCAGAAATATTTCAGTTTGGTATACCTTAATGGGAAATTAAATTTAGTTTTCACATGTCTGTGGTTTTTTCAAACTAAAAAATGAACTGTGAAGAATGATTTGAATTTTTTACCACAACATTTAAACTGTTCATTAAGTCATCCAGTGCACTGCTTTTGCAGGAGGATTGGATTAGATCATCCCCAGAGGTTCCTCCCCACCTCAGCCATTCTGTGATTCTGTGGTGGCCAGAGTCTGACCATATTCCTTATCAACTCTGGGATAGGACTCCAAAGTACGGATAGCATGGCTCAGAGTTTGTGTACATAAAAATTTGCCTAGGGAAACCTGCATGTCTGTAGAACTCTGGACCTGGTAAAACCCTTCCAGAAAGGCTTTGGGCTCTTCTCAGCGCCTCTGGTACTGTGGATCCTTACAGTTCAGTTTGGCTTGTCCCTCTCCTCACAGCAGTGCTGGGTCAGCTGCTGAGCCCCTCATCTACACCACCCTATCTGAAATAGAGAGAGTTATTTGGGGACCTGTCCTCATGGAGTCTCATTCACCACAGTCCTGGCTGTGAAGCGAGCATCACCAAACACTGCAGACCATCTGGCATGCTTCTGAGCCAGCAAAATACTGCCTGAAGTGTGGATAAAGAGCTCTGGCACACCACTCACTGAGAGCGGTTGAAGCAATATCCGATACAATACTGGCGTGAGAGTGTGTGCTCTGCTGAGCAGAGACTGTGTATAATGAAACCCTTGTTATATAACACAGCTGATGGATAGGGGTAGATATGTATTCTCCAGTTGGTGTTTCCAGGGGTGAATATTACCAAAATCTCTATTCACATTTAAACACGTGATGTAGTTTTTCCCTCCACAGGAAAAAAAAATACTGCAAATGTCTGTGACACTTGAAAAATCAAAGTCTTTCAAAGTAATAAAGGCAATGCTCAGAAAATATTATGAACAGTAGCCCCACTACAGTATCTCCTTTAAAGAGACATCTGGGGTGAATTAGGGTGCTGCTGTGGCTGTGGCACTACTACAGATGTCGAGGTGTAAACGTATTTTGCAGGGACTGTAGATATGTGATCATGTATAATGCTGTTACTAGAAGCTCAAGCACTATATTTCCAGTAAGATGAAGAATACCAGAGAAGAATAGAAATGCCTTCTGAGTTTGAATTACAACCACATCTAATGAGCTCAGAGGTGTTTTCACTCGACTTTAGTATTACTTTTCAACTCCTGCAGCTTAAATGAGCCTACTGATCATAACAGTAAATATGGGCTCAAAGGATATCCCAAGAGGTACCATTAGTCACGTATTACATCCTTTTCTAATTTGTACACTTACCATGTTGCAGGATTTCACAGGACTGATGAAACCTCCAGAATTTCATGTTTCCCTCAACAGTCTACAATAACCCTTAGTCTGAATGACATGTATTATTTCCTTGTTGAACATGTGATGTAGAGGGCTTCGTAAAAGATTTATTGTAAGGAAAACGAGATGTTTTATTTCCAGCCTAATTGAATACATTATTGCTCTGAGTTTAAAAATGCTGTGGTGATATATTACACCTCAACACAACTGTACACATGAAATCTGCAGCAAGAACACTTATTGGACTACAAATCAGAATACAGCTGTTGATAGGAGAGTTATATACCTTAACTTGCAATATGTTACAATAAAGTTTTACTGTATAAGTCATAGTGGGAAATAAAATAAAAGCCTGATTAAACAGTTAAGCAATACTTCTATTTTTAGTGACTGGAATAAAGACAACTGCCAGAACTCAAATCCTCTTTGTTGTGTATGGATGATAAAAGGGCCATAGCGGAATCTCCCTGTCACAGTTAGATGGAAAATAGTGATAAAGCTGCTAATCCCAGTAAGGATTAGTTGCAGAACAGAACAGCTTCCAAATTCACCTTAGAATGGAAAGTCTGCCCTAAGCCATGATTCTTGCTTGCCCACATATTCAGACACACTGCAGACAAAGCGCAGAGCAGCCAGGAGATATGAAATTCTCTCCTCCTTCAAGCTGTGCCCAGCAGGCAGGATTGCCATGCAGCTCAGCCCAGTGCTGCCACCTCAGCCTTCCTGCACCCTCTCATTGGGTGTTAAGGCCTCAAGAGCTGTGGAAATGCATGTGGATCAGGGCCCTCTCTGCTTTGGCCTCTTGTAACTCTCTGCAGCTGGATACCTACAAAAACTGGTGCCAGCACTGTTCTCTAGCACATAGTAGCACCCATTTGTGATAAGTTCAACAACAGAGATGCTGCACTGCTTTTTCCTGGGACTTTGGGGATGAGAAATAAGATCTCATGAATAAATTATTTCTACAGTAAATCTTTCTTCTAAGGCTTAAGTGATGTCTACATCATTTTACTCTAGGTTGAATTTCAACTGAAATGTTACCTTTCACCCTTTCACTACCCCTTATCTTCTGTCTTCTTTTTTTTTTCCCCAAGCATATATTTCTAAGTAACAGTTGGTCAAATTATAAACTCTGCTGCAGAGTATCAGAAGGTCTGGAACATCACACTGGCTAAGAGAAGCTGTAGCCGACTCTGTGTATTATGGCTTTTTGCCTGTTCACCATTCCTCCTGCTTTGCACCTGAGCTATATCCTCGGTCTCAGTAGAAACCACAGAGGTGGGGAAAAAAAAATAAGGTCTGCCAAACATGTGGGCCTGATATCTAATATTGTGACAAATATAGAACCATAACAAATTTAAGAACACTAAAGGTAGATTAATCACCCTGTGGAATTTATTATATGAATATATTAATTGAGTTGCAGTCCTACCTGAGAACACTGGGCCTAACTTAAGTTGTAGTAATGAAATGTTTACTCCACATCATTAACATTTGAGTTCAGTGGGGGTCCTAAGCAGAAAGTGACACAGAAATTTTCCAGATAACAGTATTTAAGCAGACATTTTAAAGAAAATGGACCACCCTATTAGCTGTCTCTACCAGGACAAGTTCTTTTCTTTTGCCAAAACTGTAAGATCGAGGATTATAACCGCACTAAATATCTACATGCCCATGTTTAGAGGTGATGAGCCTACAGGGAACTATTCATCTCTCCAAGCTCTTTATCCATCAAGTCCTACAAGATGGCCCAACTGCTCAGCCTGTCAAAAGATTGTCAGTCTTCCACTTCCCTTTCCAGTGGCCTAAAATTTCTATTAAAAATAAAACCCTTAAGTGTTCATTGCACATCTGAAATACTCTTCCATGATGAAACAGAAACCAGAGAGTTGTGAATTGCCCCTATAACTTCCATCTGAGTAGTGCCATCCAGCTCCTCCTTCCAGTGTTTTCCCTACAGACATTACTAGACCCTGCCTTTACTTGGCCAAATCTGCATATTGTTATCTACCATTGTTTCGTTTTTTGTTTAAGTTTCCTTTTGTTGTGCATCCTCTTTCATTGGCTTGTAATGTAAAGTAACTTCTCCCTGTGCAGGGTGTCTTTGTGTGTTCCTCTTCATGCAGCAATTTTCTGAACTAACCTCCGTCTATTGTTTTAAACAATTGATCCATGGGCTAAAATGGGAAAACAGAATAATCCCTCATTTAAATGATCAATGAAAGGGAATGACTAGGGGAAAATGTTGATCACTGCTGCAGCCCTAATCATCCGAAGTGTTACTGCAATTCAGAGAAGGGAGGAAGGGAAGAGATTTACAACATTGGGAACTCCCAGGGAAAGAGGTCTGTAAGGAATGGCTCCCATATGGAACTGGAATGCTTTGTACACCCTGGCTTAGCAATTAAATTTACAAGGTGTTGCTAAGTAGCAATACCCCTGTAAACTCAGCAAATGCTGGAAATGCTGTTACAAAACTAGAGACTTCTTTTATTGCTTCTCACATTTCAATAGGGAGAAAGTCATTAGCAGAAGGCTGTTCTTTGTACAGACTTCCCATTTGGAGAGTTGGGAGGTATATACTGATAAAAGATCTGTGAGAGGATGCATCATGGCCCTCTGGCAGAGGCAGGTTTTTCTACAGAGAGGACAAAATATGGAGCAAAAGAAGTATTTTGATCTAAATTAGAAAGTATGTGTCTAAAATGACTAGTCAGTCATTTACTTACACACACACATATATATACATATACATGTGTACATTTGTTCCCCTTGGAACAAAAACCGCCTTTTAAATTCTTCTCAGTCAAGTTTCACTGACAAACTTGTTTGACGGGCATCAGGGACCTGAGGCAAGTTTCAAGGGAAAAAGTAGCCATCACTCATGCTTCATTGGATTTCTATGACAGAATGATCAAATCCTGTAGAACCTGGCATAAGCACATCATTATCAAACCCTGCTTTAGCATTTCTTAACTGATCACGGAGGCTGAGGTCCTTGGTGACTCCTGTTTTCTGGCACTGTTTGTAGTTATTTGACCTTTTCTCAGTGGATAATCCACACAAAAAGCCCTAATTACTTCCCCAGCTTTGAGCGGTCCAGCACTGTGAATAATCAATGACACTGATTTAGGTATTGCACAATCAGATGCTTATGGTGTTTAAAGAACATTTTTCCATTGACCTACCACAGCCGTAGGACAATACCAAGCACTGAAGTTGCTGTTGTAATCACAAGCTGGCCAAGTGACCTTGGGGGTCTGAAGCTGATTACTAGGGCCTTGATTTGAACAGATATAACACATTTTTAATGATTTCATAATTTTTACTTTCTTAAAACCACACTTGGTCAGGATTCATCCAGCAAGATACTGGTGTACTGACAGAATATCAGAAGAATATCAGAGCAAGACTGGTCTATAAACATAACCAAGTATTTTTTTCTTTCTTAATATCACCTCAGTTATTATTTGGTTGTTAGAAAGCACAGTAAAAGGATGTATTTTGCCTTTAAAAAAAAAACAGTCAGGCACTTCAGTATTTCCTTGCTTCAAAAGTTTTCAAGGATAAAAACAGAACAGGAGGAAAAGAAAAGAGAAATTGCCAAGTTATTGCTATAGATTGGGATGTCTGTGAGAGGAATAGGGTGAGGATTCTTAGGAATTAAACAGTCTCTCATTTGCTGGGTTCTTCTCCCCTGTTCATATAACACAAAAATGCAATTCATTATCTTGGGTTATTAGATTTAAGTCTACCACCTGCTCAGTTGTTTCAGCTTTAAAACTGAAAAAAGGAAGCAGTCCTGTTTTGCTTTTTTTAGAGTTAAAGCTTTGAAGAGATTTTTTATAAGGAGCCATTTGCTCAGGTAAAATTTGTGATGGAATACCAGATCATTTGGGGGTGATTGTAAATCACATGAATCTTCCACCAATCAGATAGAAAATTGAAAGTGTTTGGTGGGGATAGGCACAAAAAGAGAAAAAAAGCAATTCTTTTCCCAGCACAAATTTCCTCAGACATATTTTGCGTTTTTTTAACAAAACCTGTTTGTCTCATTGAAAGGACTATATTTCAGCGAAAGACTTAAAGGTTTACTTACTTGAGAATTTTGCAACAATCAACGTGTTTTTTCAGAGAAATCTCAAGCAATTAGAAGGAAACATAGAACAGGGGGAGCACAGTTTGAGGGAAGTCTGTGGGTAGCTCCACCACCTTCCCTCTCCCAAGCAGTAAGCTGGTGGGGTTACTCCTAATATGGCAGCCTCTGAAGCAGAAATAACAAGAAGAAACACTTTTATTGTGGAGTTTTCGTTTTTTCCAATCTTCCTGTCAGGCCAAAAGAGGGAAGATAAACAGAAGTATATAATAGGAGCTAGGATAAAGTTTGTCAAATAAGAACCTTCGTTTGTCTCTGCAAAAAGAAAGCCTGTCCTTTCCTCTCCTTTGAGGACACTACTGCATTTCTGTCCTCCCTCAAATAAAACGTCTTCTTGAGACACCTGCGTATGTTTGCATCCATCCTGATCCAGCCTGAGCAATGATGTCTGGAGGAGTATTTGATGAAGTGCTTGTTCCTCCAGAAAGTTCATATTGTGGAGGCATCACGTGGGCATAGACTGCTTAGAGCCCACTTTTGAGATGTCAGACAAGCATCATGAATAACATTAACTGTCCTGAAGAGCTGGAACTTTCCACCTGTGTGGCTCTGCTGCAGATGTTCAGGGAAGAGGAACTGAAGGACAAACTTCATCTTTTAGCTGAGAGCTCTTTCCTCACTCGAAGACAGAACAGGAAAGAAAATGCTTACTGCAGAAGAGGAAAAGCATAGTGCTGAAGTTAGTATGGCTTATGAAGTCAAAATAGGCATTGCAGTGAGCTTATAAACAGGGTGAAGCAGTTGTTGGTGCAGCTGTCTTCTGTCCTGCTAATTCACATCCTTCCAGGGTATGTTGTAGTCTCCTTAAATATACAAATTACTGTTGGATGTACTTGTCTGATCAGAGACTGTACAATCCAGGTAGGCACTGCAGGATGGCAGGAGCAGAATGGTGTAATTTATAGACAGAAAAATCCCAAAAGGAGACGTAGAAAGTGCTTTGGATAACTTAGCATTGGAGATTTATACTGCTTCTAGTGATTTCAGTTTGCATACCTAAACTCATGAGCAAAACAAACTAACTTCCAGTGATCTTTGCCAATTTAATTTAGTAATATTTTTAGAACAAGATCTTTTGAGCACTGTCTTCAGTGAACTGGACACAAATATGCACGACTATTTCATAAATATTTTCTACATTAAGAATGTTTAGGCTCAAAAAGTGTTTGTTTCTGGGGTGTCACAAACAGTACTAAAACTTTTTTTTTTCAATTGCCCCATAAGTGGTCAACACACTAGTTACAAATTGGTGTAGGCTTCACTCAAAATTTCCCTTTTCTAAAAAAGATATCTCTAATATTAGTTAATCTGAGCTGAAATGGTGTGCGGCAGTGCAACCTCTTTTTTCTACCATGTGCTGTAGTAGAAAATCTATGTGCTGTCAGCCTGCTAGGATATTAGTAGACTTCATTTCACCTCTCATTTATCACGACATCGCTTCAGATGATTGTACTGTTGGCAAAGACCAACTGTGCCCCAAATTCCCGGAAGAGATACAGCTCTGGGAGAGGATTAAGCTACACTTGCTTTTCAGCAGTTCCTGACCAGGGAGAGTTTGAAAACAGCCTGTTAGTTTCTTTTCTCTTCAGTAACTCAATTTCTTCATACCATATGGTTATATTTATGCACTCTGTCGAGTGAGACCTTTAACAGCTTTTAAGTCAGGGATGGTGTCAGTGCCAGAGAAAGAGCAGTTTTCTAGTGAAGCGAGAGGACTGAGCTTGAATTTGGAGAATTTGCATTCTTTCTAAATGCCATTTTCAGTTCTTTAAAATGTTTTCATTTGAAAACTGCTGAGCCTAATTTTACAAATAGCAGATGATTACAGTAGTTAGTGTTGACTAGGTGAACCTTTTCTTTGTTAATGTATAGACAAATGGTCTTTCCTTAGTGCTGGATTCACTAGTATTAAACCCAGTGGAGATGAAACGTAATTGAAATAAATATTCCTCCTCCCAATTATTCTTTTCTAAATCAGATGAAAATGTGAATGAGGCACTTAGCCTTATTTCCCCCAAGATCAGAAATTCTCAAATATTTTAATTTCTCATGTCTTCAAATTGTGACTAGCCTGCTACCTTCAGTAATTTCCTGAGATGAAAGAAGAATTAGCTACCTCACAGGCTGCCATGGTGGGTGTTAACCTTAACATCAGAACAGCTGAGGACCAGGTGGCTGTTCAGCAGAATTCCTTTAGGAAGGTGTTTTGTTTT
This sequence comes from Manacus vitellinus, assembly GCF_001715985.3. Classification (NCBI taxonomy): domain Eukaryota; kingdom Metazoa; phylum Chordata; class Aves; order Passeriformes; family Pipridae; genus Manacus; species Manacus vitellinus. The sequence goes on along the minus strand of NW_021940535.1, from coordinate 22,100,181 downwards.
GGTTTTTTTTCCCAGAAGGTCTGAAAATCAAACAAAACCTTGCTAATAATAAAAAAATAAGAACCTATTGCAAAGCTGTGAGCAGTCTTCTCCATCTAACTTTGCTATTAAGGAAATGATATCTAAATAGCAGGCACTTCGTTATCACATTCTCTGTTAGTGCTCAAGAGATACAGTTGCAGAGTGTTTACACACACTGATAAGACTGTTGATTCTGCTGAAAAATAGCATGTTAAGTAGTAACTCAGTTGAATAACAAATTTTTGATTTATTGATTCCAGTCAAATGAGAGCTAGGTGATTCATAGTGGAAATACAAATACGGTGGCGCATTTTAGGAATTCACAGGGAGTCAGATCTGAACTCTTACACAGGTTGGTAGCTGCCCCAAGGTTAGATGGTGGCACTTCATTCTGTAATAAGCCTGGTAATTAGTTTACACTGTAATTTTTAAAAGGTGACATAAAAGTGCTGTTTGAATTTTTCAAAACTGTTGTGCAGTTGAACTATACATCGAGACCCTGGCCTGCAGGAGAGGGAGGGGAGTTTGTGCCTCTGCTCAGTGACAAAAATCTGATGGAAGAACCAGCTTTGTTATTTTATACCAAGAGCAAAGATAAATCTTTCATATTTCCTTCCCTTTACACCTCCTGTCCGACGCTTTGTTCTGCTTTGAGTCTTAATGGAGAACAGCACGTGTCTTATGTCTTGTGACACATCTACAGCTGCTTAAAAAAGGCCTTAAAAAAAACCTTTCACCATTTTATGCTTAATTTACATTTCTACAAAATGCTATTGAATCCTTTCGGAGAACAAATTCTTTAGAAGAATGTATGCTTCCTAAATGTAACATTTGGAATTGCATGTTTCCTAAATATAATGCCCTCATATTTTTCCTACACATGAAATTTATTGCATCATCGGACCTGACTGAAATTTACAGTTACCCATAATGTTATTTTGATATATTGATTTTTTTATTTTTTTTTTGTGTTGTGGAATAGAAAATGTGTTTATGGCTTTGTCCTATGAATATTTCCACAGGAATTTAATCAATAAAGATTTTAATCAAGAAAGTTTTTAGTTCTTTTTTGGCAATTATCTCCCCAAATACTTAATCATTTTGGCAAAAATAATGTTTTGTCCAGATAAATTTCCATTTCAAAGCTTATATAGCTGCTGCTTACTCAGACAGACCAGTCCTGAGAAACCTTTCATTTCATTTCTTATACATGAGGATTCATATACATTTTTCCAACATGAATTTAAGTGCAGCCTTGCTTTGAAAGTTTATTGTTTATTTGTTTATTGTTTATAAGCCTTTTTTAAAAATCAAAAGATACTTAGCAAGTGCCCTGGGCTTCATTTTTTTTTTTTTTTTGGTGTTGGATTTTTTAATTTTCTCAGCCAGTAAAAAAATCCCTTTTTATGTAGAGATCAGTTCCTGTTCTAAAATTAGACAGTGAAATGTTTTACAGACCATTTATGCTACAATCTAAAGGATAAAATCAAAGGGGGAAAAAAGCTGTATAGCCCATCTCAAATCCAGAATATTGTAATAGTTGTTATTGTGGAAATGCATGTAGAAATGGTCCAAGCAAGATTGCTTCCTGCTATCACACAGGGATGTCCTTCAGCATGAACAGGATCATTCTGTGAAGATTTTAAATCAGGATAAGACCATGTATTAAGGCTGATTAAAACAAAAAGGTAAAATCTCATTACTTCAGTATTTTTACACATATTTAAAATACACATTTTAAATACTGCCATTTGGACTCTTTTTTCTGTCTCCTTTACTCACACGGGTAGACATTTATTCCACAGGCATTGAAATCAATAGGACCAGCTGTATAATATTTTTGAACTGGGCTGTTGCCAGGGTGCATATAAATATTTTATTCTGCTCAAAGCTTGGGGAAGGAGACGGAAGTAATAAGGCAATTTTGAGAGGGGTTATTCAGTTTATCAGTGACTCCAATCTTGGAAACTTCCTTTTCATAACCAAAGATGGGAAATTCCTGGCTTTTTATTAGCTGTACTTGCAAAAATTCCGAGAGAAGCAGTCAGGTTGCAATGCCATTTCATAAGCTGGCTTTGAGGAAAGGGGAAAAAAGAAAGAGCTGTCTGTGGAGTGATGTATACCTTCAAGGCCTGTGCTCTGGGTTTTATTCATTTTCTAATTATGGCTTTTCATTCCAGAATTTCTTATAAATGTATCTCAAGAAAATATTGCAGGCTTAATGTAAGCCGGTGTCTTTCCTTATAATGTCTGCTTTGCTTTCAACCAGATTTGCTCTGCCATTTTTATTTTTATTTGCTATGATCAGTATTTAACGCAATACTCCAGGACACGCAATTTTTTTTTTGGAAATGTAGAGATTTAAAGTAGTGAATTCGGCCTGAAGCTTAAGCTAGATTTGGGGTTGGGCTGGGGACATTCTTTAGTATACCAACATGTGACAAAAAGAGAAACTGAGGAAGGTGGACATGACTGACTGGCAAGGGGAGAACAATGAGTGGCTTTTAGGATAAGTGGTGGTATTGCTCTATGTGGCTGGTGGTCACTGATCCCAGGTGGTTGCTAGCACGTCCATGAAAAGCACCTAAAAGGAGCAGACAGCGTTTTCTGTCTCTTTGCTTACTGGTCAGACCCCCATCTACCTGTCCTTCCTTTTTCTCTGAGCTTCCCAACTAATTTCATCCACATCTGAGAGAGGAATAAAGGTGTCAAATATATTAAGTTCTTGAAATAATCTTGAAAATTATCAATCATGTAAAGGAGGAAAATCCTGTATCTGCATGAGGAAGGGCCATGCTTAGGCCTTACTAGAGAAGCCAGACACCACCCACCAGGCTGTGGAGCAGGAGGTCTCATCTGTCCTGCAAGGAATTTTTGTTATCCACATGATGGGGACTCATAACTTGTTCTCAGAAAAAACATTTGCAGGTCCTTGACAAAAACATGCTTATGTTCTGCCTTGATCCTCCCAAATCACTGCATAATGCTGTATTTGAATTGCAGCTTACTTCTGCCCAGCCATATTTTGCAGATTCCTGTTTGTGTGGTCCCTCTGCACTTTACCAAAGACAGCTGCAAAAATAGCCAGTGAACTAATACTATCTCTCTTTCACCTGCTAAATTATGCAATTAAATCAACAGTGCCAATGACTCCTGGATTCCTCTTCTGTCATTCCATACTTAATATTCAGTCTTTGCTTACTCGACAGTATCCGCCAAACATCATTTTTTCTGTATTTTTGCATGTATAAGAATGATTCCTTTCTTTCAAGAAGATCTTTTTTATCACGTTGTATTAGTAGAAGGACAGGTATTCTCATTAAGAGAACTAAGAAAACTGATTTTACAGTCTGCAAGCTGAATGGAAATATTGCATCACTCAAAAGTACTCATCATTTTCACTGTGAAGTTGCATCCTTCACCCTTAAAAAATAAAAATTGCCAAAGAAGAATAAACTTTCTATAATGAAGATGTTTCATTTAGACACCACTCTTTAGAGGAGAGATGTTTAGACCTTCTCTTCCCTCACTAAATTAAAACATTGTTGAACAACAGATAAAATGTCTTAACTGTCGGAAAGGAAAAAAATTGTCAAACTTGGCATGAGTTTTATCCATTTTTTCAGCTGAACCAAAGCTGATTTTTGTGGCGAACAAACATTTTCTTTGCTAACTTGACCCAGTTGTATTCAGTGCTTCATTCTATATGACTGTAGGGCCTTGACAGCATAGTACAGTTAGCCAAACCACTTGCTGTCATTATTGAGAATGATAGCACATGGGAGTTCAACCCTGGTGGTAAGCTTGTGAAGGAAGGAGTGGTGCCTCAGTGCACCAAACCCTGGATATCTGTCCTAGCCAGCCATGGGTAGGTCTCAGATAAACCTGTCATCCTGACAGGCAAATCACTGCTGAAAAGGCTTTGCACTCTGTGGGGCTTAGACTGGTTGATAGGACAGAGCCACCTTCTGATAAGCAGAAGTGCTCTGTTCCCTTTGACTCCTGTGGGCCATCTAGTGCCTCATCTCCCCAGGGTGGGCCAGGCATGTTCACACAGTGGCACCCCTTCTGCCAGTATTTTATATTGAAGTGGCTGGGCTGATGTACTCCCTGCAACTGATGAAGGCAAAGTATTGTGGTACATTCCCTTTCTTGATTGTCAGTTATTCATATTAAAATGAAGCACTTTTATCCTAGTAAAACTATACCTCTGTTGGCATGGGAAGGAGAGGAGGACTGTACTGTATTTTCAGTAACAATATGGTTCAAGTGACACGTGTTTTCTGTGTGGACAAAACACTACTCTTCAGTTCAGTGCCAATACATTATCCTTACTCAGTTCACACTCAAGGTTATACATGTTTAACTGGAAGGGCAGATATAAAAACTGTGTCTTAAAGAGGCCCTTAATGTCTGCAACTGTTAACATCTCAGGCAGCAGTAGTAATTAAACCGCAAGTTTGAAAGTTTTGATTGAATGATTTCAATACACAACATGGATTTGTAATCCTGTGTGTAAAAACAAGAGTAGTGAAAGATGGAGACTTCTGCACATCATCTGTTCAATGGTTCTCTATATTAAGAATACTTTACATGTCTTGAAATGAGGTATATTTAACTTCAAAGGGGCCTCATTAAGGTGATCACTTTGACTTTTTTCTCAAACTGTTATCATCATTGTGAATTATTTTCTAGAGTTTTGAACAGAAGCATTCCCAAAGGGAAGACAAATAATTTGATGATGCTGCAAGAGAGGCTTTGCAGTCCTCCTCTTTTGAAGTTCCTAATGATGTGAGTTTCTCAGTGTTTCTGTCCTGGCTGCTGCTCACCGCATTCATTTAGAAGTCATGTGAAGTGAAAAATATCCATAGGCTTTTCTTCCTTTGTGCCTGCTCCCAAGAGCTGTGACCAGATGCAAACATGATGATGTGCCTGTGCATGCCACTGTTTCTAAACTGTAAGCAAAGCAAGAGAAAAGGCTGATTTAGAAAATAAACTCAAGTTGCTTGATGAGTGAAATGTCAAATAGATTCACGTCTGGCAAAGGACTCTTCCTTGTCCATCATCATCCAATCAATGACACTTGAACCTGGTTTGACCAGGTCACCACACCACCTCTGCTCAAAGCAGGGGGAAATTTATAGGTCACCTTTTTGAATGACAATTAGTACAAGAAGATATGGTAATCCTGCTGCCTTTCAAAGTGTTATTGTTTTACCATGCAAAAGTCCCAGTGTACCATGCACAGCAGTACCTGCTCTCTGTGTTCTTTACATGAGGAGAAACAAAAGACCTTTTGAAAACTATCTCCCTAGTGGCTCTTGTCTGATTAGGAAGTCCTCAGGGGATTAGCAGTATGAATTTCACAGCTTGTCCCCCCCACACTCCCTCCCACCCCTCTGCATTAAGGTTAGAAGGATGTGCTTAGATCAAATCAGAAGGAGATTAAAGGAAAAGAAACCCCAGAGCAATTCTCTTTTGCATTTGAATGAATATTTGTAGTCAATAGTCATTTACCATTGCTTTTAAAATATTCTTGAGTTTTAGTGAAACAAACTTCAGATACTGCTATGAGACTGTAATACCTTATACTTCCATTTTAGATTACTTATATCATTTACAGTTAATTTGTTATACTTGTACATATTTGCTGTTGCATGTAATCCTTCAATTTGCTCAAGAGATTTCATCAAGTCCCCAAGAAGATCAAAAGCTTTAAAGGTTTTGTTTGCATTTCCATGTAAGACCTACTACTTTCTTGCTGCAAAATGGCCTAGAGAGCATTCTTTAAACCCATGTTAACTGCCAACAGACAGAGCCTGCAGGGGACATCTTTGAGGTGAGCACGATCAAACAGAAATAAATTTTAACCTCTTGTACAACAAAGTGAGGAAAAAAATCCAATTTCCTATGAAACCCTCACTACATTGCCTCTGAAACCTATTTCACCAAAGACAGTCTTTAAAGAGGTAAATGATGCAAATGGGTTTCCTTAGCAAGGAGTTGTAAACGATGTTTTAAAAAGCATAATATGGTACTAAAGGGAGAAAGATGGGGAAAGGCTGTTCTAAGGTATGTTTGTTTATATCTGGATCTGTTACCAAATTGGTGTAATAAGAGCTGGTCTCTGCACCAGCGTCATCATACTAAGTAATATCATAAGTCAGACCCCTGACTCTTTACAAAGGAAAAAATAAATCCCACTTAATGCAAGTGGGGAGAATCATGGCTGCAGGACTGATATGCAAGTAAAACCACTCTGGATTCATTTTTGCTCTCTTCTACAGCTGAATAGTGTGATTTCTCATTCTGGACACAAATGGAAACCAAACTTGATCCAACACATCTTAGAACTTAAATTAACAGATAGTGAAAATGTAAAATATAAGTGTAGATCACAGAGCAGAAGGTACTCTGAGAGTGGATTTGCTTTTTGAGAGTGCTTGGTTTTCCATGTATGCAGCTGGTGAATTTGCTCCCTTTCAATAGAAACTGCTCAGTTGAAAACACTGTGGCAGATTCAGGCTCACTTGCTCTCTTTGTGTATTTTGTTACGGGAAAAATCCATGGCTAAATGAAACCTATGACAATAATGTATGCAAATAGCAAAGCAATTGTTCATTGCAGCCTTCCTAATTTGGATGAGTGAAGTCAGTCAGCTAAGTGCTTCACCGTAGTGTGGCTTGAGCATGTAGCCCAACATGAAAAGCAAATGTAAAGCGATGGTGTGTGCAGTGTTTAAGAGATGCTCATATGTGGCTCTGTATCTGTGAGTGACCAGAGTCAGCTTCAGATACCTGAGGGTCTTGGGAAAGGTCCCTTTTTCTTCCTCAGCTACCATGGAGACTGGCATGGCTCCCTAACTTGGTGTATAGTTGCCAAGACATTTTCCCTGACAGGAAAACCTCTCTTTCTCTTTTTCCTCTCGCTCCCAGAGCTCACTGGTCTCTCAGTGATGCTGGTTTAGCTGGTTTTGATATTGTGTCCTAAAATGAATCAGTGCAATGACTAAAGGGCTTGCTGTTCTCTATGATTTTCTTTGTTAATAGTGCTTCTGGAGGTATCTAATCTAAAACAACTCACCAATTGACCATATTGCAGAATTGCATTAATGGCTGCCCTTAAGCAACCACTGGAGTAATGAACAGAATGACAAAGGAGAAAATTATCAACGAGGCTGAAACTCTTGAAACTGCCTTTGCTGCCAGGAAAAATGCTTCCCTTTCACATTCCTAAACTTAGCAGTTACCGTGATCACTCGCCTTTAACACCGGTTTTGCTGCAAACATACATCTGCCTACAAATAGCACCAGCAATATGGCTTCCAGCTAGTGTTCAGGTCAGATAGGAAGCACGGCCCAGCAAACAAATGCAATCAATGCAGATTAATGATGCCTGCTTTCATTCATGTCTAGGTATTTCATTGATGCAGCTGATAGTCAATCTTTCTTGCTTGTATTTATGCAAGCCACATTTATTTGGTTAGCTTTTGGTTGATTGATTTTGTACTTCTGCTTGTTTGGGTTTTGTTAGGTTTATTTCATTTCATGACAATATAGCTGATTTATTTCTGACAACAGTAGCAGTTTAATGCAAAACATTATTGAAAGCTTCATATAACTTATGTTTTTAATTTCTGCAAATACCACCTAGGTGCTGTAGGGAAAGACACTATATAAATCTTAAAGTTAAATAAATATTTACTGTACAAGTGACTTGTGTTAATGAATATTGCAGAGGAAGCAGAGCATGTAGATTCACCAGGAAACAACTGCACAGAATAAAAGATCTTCCTTGGGTGAGAGCAGATTTGACACATGTTCAGACTCCCTGTGGTTTTATTTCCTCTACTAGGGCCAACTGCGTGGTGGTGCTCACTGGCACTGCCCATGGGTGATGGCAGGAGAGCCTTCACCAAGGGGTGATCATCATGAAGGGTCGAGTTCACACCTTAAAGGGACACATACAAAAAGTGACATGGAAGGGAACTGCTGGTAAAGTCCTCTCAGCTAAAACAATACAAAGAGAAACTGAAAAAAATATGGTCGAAATAGAAGACCAAAGGTACAGATGTCCTTTCCACTTGAACATTCCTGCTCATCTGTCTGTTGTCTGCATTTTTGTACCTCATTCTGCAGTGCAGTACCTTAAAACCTTCTAGAATTCAAAAGAAAAAATGATTTATGTATCTCTTCTTTCATCTTCATCAAAGGAATCAAAAAAAGTCCAAACTGCTGGACCTTGTTTTCGTCGGTCCTGTTTCACAGTCACACAGTCTGTGTGGCCAGTACCACAAAAAGCATTGTTCTATTCTCGTTTTTTAATCCTTTGTGTACCTTTTGTTGCATGATTTTATTTTCTCTTTCATTCAACAGCTCAATCTACCAATAGTAAAACACCTGAGTTTATGCAAATTATAATTTTTTTTAGTTTTATTGCTTCACTTTTTTCCCCCTCACTTTATCTGAATTTCTTCACTTCCTTGGTACAACCTTCACCTTAATTTAAGAGATGAATAAAATGTGAACGCTATGGTTCTTTGCTGGGTCCTTTCATGTGCTTTGAACTTTGAACAATAAGCAACAAAAACTGGGGCATTTTTGTTACCTGTGCCATTCTCTTACATGTCCCCCTGGTAGTTTTTTTAAATGGTTGTTTGTATTTTTTTACCATGCTTGCAGGCGAAATGGTGTATCTAAGTTATTTTAAATTAATCACTATAGCTTGAAGTCATCTCATGGCCAGTAAAATTGTACATTTCATTATTTAGTCTGGCAACACTCAGAAACAAGATTTTTTTTTTTTATTGGTACATGAAAGACCAAAAATGAGGGATAATTCAGTAACAAGGGAGGTTGTAAGATGTGAGGATTTTCATTTTTGAGAGCATTTCATAAAGTCTGTGTTCCAAGATGGTGCATTTCTGTTGTTAATTTAGTGGAACAAACAATGATAAAGTATTTGTGAAGACAGAGGGAGTCTAATCAGCAATAGTAGTTCAAAGTATTCCCTGCCATTATCTGGAAGCTGGCCGTTGGGTAGGTGGTGAAATATCCCTTGGATAAAATTCAGCCTGTATCTGCATCTTTGATGTAGAACTTTTATGACTCCTGTGATGAAGAGTAACAAGCTCAATTTGCATTCCAAGGCACTCAGCCCTGCTGCTGATATCTCGAGTAGGAGTTCAAGCCCCATTGAAGGAATCTCACTTAACATTGGTGTGAGCTTTAACATGCATTCCTTTTTCCTGTTGACCTCCTCCTGGGGGTTAAAGTTGAGTAGCTGAACTTTAGCTGCTGCCTAGATATGTGCTGAGTGTTTGATACACATTGTCATCGTAAGTCCATAAGTAACAGTTGTGCACAATGTCTTTGAGTATTTTTACACATGTTTTCTGATAAGTTCTTGAGGATGCAAACACTTTTCTAAGCTCCTTTACTAGATACTAGGTGTAAAGGGTAAGTAATACTTGAAGCAAAGCTGGAGAATCATTTCCTGAAGACTTTAAGAAGCACAAATGCCCCTTACGTCTCTGTGTTTTAAAAGTCAGGGTTCAAGATTATGATTTATAATTTTAAACTGTATAACACATTTTTAAATTTATCTTTTGCACTATTTTGATTACAATTGGTAGATCAAAGGTATTTTCCACTCCTTCAGATGTGTTGATCCTGAGAATGACTCAGTATTAGTACAGAACCCAAATTACTTAAGAGTCAAGCTAGTCAATTAATTACAGCAATAGCACCTTGCAGTCCTGACGAGCACAGGTTATGTTGTACTACAAACACATAGTGACATTCAGGCTTGAAGCATTTTCAGCTATATTGACAAAATGTACAAAGGGACTGGGAAACACAGAGCATCACAAATAATACTAGGTACCAAATTCATATCAGGTGAAAGTCCTTATGAAGTGTGGTGAGAGAGAATATTTTGATGGTGATAGAGGCAGAAAGAAAGGAAATAAGAAGATATTACTTTGCTACAGCTATGTCCCACGTAGGACCGGACACTTGAAGGGTTGAATAGTTACTGTCTACTGTATCACAGGTAGCCACCCTCCCTGGTAAATCATATGTGAAGCAATAGCACCTTTTATTAGAACCAGTACAAGAATTTAAAACTTGCTTAAATAATAGCAGACATTTTCAAACATCCTGGGAAAGCCAGGCCAAATTTCCTGAAAATCAGTAAGAACTCAATGAAGGTCCTGGAAGGGAAAAGCAGCACCTTGGTAGCTGACCTCTTAATGTTTATCATCTAGTTATGCAATAAACCTGCACCCCTGTCCCCCTAAACTATGAGATTTTATGCCCACATCTTACTGAAGTTACTAGTTACTAGTTACTACTACTGTCGTCTTCTTGCAGACCAGCTGAATCTCGGCTGCTGGGAAGGATCAGTGGCTGATGCTGCTTCTACAGACTCTTGCCCTGGAAGCAGAAAAGAGCAGAGAAAGGAATTGTCTATATCAGAACAACTGAGAAAATGGAAATATCATGAGCAATAGGTGAAATCTCAGTGTGAAATCTCAGGAAATCTCAGTGTGTTTTGAAAGCATATAAAACTCAAGACAGGCAAACTGGAGAGAGACAGAGCAAGCAGCCATGCTCTCATGTGTGCCCACACCCATCCGTAAAGCTCTTTGCAGGCAGATGAAATATCTCAGAGGGGGCTTGTCCATCTGAGCACTACAAAGAGATCCAGGCTTGGTCTTGAAGAAATTTATGCCTGTAGTGATATAAGGCTACCCTGTCACTCAGGGTCCCCCAGCACTGAATTAATGTAACCGGGGTTTTCTAGGTGTACAGGAATTGTTGCTTGAAGCACTGTGTTTAACCTGAACCATTGCTGCTTATACATATGGGAAAAGCAATATTCTGTATTAAGTGAGAGAGCACATACAAACCAGAAAGGAAGTGGAACTTCCCTTAATATTATTTTGCCATATGATATTCTGTCAAGAAGCTATGCTATAAGAGATATGGCATTTTCTTGAGTGGCTGAGCATCTTGCCTCCTTCTCAAGACAGATCCATTCTCATTTAGACCAGTTATCCATTGGTCTGATTTAAATGGCTTCAGCAGAGTTACACTATAGTGACATTGTGTAAGAGCAGAGAATTTAGCTGATTGATCTCAGTATCTGGAGAAATTATTTAGATCTTTTCATGCTGAGTCCATTATAAGGAAGAACTGGAATATCGGGGGAGGGGAGGGTTTCTTTCTGTTGAGACCCTTACTCTGCCCCTGCTTTGGATGCAATGTATTTATTCTTGCAAATGAAATGGTAAGTATGAAATCTAGTAACTTCCCTTTTGCTTCTGATTGGTTAGCTAAAACATGTAGCTAAGGATAGACTAGAAATGGCGTTGGAGGACCATCTCCTTATTTTCCAGACTTATCCCTTATCATTACAATTTGCGCAATTGTTTCTCTTACTCTGGTCCTCATGATAGGGAAGAAAATTCTGACCCTATAAAGCCCATGGCAGGATAGTCATTAATTTCACTGTCAATGGTTTCTTCTTTTGTTTCCAATTACTAGCTAAACATGTGATAGAAATCATCTTTGTAATTCTTTCTTTTTATCCTTTTAAATACACAAATATTGTCTCATCCCTCATCACTTCACATAGTTCATGGTAGAAAAAGTTATATAAACATGAACATATATTTTTTGAGCTTACAGACAAAACAAGATCAGAAAGCAGAAACGCAAATATTAGTTCACTTTTCCGTCATGGCCCTTACAGAAAGCTGTGACTTCCCCCTTGCACAGCTTAAAGATACATATACAAAAAAAATCTAGGAGATATGCTATGAATATGTTAACACTGAAAAACAGTGGTGGAAGTGGGGCTTCTCCTTTGAGTTTCAGGCGGATGATGGATGATGCTTTTACTGTATTGCCAAGAAACTACCTCCATTGCTCTACTTTTGATCATTAAAGGCTTTATAATGTAGAATTTTATTCTTTCTTCTTACCTTAAAAATTAGACACTGAAGACTTCAACATATCTAGAAAGATATGGCAGCTTTTATGCTAAAAGAGGTATAAATCTTTCAGCTCTGAGCACATTTGTTTATATCATGCCCGGTTGTAGCCATTTTGCTTCAAATTTATTGATACAACCTGGCTAAGTTACTCGTTTATTACCTTTGGCAATCAAAAACACAGTAAAATCAATTTCTGAGGTCATCCATCTGTGATTCTCACTGTTGCAAAATTTTTGTGAGATTGTTGCCATTCTTCTACTGCCCACTTCTGTTCTGATGGTAACTAGAAACCAAAATTATGTTATGCCTGGAAAAAGAATATAGAACAATAGAATTTCAGTTCACCATAAAGCTTATATACACCACAATATTCTAAATAACAGTTTCAGAGTTGTTTGTTTACTGACAAATGAAACTTTACAGCTACTTCTGCCAGAATTTTGAAAGGTCTTTGTAAAATCTGAATACCTGTATCTTTCTTAAAACTCAACCTGAATTCGAAGATGCTTACTGTTAATCTAGTTGCTATGCCTATTGCCCTCAATTCAACCTCTTCAACTTTTTCAACAAATACCTAAATGTATTGAAAACAGGTCTGTTTTCAGTAACCTTTTATAAGCACTTTAGAAGTAGTCCAGGAACTTCCAGAGGTCAGTGAGCAAGAGAATGAATTCCATTTGTTTAATATACTCTTTTCCAAACAGCCTAAGAATCACGTCTTCTAGACTGAGTAAGATAGTTTAATCTTAATTGATTAAAGTCATCTTTATTGATGACTTTCATAGAGCTACATGTAATCTTATTTGTGGCATATATGACTTCATGCCCTTCAGTACGTCTGTGTATGCAAATGCAACTCTTTAATTGCATGGTATCAGTCAGTTTGGCTTTGGCTTTGGCACAGACTGCAAGGGATCTTAAAGTGCATCAAATATGCTTATAATTCAAAAGGAAACCCTTCTAAAACCTCATGAAAAATACAACCCTGAACTATAATATCTAAAGGAAGGATTAGAAGAGTATAATGAAGTGACTATGGTTTGTCATCTCAAAGTAGTCAAAAGGACACCTGCAAATTCTGCACGTGCTTCAGCAGCCGTTACAAAAACATCTGTACCAATCAGTGTCCTTGAGACAACAGTCACAGAACAAGACCATACCCGGGACCATCTAACAATTTATCAGTAACACAAACACATGTCCAGGGCTAGGAACATACCCAGGAGTGTTTACACATCTAGCAATACATCATCTCTAAAAACTCATCCGTAGGTAAAACAAGATGATTCCAATAGGGTTGCAGTATTGTCCAGTGAATTGCTACATTACTGAGTTCTGGTTTGAGGTTCATTGTAGAGACAGAAGACTGCTTTCTTTGCTTGCTGTCCATTTTCAGATGTTATTAAATCTATGCATGTTATTTAGTCTATTTGTATCAACCCCTACAAGCAATTTCTATCCATAAGAAACCTGTATATTATCTAAAACAATTTCAAAAAGCTTGTCTTCATAAAATTTCTTTGAAAGTATTTTATAAACTGCGATTATTTTAGTATCTGATTTTTCTTAACATCCATTTAGTTATTTTATAGGGCTCCTTGCTTCAATTAATACCTTTTTTTTCTTAATTATTGATTAAGGTAGTTGTGAATCCATCAACAGAGGACAGACTGTACAGTTATGCCCTATAGGAAAGCTTTAAAGTACTGGGATTATATTATGCAAATAATTCAAAAATATTTTTAAGCAGGCATTACTTCAGTATTTAGATATTGGCTAAAGTAGCTTTAATATGCAAGACAGGATGCTAGGTGCTTAGCTGATCCAAATGCCAGTCTATAGATTTGAAAGACTAAAGATCACATCACTGGGAGGTTGACAGAAGTGACACTTTGCAAAGTGCCAATGATTTATGCCAATGTCTTGCTTGATGATACTGTTATAGACAGCACTGTCATTACAAAGTCCCTAACGACTTCAGTCTACATTTATGGTGCACAAATTATAGGTGAGCCCAAAGATCGAAACCTTCCTGACTTTTAGATTTCAATGACCAATTCTCACTAGGTTCACTTGTATGTTGACTGATACTTTACACTCCCTTTTTTGTTTCAGCATTTTAATCAAATCACAGTAACAAGGGCAAAATATACATTCATTCTATGTTACCAACATTTTTCAGCCTTATTTAGCCAACATCATGCAAAATACGTTAAACTTTATACTCCAGCATCAAGCCACAATACAGCTCTGGCTTTTTCATAAGCAGGAATGCTCAGCCAGTTCTGCAAGGTGTCACATGCATCATGCCAGCTGCTTGGGTCCTCTGGTTCCCAGTTATGTCCCCAGTGCTGGGGGAAAGGGGCTCTCCAGATCAGGAAGAACTACATCTCCTTCTAAAGAATATCTCTTGCTCTGGATGCTAGAGTAAACTTTCCATGGTGTAGCCTGACCACCTAGGATCCTGTGATGTGTGTGATGTTCTGGGTTTGTATATTTAAAACACTATTGCCATGCAACATTATTCCACCTTTGTTCAGAACTGAAATGATTGCTGACACTGAAGCAAATTACAGTGTTTAGGGGTTTTATTCTCTTCCACAATTACCTTAAGAAGAAGGAAATTAGGGAATTAATTGCATGATGCATTTGGAGCTCCTAGGTAACACTGACAATATCAGAGGATATCAGTTTAAACCAGGAGAGAAATTAGATTTTTATGGCTATTTAAAATGAAGGAGTAAACCTTCCTGGGCCAGGACTTCTGTTCTAAGACTGACAAAGCCAGCCACAAAGGAGAAAAGGAACAGCTGGAACTTTTGATAGATCTTGAAATGGTGGGATGGGAGACATGGAGGGAAGTTCCAGAAGCAAAAATTACAACCAGGTAATCCATAAGATTTCACACCTCCGAAATAAATTACTCTCTGTTACTACCAGTGATATAATCTTCCTGAGGGAATAAACATTTTAAAACATTGAGTGAAATTCTGCAGGTTATTTTAAAATAAGTCAATCCTTTCTGTGTCCATTAAGCAACCTAATTCAGTGTCTAAGAGCTGCCCGAGTGCTGAACCAGGGCACATATGTCCTACTTTAGAAGCCAGTCAGTCCAAATATGCTAGAAAGCATCCAATTGCTTTTGTCTTGTGGTTTGCTTTGTAACCACAAATCCTTCAGAAAAATAACAGCTTCATGTTGCACAATAGGATATATTCATGTCTGAGCTAGAACTTCCTTCAGTTTCCATCCCAGTAACTGCAATTCCCTGCTGGCTCTGAGGACAGAAATGTAACACACAAAACCAGCCAAGCAAACATACAAGTGAAGGATTTCTAGGTAGAAACAATGTCCTTCTCAGTGATTTTTTTGTGGTGCAGCTGGCAATATTCTGCAAATTTTTCACTCAAACAACGTCATTCCAAAGTCAGATCAGAACTTACCATGAAAGTTATCTGTCCAAAAACAGATATTTTCTTGGCTGCCCTGAATAATGCTTGTGTGTGACAAGCTTATTGCTATCCATAGCAATGTTAAATACAGGGAATGATATGCCTGTTTTATCTGCAAAAGAAGTGTATTCCCTAAAAGAAGTGGTATAAAAACAAGTGCAGTGGTGTCTCTAGATACTCTTCAGGAAATGTAGATAAAAGATAGTCATTCAGTCAGGGAAAGATGATCATTGATACATAAGGACTGCTTTGGCAGACCCTGGGAGACAAATAACTTCAAAAATGCTTTGATTCAACAACCATCCCTTATACAAAACTCTTCACACTTTGGACAGGAGTCTCAAGCAGTGTGTTTCAAGAATGCTGCATTAATATAGTTAATAGCATAATTTATATGAAAATAAGTATAAAAAACGTTAAGTAGCTATTCTTGTTATAGTAAATATATATCAGTTTAATGCTGCCATTTAATAAGATGAATGAGTACTTACTGCATCAACAGTTTGTATTTTGTTTAATTTTTGAAAAATATAAACTCACCATTTGAAATTCTTTGTTCTCATATACTGGTAACTTCATAAAAGGAAGTTCTAGGCAGTTAAGTTAATCTTTGCAAGACTAAAAGCTTAAAAGAAGGCTGAAAAGACCATTGAAGGTCAGAATTTACATATTGATCAAACTGTAAGTTTATACTCTTGTAAACACGTAATTAACTTTGCTGTTATTGAATTTTGGTTCACAACCAATTTTATTAGTCATAGTTTCACCAGTAATTTCACTGGACTGAAGCATGAGTGACAGGCATCCATAATAAGGTACAGTGCATACTAAGATATTACATTTAAAAAGAGATATAAATCACCTGAACCATTTGTTATTTTGAATGAAATACTCTCCATAAAAACACTACTGGCAATAGAAATGAAGCCATATTCTAAGAATTATTGATTAGAAATTGAAATAAAGACTTGTATAAAAGTTATATTTCAAAGTTTCAAACCACTGAACCTTTCTTTATGCAATTTAATTTTGTAAGCTAATAATCATATTTTCATCAATAATACAGCTAAAGTATTTTTTAACCCTTTGTTTCTGATCACAAAATACTTAGAAGCTGGTAAAAATGTATCTGGGAGGTTTAGCCTCAAGTGTATTGAAGGGATGATTCCTCTCCAGGCAGCAAGCAAGAGTACATGGATGAACACATTGCTACATGTAAGAATTGCACTGAAACAGTTGATGAACAACCTGGGATCTGTTCTGATTTATGCATCAGCAACAGAAATGGTCATTTATATTCTATCTTGATGAGCAAATGCAAGATTTGCTCCCTCAAATGGGAAGAGAATACACGGGAACCAACAGTGTCATCTGAAAGGACTATTCCTTTGCATCCTGTCCCCAAAATTGCAACACAGCTGGGAACATTACAGTATGTAAATGAAGATCTTGCATTCTTAATGATAACGGATAGCAAAAATGATCAATCATAAGCCACTGATCTCAGTGGTCCTTTCACCTCAGAACAAAGAAAGAACAGAGGCCAAAGTTGCTTTTCACTGTCTCTCTGCAGTCGCAGCCTTCTGCACATTCGGGCTTTCTGTGTCATGTTCCTGCTGGCAGACACATCATGAAACCATACCCTTAATGAATCTACATCCTTCTTATGATATCTTATCTGTCCTTCTTATCTGGGTACCCTGGGACCCGGGTAGCCAGAAGCAATAGGTTCTTCATTCTTGGAGACTAATAAAACCTTTTAGATAACGGGAGAGCTGAGCTTGGACTTTGCTGCAGACTCGCATGCCAGGAACAAAAGTCCCACACAGTCTGCAGTCAAATCTGTCTAAGATGCCTTTTCCATTTATTTTGCCAGGTAAAAAGACCTGGATACAAGGAAGAAATCCAGGAGTCTGCACACCTGCTCTAATGTCTTAAAGATATATAAAACAAAACTAGATTCAAACCTGAACTATAGAAATTATGATACCTTCCAATAAAGCATGTCAAAATACTGTAAAATTTAAGATTATATTTAGCATTTCAGGAGTGACTATCACCAATCTCAGCAGACTGCTGTGCCTTCAATACATATTACTCTCAGCCATCATCTCCATGTCAATACAGCCATCAGCAATGAAGGCTTCACTCTGAGAAGGGAATTCCTGACTTCACTTGTTATAGCAGGACCCAGAAGCACAATATCACACAACACTCTGAAAAAATGACAGGATCACTGACAGTATAAGCAAAGAAATTTTGTGTTTAGTGGCAAAATGTAGCTGGTTGAAATGTGGTTTATTTCTGTTGAAGACAGGTAAGTTTACGCTTCAAGAGTGTGTTGCTGGATAAATGTCTACTGAAAAAAAAATAAAAACACAGAAATTTTGTGACCTATCATTAGGCAAAGCTAACCAGAAATGGCAATGCTGCCCGGCATTCTTCTGGCCACACACTCTGTGGATGCAGAGAGGCAGTTTGTTAGTGAGCCTTCAGTTCCAAGACATGAGCTGTTTGCTTGTGGCTTCAGTGGTGGCAGCAGCAGTAGGCTTCTTGTTGTTTTAGCATTTGGTTTGAACTGTGTCCACAAGCCACTGTCAATAAATCTCTTACTTATTTTCTTTACTACAGAAAAAATGTAGTATCGTGTTACATCAACTACCATGTTAATCAACCATCACATCTGAAATTACTGCATTACAGTGCCAGGCTAAAACCTTTTATTTAGACTCCCCATACCTAAACACATGAAGCCAGCAAAATGAGAAGGTATGGTAGAGAGGACAGTGAAGAATGCCTCTTTTCTACATGTCTGAACTCCATCTCATCATCTTTCAGAGGCTGATCAGTATGATAGCTATGAAAACTGACTGCCCCAACTATTACTCTGAACAAACTCCTGGTAAAAACTAGACTGCTGCTGCTGCAGCATCTACTTATTCTCCCAAAGTGATCTACCAACCTAGAGAGGTATCAACCAGTTTTCTTAATTGTGTGCTAGCTGTAAACATTGTATTAGTTATAACTAAAAGATGTTTAAAATTATCTAGTAGTTATTGTACATTTGATAACTCATACTATGACTCTGAAGTACTGAGAAATTGAAATTAAGAGCACAGTGTGAGGTGACCTTTTGTATGCAAGCTAAATCAATTTTATACTCCTTATAATTTGGCCCACTGAATATAAAAGAGTCCAAGATGTCAAAAAGAGAAAGCTATATTTAAAAAAAAAAAAAAAAGTGGAGGCATCTCAGCAATGCTTGCAAATAGGCAGTTCAAGAAGTGTCTATGAGGTTATAGCACAGAACCTCCACCCTTCCAGAAGCTCTTAGGCAGTACAGGCTCATGATGTGAGAGCACTTCACAGGTGAAGAATGGGACCCAGTCTAACAAGCTCTTCTGAACCTCACCAGAGAGGGAGGGAAGGCAGTGGAGGCAGCTGGTGGCAGACTGGCGTGCAGGAAGGATCTGGACCTAGTCCAGTAAAATCACTTAAGTTTTCTTGAGTGAGGCTTAGGTGCGTAAATTAAGGAACAACTGCTGTAATTCCCTGCTTCATATTATATGCCTCGATTATATGTACCACGATCACCTCAGTGGT
This sequence comes from Manacus vitellinus, assembly GCF_001715985.3. Taxonomy (NCBI): domain Eukaryota; kingdom Metazoa; phylum Chordata; class Aves; order Passeriformes; family Pipridae; genus Manacus; species Manacus vitellinus. The sequence continues at coordinate 22,081,104 of NW_021940535.1, read as the reverse complement.
ACACAGTATACTCTGAGGAGGCTAGAAGGGATCAGGCCTTTCTCCTGCCTGGTGGAGTGTGTGTAACATTGTTAAAAATGCCTTGGAAGGAACTTACTCCATATTTACGCCTCCAGCACAAAAGTCTCATGCACAGGGCTGTGCCGTGTCTTGTAAGCTTCATTTTCTCCCTTTTTTTCTATTAGAATCAACAATAGATGGCAGTAGCCAAAGGGAAAGGTTTTATTTGAAAGTTCTATGAAGCTGCAAGATCTGGGAATTTTGTTACTTTATTTTTACAAAATTTGGGATTAAATTCTATGTTTGGTAACCATCAATTGACTTCAGAGGAACCAGTAGGGATATCAGGGGGCTAAATCTGGTTCTTAATCATTAAAATATTATGTAAAGGAACATGAATAGAAACAAAGGCAAGAGAGTCTCCACTTCCATATCAATGTTCCAGATACTTTGCATTCATACAGAGCAGAGTTCATGAACTCTCTCTAACTGTGTTAACAATCCTCTGGGTTTCTAAAGGAGCAGCAGGGGTTGGAATGAGAAGTCTCCCCATATACATCAATAACATCAGTCTTGACATACTGATTGGATTTCCAGGGGGTTCTTTGCTAACTGTGCCTGCTAAATACTCTGCACCACTCAGCAGTGGTAGCTCAGTATGCCTTGCAGGGAGAAAAAGAAGTCTGAAGTTTGTAGTTGAAAACAAAATGTGCATCTCTGGCATGTGATTTCTTGTGCAAGAGCAAGTCAGAGCATAGACATTTTAAATGCATTTTTCTCAATGACTGTTGTCAGTTGGGGTGTCTTGAATGGATATTTTTACAGAAATTAAGCACAGTAATGTTTTGCACAGCACATTTTATATTTCACAAGACGCATGTAGATAAACATGTCTTCATTTGGAAATCAGAGAAGTACAGTAGTCTCTGCTCTATAAAGGAGAACTGTGTAACTGATCAGAGCTAGCATGCTGTTAGTTTTGAGAAAGTAAAATAAAATCAGTGTCAGAACTGTGCCAGATGAAGGACCCACATAGCTCAGTCCAGTCTTGTCTGGCACATAATGATTGAAGAATATTATCAGAACAGGACAAGCATATTTTTATTCAGTAAAACCCCTTAGTACCCAGAAATCCATGGTATAAGGACACCCTATGAACCTACATCTTTTTTATGGAATTATTCTTGATGGCCTTTTCACCATGATTTTTTACTAATTGTTTTTTTAATGGGTTTATAAGTTTTTAGTTGGGAGGTTGAATTCAGAATGAGATTATCAGCTGCAGTTGGTGGCATGTTGGCATGCCAGTTTCTATCAAAAAAGAATCAACCCCTTAGAAAATTCAACATTAATATAACAACTGCTTCAGCTTCATAAACTTTTTCACTGACTCATCTTTCAATGTAAGCATTTTTTCATAATGGAAAAATAACTGTGTGCTGAAATCTGGCATTTTGATAGAGTTTTCCATGGTGATTCAACAAATTCTCTGAAAAATAAGTCTTTTTGAAGCTTTCTAGTTCTGAATTTAAAAAAAAAAAAAGGTAGATTTTGTAGACCTATATATTGCAAATTCTACTAATATAAAAGAAAATGTTACAAAATAGCAGTAGTATTCTATCTGGTTCATGTACTTCCTAACTCTAGTATTAAAAATCCAAAAGATGGCAACAAATTCAATCTGCTTTAAGCAATAAATTTTTCTTTGTGACATTTTCACAAAGCTGAAAGTGAGGCAAAACCTCTCTGAGCCTGTGATTAGGCACAAAATAAAACCAAGTGCAGGTGGTGTTATTGTAGCTGATGTTTTCCTGTCTTCATCCCAGACACATGAAGTTTTATGCTGGACTACCTAATGTGAGAAATGTATCAACAAACTAGCATGAACTCAGCAGAGGACAACTGAAAGATCAGGGCTGGAACACTTGTCTGGTGAGAACTGGGCTTCTTCAGCCTTTGGGAGGACATAAGGGCAGTCCCTCAGTACCTACAGGGAAGCTGTTGAGAAAATGGAGGCAGGTTCTTCACTGAGGTGTGTGGTAGCAGTGCGAGGAGCAATGGTTATGAACTGAAACAAGAAGTTCAGCATGGATATCAGAAAAAAATCTTTTTAACAATACGGAGAAGTGAATACTGGAAGTCACTGCTCACAGAGGTTGTGCCGTCACCCACTGGCAGGCTTTTCAAGACCCAGGTGGATAAAGCTTTGAGCCACCTGATCCGCTTTCACAGCTGACGTTGCTCCAAGCAGGAGGTTGGACTGGAGCCTGCCTGTGGTCCCTTTCAGTCTCAGCTTTCCCATGATTCTGTGATTCTACATGTATTCATGGTACCAGTGGGATGTTATACAATGTAGATGCTCCATCAGCTCACTCTACTAAGCACAGGCTGCCTCCCACACATACGTATATGGCAGCATCGTGAAGTGCAGTGGGTCAAGCTGTGAGGGGAAATTGCCTCGTTGTGTCTTCCACACCTACAGCAGAAATTCCCCAAGAAAGAGGAACCACAGATTGCACCCACATGCCTGAGGTGTCCTGGCCTGTTTGGGGGTGTAAAGATTGCAACAGGCACAGATGTGTACACCTTCTCTACCCTCCAGTCTTCCCCTGAAGAAGCTGGATTGCATGCATCAGTGCTGAGCTGGAGAAGACTGTGACAGGGTTAGAGATGGGAGCAGCTGAGGCTCAGCTGTGATCAGGGGCACAGAGTCGTGACAGTGCAGACATAGATTGGCCTGCTAAAGGGGACAGGTCTGCAAAGGGGAACCTGGAGCATCCCAGCACATAAACTCTGCCCTTTCCTTCAGGCTTTCACAAACTCTGGAGTTACAAATCTTGATCCTCCAGGAAGCACCTTACTGGCTCAATTCTTGCAATCATAAGGACAGCTAAGGACATCAGGGTGGTCCTAGGTAACCCTAAGAACTCACCTGCTTCAAAGTTCTTGAGCAGCAGTTTCTTCTGTCACATTCATTTAATTCATCGTCATTTCTCCAAGCATGACAGTGGCAGGGTAGAAATGCACCTCTGCAGTTTCCTCCTTGGTTTGCCATGCAACTCTCTGAGCTACTTGCTAGAATCTGATCAAATGCAGGGATTTCCACTTTGCCTTGCCTTAAGTTCTTATCTAAACAAACAGAAACAAACCTTAAGCAAAAAGTGAAGTCCTCAGGCTCTGGGTGACTACAGTGAATTGATTGTACACATGGAAAATGTTGTCATAACAAAACAGGTGTTATATGGTAATTGTGCTAAGCATCCTAACAAACAAGGTTTGTCTGGCACAATTCACTCAAAGCCTTCAGGGAACTTACCAAATTTATTTGTAAGTGAGAGAGAAAAAATATTCTCTTTTTATCTAAGGCAGTGTGGGAAAATGGAAGCCAACCATATGCATCCTACCTGTGATGGCAAGAAGGCCTGTTAAACAGAGGGAGATCCTCCTAGGCACTTCTGCAAAAAGGAATGGCCTCCATTACCTACCAGGTCTCCTGCCCACACAGCCTGGCTGGAAACTGATTCTTCTAACCTTAAACAACAGTGGAGGAGAGGAATAACTGGGGGGAAAAAATCTAGCTTCATCCTGGTGAGTCTGGACAGATTTTGTTTCATGCATGTTTGAGGTAACTCAGTAATAGAGTGTATGAAATAAGTGATCAAAAGAAATTTTGTGGAGGAAGAAGCTTTGTTAGGAGATATGGAATAAAATGTAACAGGCAAAAGAAGGAATAAAGAAGTTTACCATCAGGGGCAAAGGTCAGTGACATAGACAGATACATTCATGTTTGTATGTTTTCTTACAGTTAAAACCCGAAATGTACTCAGCAGCATATAATCATAAATCCTGACTGGATCAGACAAGTGTTTTTCATTGTTCAATCACCCTTCCACCAGAGAGAGTGCTGACAGCTTCTGTAACAGGTGGCACTTGCTCTATTATGTGCTACTAAAGAGTGAAATGGTACAGGCTGTCATCCGATTCCCAAGTATCATGCCTTAAATATAAAAGAGCTTTCAGCATCTGACTCAAACTGGCAGTGTGGTCTTCCATCATAAAACGTGAATACAAAAATGTTTTGGACTAAGCTTAAATAGATGGATTTTTATAGATGATTTGTAGGTCTGTATGTCCAAGGTAAAATTCTAGCTCTGCTGAAATCAATGACAAAATTTGTACCAATTGTAATAGAGCCAAGTTTTACTGAACTTTTTTAAGGCCAGGCATTTTTAAATGTCAGAAATAATGCATTCAGGAAACATTAGTGCCTTTGCTCAGCCGAAAGTAGGAACCTCACTCACAAAAGATTTGGCTGTTCTTCCAGTTTAGCTGTTTTCTGGATGTGCTTTGCTGCCTCCTACACATCACACAGCAGTGTTGAAACTGGCAGAGAACACATCTTTCTTTCCCTCCTGAAATCTTTGCATGCCAATCCTCCTGGTGAGCCCAAGGTAACAGCTGGGATCTCGAAAAACACATTGCTGGTGGTGCATTCAATCAGCAGCGCTCAGGTTATTGGATGCTCAGAAGTGGGTTGCTGGAGCATGGCTAGACTAGTGTTGGATCTGTTCCTAGGTATGAGTTTGAATTTGCTTTCCCGGGGTAATTCCCTTGTCGTGCAAGAAATGCTGACATCGCCAACAGTGTCTGTGGGTGAAATACCAGCTGAATTAGAGTCATTAAACCCAGACATATCTTTTTAGGGTCAAGGAGGCAAGGAAATGCAATTCACACTTATGGGTGAATGAGCACATAAATTATAGTATTTAACTAATTGCTTACCTTACAAAGATAAATTGGACAAGGCTTTCCCAGAAAATAGGGACATTTGGGACATGTTTGTATATGGGGACACTTTCCAAGTCCTCACTCAAAGCACTGCCACAAGGTCATTTCTCATTACTTAAACTTTCTGAACTAGTTCAAACTGTTTAATGGACCCAGTATATCCAGTGTCTCTCTCTACAGCAAGGATAGAACAATTCCCTGCAGACCCCTAAGAGATGCAGTAGGTTCTCTACAGCACAGGCAACAGCCTTGTGAACTGGCATAGGAACAGTTAAGAACCATGAGCTCTTGTTTGACCACTAGTAAGAGAAACAGGATGTTCCCCATCCAGTCCAGCCCTGGGATACACTGTGAGACAGTAAGCCAGCTATATATGGCTGTACTTCCCTAAAACACTTGTATTTTCCAAAAATAGTGAATTTCCATGTTTTTATGGACCTGCCCCAGGTGACATGAGTCAGGAGCTTGTATTTTATTTTGACAGAAAAACAGCGTGAGAGGTTATTTACTCTAGAAGGTGATGTGCAGTAAAGGGTATGAACCAGAACTACTTAACCCCAGGAAGAAAGTATGAAGTCATAAGTTCTGTATTTAAAAGAAGAAAAAAAGCTACAGGAATCAAAGACTTCATCTGTGAACAGAGGACGCCTGCCAGAACCAGAAATAGTTCTGTTGCCTAATGCTTGCTTTCTTCAGGCTCACAAACCCCAGAGGTGTCTTGGGGAGTGGGTGGAGTTGCAATGTTTTAATAAAGTACTCTGGAATTTTATTAATGTGAAGGTTTGCAAATGCCTGCAGTTCTGGCCATGTGAGCATCTGCATTCAGCTGTCCTGTATTTTAATGAGGTGGTAAAGAACATTAGCTATGTATGTGGCTGTTCTTTCGGCCTGTAACAGGGTTTAGCAAGGTTAACATTATGTTCACATTTAGATTTTAGTGTTTGGCTTTCTGGAAAGAAAAAGTAAGTGAAAGAAATCCTATGCATCAAAGGGGATCGGAAGAACACTTGGAAATGAAAGGAGTGATTTGCAAATGTGGAGCTCTTGGAGCAATGAGTAGGGCTAGCCAGGAAAGACAAGGGACATGGTGTTTCATACCCAGAGACTTCATTGCAGGTCTCAGACTCACAGAAAGCAGTATTTCACCCCCACAGTTCGGAAGAGTTGAAAAATGAACTGAACTTTTAAAACCTTTTTCCTTTCAAGAGAAAAACAGGTCAATCATAGTTCTTAGAAAGAACAAATGCTTGCTGTCTGGGGACTTCTTTATTAGGGCATATAGTTTGTTTGTGGCCCCAGTCCAGGTCTGACTGGAGCTCAGTCCCTGCAAGACGGCTGCCTGTGCATTGATGTCTCCCTCAGGGAAGCACTGTGTCGGCTCAGGAGAAGAGCTACGGAGATATCACTTGCAGCCCAAAGACAGCAGCTCCTTCCCAGGAAGCAGATTGGATTCCTCTGAGTGCCACTGTTCAGATTTCTGGCCATAAATACCAGGAAGCTTTCCAAGTACAGACTGGTAGTTTGTCTGTATCCTGAACTTATATTTAGTGCTCCTTCAGCATGCTTAGAAGTGGAAAGATAGCAATTCCATATGTGAATCCTACTCTGAACTTCAGCTCCCTTTATAGCTATGGTCAAGTTACATGTCTTTTCCACCCCAGTTTTATTCCTCCCTCAAAATCCACTCCCACTATTGGATCTGGTGTAGTACTCCTTTCCTGCTCCCAGGGGAGGACTTGGCATTCAAAAGGAAGTACGCTGTGAAATCAATCAGCACACAAGCACTCATTTGCTGTATACAGCCCTTTCTCTGGTCAGTTATCTGTTCTGTGTTTTGGGGTGGAGAATGGTTCTATCCCCTGCTCAGCAAATAGTTTCTGAAAAGTCATTACCTCTCTTGGCTTGTCTTTCCTCTTCTCCTGATGGCAGTCTGAACAACTCAGTCACCAACATGTGACACTCTAGCAGATGTGCCAGGGACTCCCTCTCTTATGACCATTAGAAGGGTCTGGTCAGACTTGCAAGATCAGGCAGTAGTATTTGTTGAATCCTCCTCAGAAGCTGTCTTTCCAGTTCCTCCTCAGCTCCTCAGGAGTGGGGTGTCACAGCTGGGGAAAGACACTAGGCATGCTGGGCCAGGGCTGTTATGCAGTCCCTCTCCTGTAAATGCAAAGGCCATCTTGTCTGTGAAGATATTTGAATAACATTTTTCCCCTGTGCCAGATTGCAAGCTGTATGTCATGCTGTCAATGCTAGCAATCAGCCTGATTGTTGCAGACTTGACAAACATGCTTATTTTTAGAACTGCTGGATATTACACATTGCACTAGATCTCTCTTTCATGTTAAATACTTTAATCTTCTGCTGGAGTTTCTTATTGGACATCTGCCCAGAATATAAAGACTAATCTTTCTTTTTTTTCCCCTCTCTTTGATAAAGTGTCAGAGCCTCACTGAAAGGTGTAGATGGCAGTCAAAGGATCTCAGCTGAAGTCATGCCTCTCCTACCTCTCATCCAAATTATAAGTAGGGGTTATTGGCAGTATGTTGAAATAACTTTACCTTGGGATAATAGCCTTTTGCTTATCTCCCATCTATCTGTCACACTGTCTAACTTCTGTATTAACAGAATCTACCTTTGGGCAGCTCACACAGTACAGTAGCTGTCATTCTGTCCTCACTCCTGGGTATTTAATGTAAACTGAACTAAAGTATGTTAAAGGTGTACCGGGAAAGACAGTCATTTTTCCATCTCACTCCCTGGCAAAGTGAGAGGTAGCCAAAAGAGTGGCCCTGCAGCGCTGCAGATGTGAAGTAGCACAGTACGTATCATTACAGAAGAAACATTTTCTGCCTCAGGGGTCTATTAGTAATTTTGACAGCAGAGGCACTCTAATCCCAAGCAGAAGAAAACAAGGATAAAATAAGCTGAGACCTAGTGAGTTCCAAAAATTAAGCCCCAGCTGAGATACCCTGGCCATGCCACCAAACCAGACATTGCTGCAGACTACATTCTGGACTCTAACACTCAATATTGCCTGACTGCAGTGGTTGGGAATTAAGTGAGAGTTGAAAAGATGGGAAAGTTCACTTGAAAGGCTCATTTCTTTCATCCCAAATGTAAGGCTAGGTGACAAATGGCCCACAAGGACAATGTACTCCGAGAAGCTGACACCACATGAGGCATGTGAGCACCTCCTTGACTAGCATGCTTCCCCCTCACTGCAGGAGGTTCTATCCAAACACAAGAGGAGGCAGACAGGAGCTGACACAACAACAAAACCTTACTGGAGACCCAAGATTAGTCATTTATGAGAAGCAAAGATCCCAGCAGCTCAGTGTCCTCCTCCCCAGGCTCACCACTTCTTTGCACTGTGCCACAAGATGGATCTTTGTCCTCTCTGAAATTTAAAATAAAAAAAAAAAATTAAAAAGATAAAGTGGATCATTTAAGAATAATTCAAGATCTTTATGACTGTCTTCCATAAATTACTTTTTCTCCATATTTTCACATATTATTTCTGCTCTCATTGTTCCTAAATGACATTCACTTATTGTTCTATTTTTGGTCCATGGCCTCATTCAATGGGATTTGGGGTGTATACTTTTGATCCCTCTTTATTGATTTGAATTTTAAAAGGGGGATACATATAAGAAATCAGTGGCATTTGAGAGAAAATATAAACCTATCATGTTCAAGACAATCTAAAAATCTAGGCAAAAAGTATCAAAACATGATATAGCTTTTCCACAGGACAGAATATGTCCAGTTCTTCAAAGAGGAAATGTGTGGAAAACTTCTCAAGAAGGAATCATTATACCTTTACAGGATTCTTCGAGCTGCAAAGCTAGAACCTCCTAAGCCTTTGTGCATTCAACAGTATTCAAAATGCATCACAATCATGTCTCTCCCTTCTAGCCTGCTGTCCAGCTGATCCAGTTGGGACATGAGCTGATAAGGATATGCTTGGCAACCAAGCTCCACACAGAACAAATACCAGTGCATTGCCTCATGAGCAAGTGTGAGAAAAGGTAGGAGTGCTGCAAACAACAGGGAACTGGCCTGAGGCAGTTCAGCTTGTTAGCAGACTGGAGCAGCCCTGAAACAGAGGTAGCCAACACCCTTCATCTGTAATCCCTGCACAGTTCTCATGTCAGAAGAGCCTAGACAATATGAGGATCTCAACTGTTGTCAATGTCCTGTTCATGAGAAAACAGGAGATGTGGTAAGCCTTCAAGCATAGCTTGGTTTGATGGTCCAGCAAGTTAGTGTAGTCCTGGAGAGACACTTGCTTTCTAGCTACTAATCTCAGTTACTTTTTTTTTGGTTTAGGTGACAGGTGGGGATTAGTGTAGCTAACCAAATATGCTTAATCTCTGGAGAGCAGGAAACATTTTATGCCACTCAACAAGAGGCTTTATGGATGCTAGAGGTCAAATTCACAATGATATCTTAAAACCTAAATCCTATAGGGATACTTGACTTCCCTCTGGCCTTAGTGGGAGTTTAGTCACTGAAGCATTAAACCTTAAATACCTTTGTGAAACTGAGCCTGGACAGCTAACATTTAAACTATCTCTTGAAGAGTTTCAAGAGCCCGTACTACAGTTGTAAAACTGGAACAGATTATGACTATTTATACAGTGAGTCAATAATCCCACAAGTAGCAAGACAGCTACATGCTGTAGAAAAAGTAGTGACAGGCTTGTACTTTGGAGCATAACATTGGCCTTTTCCCCCTAACTGCATAGCTGGGAAACTGTTTAGTGAGTGATATACCTGCAGTCACAGACCTTGAGAGTCTAATACACCACTAACTCTGTTTAGATGGAATGGTGTTGGAGAAACTGAATTTTATGTCAGACCTGTCAATAATTCCACAACACTGACATTTTTCCACATTTATTAGCAGAGTGCATCTCTCATATACCACAGGCATTACTTTAAAATGTTTGATATGTCATCTCACCTGCAGGAAAAAAATAAGCCATGGATTTCACTTTGAAATGACAATGTCCAACATGTGTCAAAATATGTTGTCTCTTTTATTAATTCCTTCCCACTAGCATTTCAATGACCATGGTTTAAACTAAAATTCAACAGTGAAACATCTTGGAATAAGGTATCACAAGTACCTGCAAGAGCACTGTCCCTTTAAGGCCTTGCATTCTGCCTCAATTAACATTCCAGTTTTATTGCATGTACCTGGTCTGAAGAGAGTCAGTAGCCACTGGGTGTAGCATAAATTGTTGGCCTTCAGCAAAATGAACAGCTGAAACACATGCAGTACCTGACCATGCTTGTTAGGTTATTTGCTCCTTTAATCACGGCTTCACTCATGAATGCCTGCTATTCAATTATCTTCCAAACCTTCACCATGTCACTAGACAATAAAACGTGACAAGACAGGTATTACTGTGGTAAGGTCATCTGATATCTAGAAGTGTCTCATTATTCCCTTCAGTGATTAGCTACAATTACTGCTTTAACCCAAGTATTTAAGGCTGTAGTTAAGTGTTTCAAATATTCATCACAGGATACCTTATGAGCTGGAGAAGAGTTTGTGGAGGAAGGACCAGCATTTCCCAGCTGACTGTCCCCAGAGTAAATCCCAGAGAGGGTGCTCTTAAAAATGTTCAGACCCCCAGTTCGTTTGTAAGACACAACACTCGCTAGACAAAAGGTAGGCAGCCTACATCTTGTCTGTGTTGGTTGCAAGTGATATCAGAGATTAGAAGGATCCATGTGCAAGACCAGTCTTTCTTGCCCTAATCACTCCAGACAGGGCTGATAGGATAGTTGGAGCCCAGAGATTTACCTGGAGCACTCAAAACATCTCCCACTGGTGGTGCCCCAAGGAAGTCATGTTGCCCCTCCCTGGTAACACAGGTGTTCCTGGCCCCAAAGTTAGTGCAGTTTCTGTATTTCAATTAGGAATTTTTTAATTAGACTTAAGATTAGGGCATCTTGGTTTTTAAACCAATGTGGTCCTATCCTAACAAAGCCTCTTCAACCAGTTTAGAACCAGGACAGGTTTTTGCTCCTGATGCCTGAAAACAAGTTGCAAGACTTAGAACCAATAAAAGATTACATGATCCCATGTTCCTTGAGTTTGGGTAAATTAAATAACTTCCTGAATCCCAATTCTTTGTGTCCTTCAGGCCACGCCATTTACGGTGAGCAATGGGCAACCAGAGTTTCCTTCAGGAAAGGAGAATCCTACAGGCAAGAAGAGATGAAGGAGGGAGGGCTGGCACTGATGCAGTAGTAATGCTGATTGTTGAGGAGAAGGTAGGAGAGATCCAGGGTTTAACATTTCTCAGTAAATCTAGATTACATCCAGGATCAATCTAAGGCTGTTTCTCTCCCTTTCACCCTGCCCAACCTAAGTCAAACTCTGGTGAAGGGGCGAATTTATCCTGATCTTTGAATTCAAAGGCAAGACACATTTCACAGTAGTGCTGTGGGAGGTGGAAGTAATACCTACATAAAGTAAACAAGAACAGCCAGCCTTTCACTGGGGGAAAAGCAGTTTTACAGGCACATTGCCAATTGAAACCTCTCTCCCACTGTGGCTCAGAGTGGCACCAGTATTTGCTCTGCCTTCCACATTGTATTCAACATGACAAACTAATAACCACAGCTGGCACTGCCGCTGGCAAAATCAGCAGTTACATCAAGCAGATGAGTGCTAGAAATGGACAAGATAGCTTTTGCATTGTCTACCAGCAGAACCTTGCAAAGTCAAGTAAGGGGATATGGCAGATGTCCCACCCCAGTGGCATGGGAGTAGCAAGCCTGGCTCTCCAGGACTCACCTCCATTCCAGCCCTTCTTTCGTCCTTCCCCATCCAGCAGCAGGACGAGCCCAGTCCTCCAGCCTTGGGACTGTAAAATTCAATCCTGCCAACACTGCTGAAAGCTTTGAGCTGGCCCTACGGACAACACAGCTCGCTGCAAGAGAATGAGTTGACAATCTTGTTTCTTGTGGTATAATGAAAACTTATTTAAATAAAATTCTGATTAAGAGAGAAAGGCATGGACTTGATTCACAGCAGGCAAAGCTGAAAACTGCTTGCTACATGCCGTTAAATTACCAATTTCTACCATTTTATTTTTAAAGCAGTGTGCTGTTTCTTTGAACTGGGAACAACACGGCATGCACATCATTTTGGGTAATGTCTATGCAAGGTCAATTTGATAATTTGATAATTTGATGTTATTGAGCCCACAGTAAGAAACATGGGGGATTTTTTTTCTTCTCTAGTTTAGGAGTGTCTTTTGCTACGTGAAAATCAATTACTCTATGGCAGCAAAAGGTCTGTCTTGATGTGCAATGGTAAAGCAAAGTGGCCCACCCCACCATAAGGATCATGCAGAGTTCACCAGTCATTGTGCTAGGCCAGGGGCACATCAATGAGGTAAAACAAACTCTGTAGCTCTCTTGTCTGTTCCTCCCATTTAAGTCATAACTGCTACAGGGCATAGTTAGAATTTGCAGATCATTGCTTTCTGGTTTAGTTACAGAGGACCTGTTACACATACCAGGCACAGCTGGCTAAAGTTCACTTAAACAAACATTAAGGTAGTCTATAACAGTGAACCGAAACTTTAATTTAATGCCAAGTGTGAATAATTTGGCTCATTTTGGCCATATTTCCTTCTAAACCTTAATCAGCTAATCAGTTATCAACTTTTCCATTGCCTGGCTACAACTATTCTAATGTTAGGCCATGCAGCTGTGTTGTAGCTGATCATTTCAGATGATTTCCATTTCTTAATGGTATAAGCATGTGAGCAACCCTGAAGCAAATGTCCAAATGTACTTCACATGGATAGTTGTATCTAGAAACAGGAACACAAGAACTTCCATAGAAAACAGCTATAAATAGAACCAGATAAAGAAAATGCAGTTACAGGAATTCAAATTTGTTCATCCCTTGAGCTCTTTTTCTGGACCTTCTTGAAAGAAATATTTGATCTCCCATCAGGTAGCCTAGCTTTGAGTTTGGGGCACTATATCAGCTTGCATCACTTGAGAATGTGGTCTTTTTTGTACTGTCTGTGTTCAGCTAGTCACAGAAAACATGTCCAATACAGATCGGAGGAATGTGTAATATACATTAACCACCACAATTATTGTGTTTGTTTTCACTACCCAGACAGAGAATTAATTGCATTGATTTTTAGGAATCTACATTTTAGATGAGGGTGCACAGATGAGTTTGCATCATTGTGAGCATGAGCACTCAGCCATTTTAGAGCATCTCTTCGAAAATCATCCCTGGCCTTCTGTAATGACAAAAGCTTATATATGTAAGTGTATTCTATAAGAATCTTCAGTGAAATCAACTTCCTTCAGCAATGACCTCTTTTAAGGTCACCTGTGTTAGTGAGATTCCCTTCCTCTGCAGAGAGGGCAGGGGTAGCCCACTGTCACTGTTCTGCTGCAATTCCATATTAGGCTGTGATGGAGAGCAGTCAGACCTGTCAGCTGCAGCCAGGATAAGCTTTCATGTTTAAATCATGTTAGATCATTCAGCAGGTATACCCGGGGCTGCCTAAATAGCACAGATAACCTGCCCAACAAATCTAAGGCAGGTGAATTAAGAAGTGCTGTGTTGAAACTGTTCCCACTTATCAGGGGGTTTTCTACTGATTTTGGGGAGTATCTGTATGTCCCTCCTCTGGTGCATGGCATTGTTATCTTCCTGCCCCCCAGCCCTTTTCTCCAAACAATTTTACGCAGCTGCGTGTGCAAAATGCCATTTATTCCACACCATCAGGTAGCATGCAGCTATGTGTCCATCACTACCCAGCAAACCATCTTTTCCTCACCAAAATGTCCCTCCTCTTGTTTGAGAAAACAGACAGATGGGGCGATGAGAGCAAAAAGCTGATGCAGGAAAGCAGAGAGGATGAGGTAAAAACAGGTGAACAGGTGACTTTGCCAATGTATTAGTCTATTGGCCAGGAGGCAAATAGGGCATTACAAAGGCTCCAGGTCCTACTAGATACCTGGATGCAGGTCACTACTTAATGAGAAAAATTGTTTTCAGCTGACTGTGCTATGGCTTCTCCTCTTCACCATGTGCATCAGTACAGTAGCAGCAGTGGATATGAGTGGATTATTTCAACTTAATTCATTTAGTTTCTGTGACCAGGTATTTAGCCGTGATGAAACTTGTGTTTGCTGTACCTGGACTTTCTATATGGTCATCTGAGTCACTTGGACTGGCTGAAGGGTGCTGAGTTTCCAAAGCATGCTGCAACCAAATTCATTCAACTCGATATGGGTAAGGAGTACTGAATTCTTTGTTATAGCAGTCCTTCCGTGGGACCCTGAAGTTCTAAGTGACTCATAGCTATGTACAATGCTTATATATCGCTACTGAGACTTACGTTACTATAATAAGCCATTGGAGAAATTATTCACTGTATGTAATTAAGATGTTGGTTAACCATGACACCCGGAATGAGCATTAGAGCAAAGACACTTTGCTAAATCTGTTGCAGTATTCCAAGTCATCAAGATATCAGTTTGATTGACAGATCAGATAATCTCTTTAGTAATCCTCTGAATTCTAAACACAGAAACCCGTAACTCATCATAAGATAAGAATATGCCATGTTTATATTCTACAGTGACGGGGGATGGCATTTCATTTGGCTGGATTCATCCACTCACTGCATAAGGTTCTTTGAACATTTATGTTTCAAAATAAAATTTAACTTTATTGACGTCAGGCTTATCCTTTAATGTCAATGACACATTCTTGCAGAGGTTCTGCTTGCTGGTTTGGGGTTTTTTTACAAGGCACTAATAGTGTAATAAAGATTAATTAGTGTAAGTTATAGTGTCTGAAGTGTATACATTCAAGCTGTTAAATGTGTCAGCGGAGATCCATTATGACAGCAACAGGCATTTTATTCTCAATAGGGATTGCTCTATTTGCCAGTATGAGATGTGTTTTCTTTATTAAGGCAAAACCAGTGAGAAGAGCCCAGATTTGAATACAGCTGAAATAAAAGCCTTGCTTTACACAGCATGATAAGCTTTGATTTTGTAAACACTATTACTTTGCTTTCATTATATATTCCTGCTGGTATTATTTCATGGCATCATCTCTTTTACAGGCTTTTATTTTTCATCATACAAAATCAGGCCAACAGAACATGCTTAGCACTTCATAGCTTAAAAAAAAAACAAAATCAACATGGTGATTTATCAAGGACAAGTACTTGAATTTCAAATGGAATCTGTGTATCCATATAAATATCCTCCCAGGTCTGAATGACCCATCAGATGAAAAAGGTTAAAGCTCACTGAATTTCTGCAGGCAATAACACACAAGGCAGCGCTGTGGCTAACAGCACATCTGTATGCTTGCACATCCCATAGTCCAGTTAAGCAGGCATCCACTCTCACTACTGGATCAGAGAGAGGTGATTACCAAGCCCAAATCCACCTGTGTCTATGTAGCAAATGCATTGCTTGGATCATTTTGAGTGCAGTTGTTAAAATTCAGCGCTTGATGTGTTTTCCAGAAAGGCCATCAGTTACATGGGATGGACTAGTCCTCACTAGACTGAGACGGGTACATTTGAAGGCATTTCCAAATCCCCCACAACAGTCTGGTCCCAGTGTGACATTCTAGCCAAATGGAATAGACAGCGCTTCTCCAATTCCCAGGTTGTCACACTAGAGGGTTTTCCTTTGTGTTTCTAAAAGGAATATTTTTCCCATACATGCTTAGACATTGTTTCTCAACATTGTTTTACAAACTTGGGATTTTACACAGGAATCTTCTGTGCATGGCATTTCCTGAATTTTGTGGGACTGCATCTGCATCTGCCTTTACAGAAGAACATTCAAACATCAAAATGAGATATTGTTTTCTCTGGGGTACTTCTGTTTGCTTGCTTGCTTCCTTGTTTTTTTAAGTTGTAGTCTGTAAGAAGGTTCATTGTCTCACTCTTCTATGACTCAAAGTTAGATCAAAGAATTTTCCTCAAAATTTCAGAAGAAAAAAAGGTCTTTTATGGGCTGAGATCAAGCATCAAAGCTTTCCCCCCTAAAGAAGCTTGGAAGGAATTTACAAGTATTTGAAATTGAGGGGGAAAAAAACAGTCATGCCAAGAGTGACTTCCCTGACACCCAACAAAATGCCATTCCTGCCTCTCTCCCTGCCGTGGCCCCCAGTTAAAACAAATATCAACTTTTTCAATGCAACATGAGTAGGGCTCAAGGTGAGGTCTTCCACTCACCTTTCGCTGGCTTTCTGCTAGCTGTCTCATTCATATTCACTTTAATACAACAGAAAGAGAGTGAGGAGGGAGACATGGGAATAGCAGAGATCTCTCCTTCTTCTCCTAAGTGTAAGTGAATGTCCCTGCTGAACCTCCAACTCAGAAATGCTCACCTCATCCACTCTGATGGACAACTCACAGTCCAAGGGTACTTTTCAGGTACCTTGAGGGGTTCACACACCCTGTGCAGACAGTGTCTACCTGAAGTCTTTTTCTCTTTCAATTGTGCTGGCACAGGCCTGGTCTCAGCTGCCACATGAGGACTCAGCTGTCACTGAAGCATCAGGATAGCTGTTCAGAGCTTTTCTCTGATCCAGAAATCCAGAGTAATGCCTGTGTTTAGCTTTATACACCTGGGACAGAATCACAAGTGTGTACAATGTCAGAGTCTGAACAAGTAGTAATATCAGGCAGCACACCAAAAACTATTTACCAATACTTCCAGGGATTGAACTATTAGTGGACTATGCCTCAAGAGAGTCATGAAAACCCAAAACATTGTCCATATATCACGGACTGTGATTTGCTTGTTTGATTAAGATCTCAAGATTAAAGCTGGATAAGAGAGAAAACCCTTTCCACAAAACCTTCACTTTCACAGAAACAAAGAGATTATTGAGCTCAGTGTGTAATGGAATCATAATTTTCTGAAATAATATAAAGTGTCAGGGCAACCCACCCCACAGGAACACAGACAGCTACGCTGAGAGAGCAGGGAGTTTTTGAAGATGAGGTGCAGATTAACCTGAACGTGGCCGGTTCTGGGCCTTCAGTCACTGCTCTTGCTGATGAGCCCTACACCACAATCCAGAGTACTGCCCAAGTGCCAGTGTCTGGGTGTGTTTGTAAATGAAAAACAGTAGCAATTATTACTGTGCTATCGGTCACCATCCCTTTTGTAGAAGGTGTTGAAAAATGAACTAAAGAGCCTTTGCTTTATAGGTTTGAATTTGGAATTCAAACTAAGTTATCATAAGGTTTCCTACATTGGAGTCTGAAGTCTGGAATCTAGCAGATCTAAACTACAGCCTTATGTTACTTTCTATACATTCCTAGAGTTCAAAATTTTTTTATCTGCTTAATATGAATCCATTAATGTATTGTGTGAACATGTATTTACTGAAGATCACATCTGCACTTTGGCATATTTATAATTAGTTGCACAGTTTATTATCAGTTACAGAAGATATGTATCTGGCTGTGACCCACGTGACCCACTTAAGGATTCCAGCCATGTAATTTCCTTTTTTTTTTTTTTGGTAAACTAATCACTGCCACAATTTGGAACTATGCACTAAAAATGCCTCAATTACATGTGTTCTACTATGAATGAACCTTTTCCTAATAACAGCTTTGCACCTGAATTAATTAAATAGATGTGGAGCTTATAATCACAACAGAAATTGAATTCTCAGTTAACATTTTCAAAGTCCTATAGATGAAAATTCCTACTGATTACAATTCCTATTGATTGAAAGTGATTTTAATCAGTTCAGTTGTTTTTTTAGAGGATTGACCACAAGATAAATACTCTTTTCCCATATGAGAATATTTGCATTACTATGACACATACAGGGATGAAACTTAAATCCGGTGTTGGTTTACTTTGTCTAGCTGTCTCCCCTGAAGAGAAAAACAACTCTCGTTTGAAGACCCTCAGCACCATAATTTTAAATGCATGGCCATACCCATCTCCAATGAATATCAGAAAATTTTAAAAATTCCCTTTCTGAGACTGCCAAACAGCTCAGCCAGTGCAAACATGTACCTGTTTGAGTTCTCAAACGCTGAGCAAACATGGGAATCAGCTATAAAAGATAAAAGCTTACAGTTTATCAAATGTAAAACCCAAATGCTTAATTTCGCTACATAACAAGTAAGCTTTCTAAAAGATTATTAATTTATTGGTATTATGCATCTGTAGCATTTTTCATTGCACTTTTTTTTCCTGAGATCTATAATCCTTTTACTTATGGCAAAAATAACCATTGGTGTGGAATAACTATCATGAGTCATTCAGATTACTTCAGAATTTTGAGGGGTTGTGGTCTAGGATTTCTCAAACCTCATGTCAGTGACCACCTCAGCCAGATCAGCTCTCTATACATGCTTCTACCCCATGATAGTTATTGGAATTTTTTTTACACAGATTTTAGTGGCCTAGAGGCAAATTTCAGTGTGGAGATCATGAGATAGTGGCTTTGAAGGCATAGTTGTGGCATTGCACAAATCAAACACCTACTTGAGTGAAGACTGTGAGAAAACCTAGTGACTGCCTTCATTTTGGAGGCATGAATTTCATCCCGAGAGTGGAACTATTGCCACCAGACTGCTTATTCAGGGATGTATGGCAATAAGCTTTATCAAAACCCTTAAAGAACCAGCACTGAAGTCCCCATCTGAGCAAAAATTCAGTTGCAAGTCCATCAGACCTGGCCCAGAGAGTATAAGACCATAATACGTGGTAACATATCTGAGTCAATAATGTCCTAAACCACAATACCTTCCTAATTTTCACATGATCCATAAAAGCATAATCAAGTAAAAAATTCCATCACAGTAGGGAGTACTCTCTTTCCTTCACTGTCATGCATAGTATGGACAGACTTACAAAAAGTGTCTGTAATTGGAGCCCTGAACGTCTGAACTTCAATAGAGGGCAACTATCCACATACTGTAAGTTCATCTTTAGATCTAATATCCTAAATGGTTCCTCTGCACTGTAAAATATCTTTGTTTAGGCACTATAGTGCACAGGTCTTCTAGAAGGATCTTAGTTAAGGTAAGCTGATGTCCTCCCTCAGAATCTTTTAGCATCCTGGCTCTGTGTGTTGCTATTGGCTGTCAAATCCAGAATTCTGCAATACTGCAGAATTCGCAGTGTCTAACACTGAATATTCCAGTGTCTAACATCAGCTGGGAGATGTGCTTTGCTCCCCTGTCATTGTAATGCTGTTGCTGAGAACAAAAGGTGTCCACTGCAGTGGAGGACATCTGCAAGTGTTCTGATAAATCAGATTACCTAAAGGTTGCTTTATTTTAATTTAAAAAAAAAAAGTGAATTAAAACCATTTGGATAGTCTGATAGATAAATTATCCAAAAAACTGCAACATAAAGAAAAGATTCAGGAGCCAGAGTCTGGCAATTTCTTTAAAATTTCACACAAGTCGAGATGACAAACAGATGTGTGGAAAATCTAGAAGGCAAAATATAGCCCCCATGTCACTTCAATGATGCCTCTGCTTATCACAGCCTATATTTTAAATCAACTTTTAAAGTATTTTTCTAAATCATAAAACTCTCTTGAGCTCTATTTTCTCAAGACAAACTGGTCTGTAAAGATGCATCAGTCAAGCAGAAGATTAATTCATGTTGTACCGAGTTGTTGTTTTTGGCACAGAAGTCAATATTTATAAGACAGAAAGCAGCTGTATCATGCAAGTTAGCATAGTGCATAAATCTTTGCAGCAGGTTATAGCAAGATGATGATACTATCCACAGGTAACACGATGGAAGCACTGCCACAACAGAGCCTTCCTAATGGTGGTCATCCATTTACCAGTGTGAGCCACGCTAATGAGGTCACACTGATTCACTTCATGTCATTTCCCCTTTGGAAGCAATCAGCACAAATATAAACCAGTAATACATTAGAAGAGGTCACCCAACGCAGTACCTCCGTAAAGAGTGAGCTGTTTCTGTAGGACTCCGAGCCATATCCAAGCCTGCATGGAGCAATACCACGTGTGGCTACTGACAACAGGGCCTGGGAAGCAGATTAACCCCCTGTCCCCAGGAAAGCTGGCTGAGGTAAAGCGCTGCTCTCAGCTTTGCCTGTGGTGCAGTACTTCATCCCACCTCTCTCATCACCCCGCCACATGGGTGGTGGGGGCCGTAGGGAGGGCAGGGGGTTAACTCTCAATTTTCCTTCTGTTGATTGAAGCTTTTACCTCTCACCTGGTGATGCTGGATGGCAGCTTTGGGAAAGCGGAGGGATGGGCAGAGCACTGAGAGGAGTTGTAGCAGATGTGCTCCTGCCTCCCTCACAGGGGGACAAGAGACTTGTCATTTGACAGACATACTGTCAACCTTCCCCATCACTCCACCTCTCTTGCCTGCCACACCAGCAATGAGACACCCATTCTCCCTTTCCTCCACAACAGAAGCCTGGTGTGGTCAATATCAGGGCCAGTTGGCTAGTGCCTGAGCAGCAAAGGAGCTTGGGCAAGCCCCTTCCCTCCCCAGCCTCAGCTTCCATATCTTCAGCTCAGCAATCGTTCCCGTCCATGGTATATGATGAGCTCTGTACTGGAAAGGTTAGAGCTGATCTAATTTTTGATGTACAGGGTTACACAGATTTTCCGTATCTCTGTCAGCCCTTTTCCCGGTGCTAAAATTGAGGATATCAGATCCCTTGCCACAGTGTTATTCCTAAAACTAGATGTGAAGGAAGTTCAGCCTGATAAGGTACTTGAGTATTTTTCTCCCTTCTTGAGAACCCTGTCATGCCAAATTTTGGTCTCCTGGCACTTTTACATGAGTACAGCTACTCACGTACAAGGTTGTAAGCAGTTTGAAGCCCATGGCTTTCTCTGTGACCACTGCTGCACTAGTTCTGACATTTCCAGCTTCATTTGACAAAATTATATGTGGTTTTAGGCGAAGATGTTTGAAATTTAATGTTGAATAGATGCAGATTGAGCCCACACAGGAAGAAAATACAATAGAAATGTACAACTCCATTATATGAGTTTATCAGTGTGAATTCTGCATGCTTTATAGATTTCACTAGCATGATCATCTCTTTTGTTCCTAGAAGAGAAAAAGCTAGCAAATATTAATTTCTTGAAATAGGCAGCAGAAAGAGATTGACTTGAAATAAACAAAATAGTTGAAATTAAATTTTCTTGGCAAGATTTGCTTGTGTTGTTCATCAAATAAATGTACATTATGTCTTGCACTGTTACTCAGCTGTGATCCTGTAATGTGTTCTCTGCATCCTGTCAGACATACGATCCTTTGTCCCGTAATAGACCCAACTATCTCTCAACCAGCTGAGCTCAGGGTCATCCCAGGGTCAGGCTGGTTAAAGATGGCTGTCAGTTCTCTGCCTGACTCACAGACACACTTTAAATCACCTTTATCTTACTTGTGCTGATGGTTTCCAGCCATCACTGTAGCAAGAGCTGTAGTATATATGTACAATGTAAGGAAATGTCTTATAGCATCCCTGAAAATTTCTCTCTGGATATGCAATGTGCAGTGCACCCAATATATAGAAAATTCAGCTTGAGGTATAATGTGAAATGGGAACTATTTCAAATACCTTTATGCAAGGTAGTTAACAATATGGTTCTCATCCATTTTGCAAATGAAAACAAAAATTCAGAGGGTGAAATATCACCTTTCAGATCAGAAATATAAATATTATTTAGCCTGAAATTTCCAGCAAAAGGGGTATTTGCATAAGGACAGATAATCTGGGAAATGCATCACCTGATGTTTTTATTGTGATAAATACCTCTCTTCAGCTCTTGATGCTATTCAACTTCTTAATGTTTGTCACTAGTCTCCAAGGTATGGAAGAAAGACAGGCCTTAATTGTAAATTTACACATGCTTTATTGCCAGTGCAATGACATGAACACATTTAACAGGATTGTCATTCCAGTTAATTATGCTGATTCTGACATGTACCTATCATGTCTAAAATTGATAGTGCCTTTCGACCAGTTAGCAGCATCACAATATGTTATGTCTTTCTTTCTAAGGTTAAGCATGTTAGGGGCCAGAGAATGGCAGGAGAAAAGAGTCCCTGCATACTAAATAAGCACTGATAGCTAACAGCCAAACCTCCTTTTAAGAAAATGGCAAATAGCTGAACCTCAGCACATGTTCTGCATTTCTAGGTGTGCTCCAGCCCCAGCCCACCTGCCCCAGGCAAAGACAATGACCTGCATTATACCTAACAGTAAACAACGCTGTTCCAGCCCCTCAGAAACTCTTGGCCTTGTTCACAATGTGTAGTACGAGGCATCCAAGCAGATGGTAACACTTATTAGAGGTATTAAAGCAGAAGAAAAGGCAGCAGAAAAGGAGGCAACTATTAGAAAACACTTTGTGACAAGGGGAAAAAACAATTTCCATGTTTTCCCCACAGCAGAAGTCTGAATCTGTGAATTCCAGACTGAAGAATTTGGAGGAAGACTTGAAATCAACAGTAAACAACAAACAAGTATCCAATGACAGTAAAACACCATCCTTACCCTCAGTGGAGTTCTTGATGCTCAGATCAAAGCCTTGCTTTCAAACCTCACACTGGAAAGGCAGGCAGAAATCTGGAGAAACCACACGTGCTCCTTTCCTTCCCACACACCCCAGTACAAACATCACAATGCATTCCAGAAGAGAAATGGAGGTACGTATATCTTACAGTCACACCTGGATGACAAGGGTAATATTTTTAGACTGTATAAATTGGAGGAAGGGAGAGAGGGAGGGAGAGAAGAGGGAAGAGGGAAGGAGGAAGGAGGAAGGAAGGAATAAATTTGCTTTTGTAAAAAATGTATAAAAAAACTTCAAGTCATTAATTTTCTATCACTTGATTCACATACCTTTTAAAGACAACAAGCTTTTGCACTATATCCAAAAGCATAAAACCATGGGTGATGGTATCCAAGCTAAACAGTGCAGAAACCTGGAAGAAAAACCCCAGAGGAATTAAAACATACATTAAGGAATAGCAACTCTGTTGGATGGTCATGTGAAATGTCTCTCTCTCTGTGTATTATAGCAATTTCACACTGTGCCTGAGAAAGAAAGAGATACTACCACTAAATTCTCTCTTCTCTGTGCTCTGCCCCTGCTCCTACCCAGCCCAGGCAGCAGTCTCTCCTTCCAGCTATCCCACTGCCGTATAGACAGTATTCTTGGGGACAGTGGCAGCAATGTCCAGCAGAGACTCTGCATGGTTGTCCATCCTCTTTCCTCACATAAGCCTTGCCCTTTTGACCAGCCTCATCCTAACTATTTTACAGCAATGGAAGAACTGTGCCAAGGGCTGGGGAATGTACGCTCATGAAGTCTGGAAAACTGAAAAGGCTTGGATCACCAGTGAACAGATCCTGAAGGGCTTGTCTCACAGCTGTGGGTATGAATCTGGGAAACATTTAGCTAAAGCTTTATTTTTAAAGTTCTTTTGAATAGAAGAGTAAGATGTATGCAAGGAATAATTCGTGCCCTTCATTTTCCTAAAAAGAAATTTTGCAACACTTCAGCTTTTGAGTGCATCTAGAATTCACTTTGCTGGTCAAGAAAAAGCAGTATTTTCAGTAGTGGTGTTCTGGCTAAGCACACATACTCCTGCTCACAGTTAAAGGGATATTCACACGTGACAGCTCAAGGAATGTCCTTCAGATCTAGCTGACAAGATCTCTGGAGCAGAGCAGAGTCCCTACCTTCAGACATTCACATCTATCAGGTATGTCTCAAGACAGGGCTGCTGACAAACTTCATTCCTTTCTCTTTTCTCTTTGAGCTCTTCACCTCAAGAGTAGTGTGACTTTTCGGGCTACTTCCATAGTCCTTTTTCTGAGAAACTCTCCACTGAAACTGCTAGGCCTTTTTATATAGCACAAATACAGCAGGAGTTAACCTTTTGTGATTAAAAGGTATTTTCTGATGCCTACTGACACTTTTTACTCTAAATATTTTACTACAATTAAAAAAAAAAAGTCCTACCCTCTCAAATGTGAATGATAAAACTTAGATTATTTAATTAATTAGATTATTAACTTAAATGCAGATTGCCTTTTTTTTGCAAAGGCTGATATATATTCCTTGCCCCAGAGAACTTTAATGCTGCTGCTCCGAACTAATGTGGAATTGTACTAAGCAAAAGATCTGCTTTGAGGATTAAAAACATGAAAAGAAGTGTCCCATTCTCTTGAATCCTAAAGAACGCACACGTGCATCCATAGACCAGTTTCATCCTTCAACATGGACACTTCAGACATGTCAGCACATAAGGTAGTTCTCAAAGGTGCTTCACAAAGGAAAATGGCTATTGGAATTTCCTATATGAAGTAACAGCATCCTTCTCACTCTGAAGTTGCATGCTGAGTGCAGACACCAGGGGTACAGGGAACCCTGTACAGCAACATGGAGATCTCTGTCCCACGTGGCTGAACACACACTCTGCCCTCAAGGAAGGGGCCGGGTTCCTATCCTCTCCTTTCAGCCAGCACACACCTGAATGCAGTTAATATTGCTCAGCCCTTCCATTCATCTCCTGGCCAGTTTTTTGGTCTCTAAGAGGAAAGGCATTTTATGAAATAAAGATCTAAGGGTTGAAAATGTGTATGTGAAGGAGGGGGGAGTGCGACAAACCTCGTAGCCCATGTGAAAAGTTGTTTTGCTTCTAGACCAAAGGGGAGGAGGTCTGATCCTGCCCCCATGCTAGATAAGCAGATATCCTGCAGGCAAGTAAAGCTGGCAACAGACTGAAATCATGGTGAGAGTTGAAAACCTTGTTTTTCTATATGCACAACAAACCAGAAATGTTGACAGAAAAGTAAAAGAACATCTGCTCATGCTGATCTATGAACATTTTCCCTGGCTCCATTAACCTCCCTTCTTTCTCCGTCTCTCTATTTTTCCTAAACTGAAAATCATAATTTTAAATATTCAAGGCTTTTATTTCTCTATTAATCAAATTAAATCTCCTTAGCTACAGTTAAAATACTCTGTGAGGTGCTTCAATCAAAGATTATTTGCCTTGCAATTAGAACTTATTTTTAATACAAAATGGGGGAAATAGAGAACCACAGCTTTAGAATCAATATAGCTATAAATTACATGGAAAAGGAAATAGTGACATCCTAGCTTAAAACAACAGATTTATTATCAAGGAAGATAGTATTTTATTGACAGAGTACATAAGTTTTATAAAGAAAGAGAGAAGGAAACACAGAGAAATCAATGTTAACATGGGCTCGTTCTTGCTTTAGATGCTGCATTTCTAGTAACTAATTTTCATTTTTTATTTTAATTTGTAAAATGTCACATTGAAAAATGGTTAGTGGCTAAAAAAATCTTGTCTGCAGTATTTTCTAAGGCAAAACTCCACTGATTTTAATGAAAAAGATCTGTAGAAGAGAGTCACACTCTGTTCTGTATTTGATCCTGGTTAAGACCAGTTACTAAAGGACCTCCTCCATTCTTGTGTTTTGAACAGGATAACAGTTCAGATTGCAGCTAAAATTTGTATTCAAACTTCAATGATTTGCACTTATTTTGATTCATACCTGCAGGATAGGGTGAGAAAAATTGTTCTTTCTGATAGCAGTAAATATTTTAAATAGAACACTTTCTCCTTCCACAAGCGGGATTCCTCCGTAGTTGCTTACATATATGATAAAGAAAAAACTGAATCTCTGAGCAGAAGATTTCTTGTTAGGTTTCCACTACTTTCAGCACACAGTCTTTCCTATTGTCTTCTCAGTGAAAAGCAGAGGGGAATTTTTTCCCCTTTGTTGAATACGGAGTTTGCAGTTAGGGTCTGACCCAGAGCCCAATAGTAGTTGTGTCTTCTTCTGTTTCAGCTCCAGTGAAAGTAGGAGTCAACCTGTATAGTTGACCAGTCTCGAAACACATTACCATGTTCAAAAAGGAGGATTACATGGAGATTATCTGGATTTCTAACGTCTCTCATCAGATTTCCAATCTGTCTTGTTAGAGAGGCCTCCGCAGAATTTTCAGTGGGTTTTGCCTGTGTTCCTTATATACTTTGCTATGTTGTTCAAACCCTGAGGTGAGAAAGATGTGATCTGAAGGAGAAACAGTTATCTTTACTGGTGGCTTACCAGGCTCAATGAGGCTAATTTTTGGATTTGTCGGGCTGTGGGTCTCAGGTGAGCTGAATCTCATCTCCCTGGGCAATGAGTCACAGTAGGTCCCATTCGAAGCCAACCTATATGTCAGGTACATGTTCTGCTAGCATTTTAACCTTTCAGTTTGTGAGCTGACAAAAAAGAAAGAAGCAGCCTCTTTACATGAATCCGGGTTCTTGGGGAACATACATATTTGTATGGATAAAGACACTGCGTGTTTCCTGTGCAGTGTGATCTGAGGTGTGTCATTGAAGACAGGTCTTCTCAGACCCTTTTTGCCTCACCCACTATTTTCATAATCCCTGCTTGCCTGATGGCACTGTCAGAAATATAAAAAATAAAATATACAGGGGGATGTAATAAACTGCAAAGCCCTAGGGGGTCCTGCCTGACTGCAATACCCACTTCTAAGTCTAAACATATTGGTCATGTTAATACTGCTTGTTGTAAGGAGTGTTCCTCCAAGATAACATTTTTGCACAGTGAAATATGCATGGCTCTCAGATAGCTCAGCTCAGATGGGATCACTTTTCAGTTTCTAAAGGGTTATATTTTTTTCCTTACTTTTTTTTTTCCCAGCACAGCATGAGGAACACAACACTACCCCAACCAATGTGTTTTGTTTTATGATCCGCCAGTCCACAGAACTATGCATAGGTGTTAAATCCACTGATAGTGTAAAGCAGTGCTGCAGGGATTTTATTTCTTGCAAAACAGAGTAGTCTGGTGAAAGTCTCTATCTTTGCTGGGTGCTATTGGGAATATTTTACAACTATGCTAAGGAAATAAATTGAGACTTGGATGGTATTTCCACTGCAACTGATGCTTTGCACAAGAGTTAGCTGAGATAACAGACCTACTGCAAAACTAAAGAAAAAGCTTCATGTTATTGGAACAGTGGAGTTTCAATTAAAACCCACCTCTGTGGCTTAGCCCCTTCCATGACCTTCAGCTTCTTATGAAGGCAGTGAGAAGTCTGGACAAGTGGTTGTTCTCCGAGTCTCCTCTGATATGCCCCCACTGCTCTGTCCCCAGAGGGGGTCTGTGGTTTACGCAGGTGTGCTTTGCACCTGAAGGTTCTCTGGCATGCAGTGGAGGAGGAATTCTCTCTGCTCCCCCATTTCCACCACCAGCCTCATCCTCACCCCCATCTCTTTTCATTTCTTAACGAACCTGGTCTCCTGTGTTTTCTCTGCTCTTTATTCCTTGTCACCAGGGCTGAGTGACTGCTGAAGATGAGAGGGAATGAAGAGTGTGAAGAGGGAAGCTTCTGCCTTTGGTCTGAGTCTGATGGGGAATGATGAAAACCACATGGACTATGAAAAAGTCCAGTCCAACTTTCTGTTTACCAAGCTCCCCAGAAACGTCAACATCTGTCACCAAGTTACCCCTAAAAGGGGCACCCCCTTGCTACAGGGCCCCGATGGCAGGTCCCATCCCTCTTCTCCCAACACAGGCTGGAGCGGAGGGGTGTTGACAGAGGGAAAGGGAGGTTATCCGGGATTTGGTGATGGTTATATTAATAGACAAAGGACATCGGAAGAGATATCCTTGGCTCAGCGCTGCGGTGCCACCTCAGGCTCGCTCAGCCGGATGAGCGGGGAGGGTGCCGGGGCACCCCCGGGTGAGCCTGGCTTTTGCCCGCCCCGCAGCCGTGTCTCGGGGGACAGACCCGCGGCGCGGGTGCGGAGCAGCGCGGCCGCCGACACAGCGCCCCCGCAGCCCCCGGGCCAGGCGCGGAGCGAAGCGGAGCGGCCGCGGCCTCGCTCCGCACTTGTTACAATTCACACAACGGATTTTCCTCGTATTAGTAATTCCCGAAGATCAAACCCGAAGACAGCTGCGAATGCAAACGATCCCTACAAAATGCGGTAGTGAAGTATTCAGTCAAAGTAGATATATCCTTGGATTTATTTATCTTTATTTGTGCATTTATAACAGTCGATAGCATATTGCTATTTTTTTCTTTTTTCTTTTTCTTTTTTTTTTTTTCTGGCGGCGAGAGGCACTCCGAGTTACAACGTCGCATGGGATAGAATTAGAAAATGAATAAGTGCTTTTGGGCAAAGCCAAGCTTATCGGATGCAACCAGGAACCGCTGTGCAGCACTGGGACGCGGGGCAGGCACCGGGGCAGGCACCGGGGCAAACATCGAGGCAGGGAGCGCAAGTCCCGTGGCTCTCGACCTCTCGGACACTTCCTACAGCTCTTGCGAGAAAAACGCTCCATAAGTCCCTGTATTTTCCTAATCCCTCTGCTTCCCGCTGGCTACACCACATCTGTAGGTGTAGGCACATCAGGGGCACAAGAGTTTGTGACTGAGATTGGCTTCATACCTCCTGCTGTCCCTCTTTTGGTCTTATGTTCGGGTTTATTTTACTTTTTTTCTTTTTGCTACTTTTACTTTCTTCAGCAGGAGAAGTTTTACAATACGTTGGATTTGTAGTTATAAAAACTGGGCACTCAGAAAAGTCATGAACTGGCTATTGGTTTCATCACAGTCGAGTCTGATCGTTATTTGACTGCATTTTTATAAGAATCCATAGTCCCGATTTAACTTTGTGAGATATACACTTTCAAGGAAAGTGGATTGGAAAGCCAAAATAACTGTGAAAGTAATAGTTGAAACATTCTCCGTGTGGAACAAATGCTTAAAATATGTCACTGCCCTATAAAAAGTGGCACAGATGCATTTTCCAGGCCTATTTCTGTTGACAATAATGGAATGTGTAAACCTTTTGAAGTTATATGGCAAAGAGGACTCCTTGCATGATCAAAATCAAAGAAGTTTGTCCCCAAATTCCTAGGCACAAAAGAAGACTTCTTTTCTCCAGAGCACCCGTTGATTTCAATGGTCTTTCTGAGCTTGAAACAGGAGTAACTGTGACCTGTAATATTTTATGACACATAAACCGTAAAAGAATAATGTTAACAGTGAAAGTCGGCCAAGTAGTGTGCCTGGGGGAGAACAGGAATGTTTGCCTTGGAAAAGGAGAAAGGGAAAAGGGAAAGAGAACGAGAGAACGAGAGAAAGAAAGAAAGAAAGAACGAGAGAAAGAAAGAAAGAAAGAAAGAAAGAAAGAAAGAAAGA
>NW_021940535.1:22046702-22050145 GCF_001715985.3 Manacus vitellinus | reverse complement strand
ATATAAACATAACCAAGGTTTGGTCTTGGAAGGAGACGGGATTCTTTGCCTGCGAATCGCTCACCGCAGATTGACACACTGAAAAGCGTCTTGTCTCTCGCATTTAGGCTATAATTTATGGCCACTGTTTCTAACACATTAAGTCAGCACCGGGGGAACCGAGTTGTAGATCCGGATTCCAGCAATGTTTAGATCCAGATTTCGATATTGAAATGTCCTCATTGGCATGCAAATGCCACTTTAACACATCCAAATCTCTGGAAGAAGGCCATCTGTTTTGCTTTGTGGCTTTACCCTAATAAACAAAAGGTAAAGTATATGGCAGGCGGGTAAATGAAAGAAATAGAGTCATCGGCGGGAGCCTTTGGAGACAGCCCTGCTCCCTTGCAGATAGCTCGGCTCTTGATATGGCCGCCACGCCTTGCAAATCAGGGCTTGTCTCTTTTGACATCGAAGTGAAGAAAATTTCGTTGACTCTCTGCGGATCCCACAGAGCAAAGCCTGCGTGGGCAGCCCGGCCCCAGGAGAAGCCCGGTAGCACTTCCCGCAGCTGGGCCGAGTGAAAGAGATGTTACGCGTGTTTGCGTTGAAATTCAAGAGGCATCAGTGACTTGAGACACCCCCCGTCCAGCTGAGCGTGTCTCTGCTCTGTCCTGCCACCCAGGTTTTCCCCACACAGGCTCCTCTCCATCCCCGACCTGCTGTCCACTTGACACCTCTTGTAATAGTTATTATATTTATGTGTGAGAGCTTGCTCTTTTACACACACACCCCCTCCAAAAATAAAGGGGGGGTTGGGGATCGAGGACGAGGCGTCAGCGGGCTGAGGTTCACGACAAAAACATTCTGCCAAGAACTGGGAGCCATCTCCCACCACGGCATCCCATCAGCCGCTGGGATGGCAGCCTGAGGTGGGAGAGAGAAGCCAGACTCACTCAGTGCCCAGGCTAATTAAATGTGCAGTCCTTGGAGAGAGGCCTGCAGTGTGAGGAAAGACTGGCTGAAGACAGTTTCTGCTTTTGAAGGGTGCTCTGTTTATATAAGTGTCAGCATCCACCTCGAGGTGAAAAGGTTAGCACTTGACCCAGGAAGTTCTCGTGTTTGTGCTTTAGAAATAGATTGGGACCATAAATTCCTCCCAGTTACGGAGAAGGGAGAGAACGGCCTTATATTTTCTAACAATAATATTTGAGCATAGGAGAGGAAGAAGCTTTGTGTAAGAAGTCAGACTGGGCAACCAGAGCTCTAACTCTGACAAAACAACACATGAGGAGTAAGGCTGTGAGACTCTTGTCTTTTCCCCTTGGAAAGGCTCCAGTAGAAGAAAATATAGGAAACAAAACTGTTGAGCCCAGCCTGTGACTCAGCACTGACGTCATGCAGAGGTAGGCAGACAAGGGCTACCTGAAAGTGGAATATATTTATTACAGACATTATAAGGACCCGTAAATCCTGCCCTGGTTTCCCTCATTTGTGGAATCCCAGAGCTTTTCATGATTGTACAGAAAAATCAGGAGGACATTTCGCTCACACACGACAACTGATAGAACTCAGTGTACCCGCAGTACAGCAAAGCACAGTGCGTCATGCAATGGTCTGGACACCAACCACAGAAATTATACATTCATTTGGCCATTCATCACATTCACGAGTAGGTTGAAAAGACATCAAGTCTAATGGAAGGTTAATATGAAAATAGGAAGAGGCGAGGTATTTTAGATGGTTGAACCCTTTGGTTGAGCGTAATCCAACACAGCTTTTAGGGCAGGGGGAAAGGGAGAGGAAGCAAGCACACCGGATAAGGTTTACAAAACCTAGTGCAATTGAAGCCTTGTTTGTCACATTTACAGAAATAGCGCTACTTTTTTTGAGGTATCTGCTTGAGCTTAAGATGCTTACTTGATACGGTCGTTACTAATATAAAAGTGGGTCCAGTTTGGCGAATGCACTCACCCTGCTTAACCTGATAATCGAAACATCATTTCTAGAAAAATCTGTAAAAAGATAAATCTCTCGGACAAAGTATTTACAAGCAACAAACTCATAGACACGAACAAAGAATACATTAAATTAAGGGGATGAAAGTCCTATAAGTCGTGT
This sequence comes from Manacus vitellinus, assembly GCF_001715985.3. Classification (NCBI taxonomy): domain Eukaryota; kingdom Metazoa; phylum Chordata; class Aves; order Passeriformes; family Pipridae; genus Manacus; species Manacus vitellinus. Next base: position 22,048,045 of record NW_021940535.1, on the reverse strand, counting down.
AAACACTTGCAATAGTGCATCTCTTTGTGAGGTTATGTACCCTAAATAACCTGTCGTTCACTGGGGGAAACTCGGAGAAACGTCCTTGCAGTGGAGGAGGGAGACCCTTACACGCGTGCCAACACAGCTCCTCCAGCAGAAAAGGGAGAGGGGGCAGGGAAAATAATCCCCTGGCACCAAGGCGCCGGCACTCGGCGGAGCTGGCACCCTCGAGGGCGGGCGGCGGCGGGAGCGGTGGAGGTAGGGGGAGTGGGAGCGGCAGCGCGCCGAGACCTCTCGGGAGACCGACTGACCGACCGAGGGACCGACAGAGCGGCGGTGAAGGGACGCGTGCCGCGCTGGCGGGGGCGGCGCGCCGGGCAGCTGGCGGGGCGCGGCCGATCTCAGTTGGAGGCAGCGAGCGTGTCCGAGGTTGAGGAGGCGGGCGAGGCGCTGCAGGGTGAGGAGCAGGACTTCTCCGATGACTCCTCCGCCTTCTCCTCGCAGCCCGTAGGGGTGGCAGGAGAGATGGGCAGCAGCCCCTCTTTCTCCCGTTTCTTTTGCTTCATTCGTCGGTTTTGGAACCAGATCTTCACCTGCGTCTCGTTGAGCTGGAGGGAGGCGGCGATCTCCACCCGCCTGGCCCTGGTCAGGTATTTGTTGAAATGAAACTCCTTCTCCAGCTCGGTGAGCTGCTTGGTGGTGAAGTTAGTTCTGACGGTGTTGGGCTGCCCCACGAAGCCGTACTCGCCAGCCTTGCCTGCGAGGGGACATGCAGCGGTAAGTAAGTGAGTGCAAATGATTTATAGGGGACTTAATCAATATGTCCACACCGACTAAGCGATAGGGAGCAAGAACTTCTTTGGATAAGAGGGAAACCCCGGCAGGGTGAGTGATGGAGTGCGAGGTGCTAAACCGGAGTCAGCCTCTAGTGTCAGAGGAAACTTGATAAGTGGTTTATGAATTACGAGCAATATGACCGTGGGAGAGGAGGAGAAGTGGGAGTCAGGAATAAGTGAGGCATAAGCGGCGCTGGCTTTCAGCACCGCGGGCAGACAGCCGCGACTGCTCCCAGAGGTGCGGGCCGCCCTACCTGCCCAGCGCCCGGCGGGGCACCGCACGGCTTTCGCCGCACCCGCGGCGGAGAGAGACAGGAGCGGCCCCCGTCCCAGCCCTCCCGCCGGCCACTGACCTGTTTTGGGTGGGTTTCTTTTCACTTTCATCCAGTCGAAGGTTTGCGCCGGCGACGAGGTCTCGGCGGAGGGGGAGCGGGCGTTTTCCCGGTGTCCAGCGTGGAGGGGAGACAGGGCATGGTTGTAGGTGCCCAGGGGCAGGCTCTGCTGCTCCTGCCCGTAAGGGGGAGG
>NW_021940535.1:22013606-22044960 GCF_001715985.3 Manacus vitellinus | reverse complement strand
GGCCCCTTTGTTCCTCCGCTCCTCCACTCGAGTCGGCGGTGGTGAGAGATGGCAGATGGCCAGTGGCAGAGACGGCCCCAGGACCCTTGGGAACCGCGCTGAGTATCGACTCAAACCCACCCCTTCCCAGCTCCTTGGGGAGGTGGGTAAAAAAATGGGTCCGTGGCCAGAGAAGGAGGGGCTGTGAGATGTGGGTTACGACCTCATATTCGGTTTACGTATGGGGAAAATGAAAAGGGAGGCAAAGGCCGGGCATGCGTCCATCCCGGTGCACCCAGCCATCTGCAGGCAGAAAGGACGGCAGCAAAAGTCTTCAAAAGACATCCTGCAAAACGTTAACCTTGGAAAAAGATGGATGGATGCCACCAGCCCCAGGAGGGGCTGCTCCCTCTATTTCTGCAGGTGCCGACTCTTACGTCCCTCTGTTCTCACGCTCAGTTCTTGCTTGTTTTGAAATCCAAAAGGCTCTTCTACCCTGCCCCTTCTCCTTGCTCACGATCACACCCCCCCCTACATACTCACCCTCAAGCTCCTCCCTCCCACATGAACTACAACTCTCTCCGAGGTGCAAAGCTCTCCTATTGCTATTAGGTCAGCCCTTATCCCATGCCATCTCCAAGGCCTCTCTACTGTCAGCCAAAACCGAAGGGCTACTCTCTCCACCACACGTCTATCCCGGTGCACTCAGTACGTCTATTTGTTCTGATTTACTACAGAGGCAGGAATACTAAGGGCCCTCTGGAAAGGTTCAGTTTCTTAAACTGCAGGGGGCCAGGGTGGAGTACAAGAGCAACAACACTCCAGAGGCGTTTATGGTATTATTCTGCACCAGTTTTGGCTATGGTTACAGATGTAAACACATTTATTTCATTCTTGTAAACCATGTATTATAAATAAGGCATAAGGCAGAGAAAAAAGGCAGGCGATTAGGACTGTTTACTAATAAAAGGGCTGACACCTTTTCAGTCAGCCAAGAAAAAAATATTTTACTATAGATCCATTTTACCCAGAAATTCCGATGAATCACAGCAATTTCCTTACAGTCTCCAGCATCCTGAAATCCTTTTTTCTCTCCCTTTTTCATGCCATTGTCTCTTGTTGCTTTGTCTCTCTGACGGGGCTGTGGGGGTTTGCTGTCTGTTACTAAGCGTGGGGGCAACACCATGAGAAGGGCCGGAGCAGAGGGGGAACGCACACCACACTCTCCCTCCTCCCCAACCCGGCGAGAGGGAGCTACTACCTCTTCCTCCTGCCCGCAGACCAGGAGCGGCTCCTCCGCGACTTCGCTCCGCGTTTCCTGCCACGAGACGGGGGCCGAGGGGGCCATCCCGGCACTTCAGGCTTTTCCGTGGGAGTGTGCCCTCCCTGTGGCCCCAGGGCTTACCGGGGGACACGGAGGCGGCTCCTACTCGCTGAATTCTCCCATTTATTTAAATGCAGTTTATGAAAAGTTGCAACCTTGTAGCACATTTTCTTTTGTTGTTGTTGGTTTGATTTGGGTTGGTTTAAGCGTTGTCAGCATCCGGAAATCCGGGCACAAAAGAAACCCCAACCCTTACACGCACGTTGTGATCCAATTTAACCCAGTGGCAAAGGAGTTAAAATGCCGATGAGGCTGCTCGCTTTCCGCAGGGACATGGCTGGAGCAGAGAGAAGAAGAACCAGGACCGAGGTTTCACCGCGCCCGCCCGCAGCTCAGCCAAGCTGTTGTTTTAAAAGAGCAATAAAAGTGAATTATGACTAAACGCCTTCTCACTTAATGGTTTTAGACGGGGATCCCCAGCCCCGGCAAATACGTAAGAGGATTTTTATTTGTGCATGTGTTCCTGCAATTGATCTCTTTGATGACATTCTCATTCATAGAAAGAGTTTGATTTATGACTTTCGGAAGAATTGCGTTCAGCCCTTCCAGCTATAATCCACGCATCCCAGCTCCACAGCGTGTTGCAGAGCTGGGTGACAACACTCCTCGCATGGACAGACAGCAGAGCCCCGTTCGCAAACACCCACCCAAGCCCCGCTCAGCTGTGTAATGTAACCACACGCACTCATATGCACACAAGAAGCCGCGAACGCACCCTCCCCAGATTCCCCATCCCCGGAGCGGCAGAGCCCCGCTGGCATCTGTTGCTCGCTTTTAGCCCGAAGGACGGGGCTCACCCTCCGCCTTGGGGTCTCCCGCTACGCTGCTAGCGGGGTGGCAGGTAATTTGGTTGAGATTTCTGAAAGCCCGTCTTTGCTGCCGCCAGCAGAAGAATGGGAAGCCGGAGGAAATTGTAACTTTAAAGTCATAGAGTTTCCCCTTTGCGTTATCAGTTTTTCACCTCGCAAGTTTTAAACAGAAAAATATCTTCGGTTCTGCCCCCGCACCACCCCTCAAATGATGGAGTGGAAGGGCTGGTTCCTACCTAAATACTTTTTCTTCCCCCTATGTTTCTGCCACCCTTTTGATTTCACAGGCACTAACTTCTCCATTTCCTCTCCTCCTAGAGCTGATTTCTTGGACTGCTCAGCATGTGAGAAGTAACCAGGCGCATTCTCTGTGAACTCTGATATTTTTTGTGATATGCTTCCTGAAAAATCTTGCTGGCTGCTAAGCACTACTTTCTAGAAAAACAGGATTTTTTTTTTTCTTAAAGAGCCTTTCCATTCGTTCATGTGACTGGCTAGTTTTTGCAGGAGACGCTTATCCTACTGTGTCTCTCTTATGTTCTGCCTGTAACAGAGAAAGTGCTCGTTCATGCTTTTGTTACAGCTCGCATTTCCAAGTTTTGCATCCTCATAGAGATAAGATGCTGCGTTTATCCATTAAAAGGAACAAATCTCCATCAAACCTGTGAACGATTTTAATTTCTTTGTTTTTTTTTCTTTGTGATAATCTTTGCAATAAAGAACTTGAATGGGCTTTCCTCTCTAATAAACATCCTAATTTGCCAAAAGGGAAGAGCTCGTAGTCAGAACGTTGGATTTTGATTATTAGTAAATTAATAGTGGAAGGGATGGGGAGAGATACCCATCATGTTATCAGTCTTGAAAGGCGAGAAAAAGAGGGGAGTTAGAAAAAGAAAAAAGAGAAAGCTCCTTGTAGCAAACAAGAATTTATTCTACCAAAAATACTTATGACAATGCATCCTAATGCAATACAAAAATAAAAAGAAAGTGAAGATACATTCCTATATGATCACTTTCTTACAGACCTCATATATTGCTTTCATAGAAGGACCTAGAATGTGGCTAGGTTAAAATTGAACACAACTAAAACTTCATAAAAAATGGCAAAATGGCATAGCAGAGGGAAGTAACAAACAGAAAATACTGACAAGGGAAAGGGAGGGGAAAAAATAAAATTAATTCACTGGAGGGGAAAAAAAGTAATAATGAGGAGAAAGCGGGACCCTTGGAGAGGACGTCTTTAATTTCTCAGTAATTCAGATGCTGCAAGTCAATTGTGGTGAGTGTGTCTGTAAAAAAGTCGAAACTGTCAGCAGAAATATCTACGGGACTGTCCAGAGATCCTGGCAAACTGGGGGAAACCGCATCTGAAAGCTGTAGGCAGGAATCTGTGGAGAAAACGCTAAAGTCCTGTAAAGAAGGGACATCTAGGGCCTCAGGACTGTCATTGTTCAGGCCAGCTGCACAGTTCTGGGCCATTGTTGAGAGGCAGTTTTGAACAGTGGGTGACTGATGTTGAAAATGTTTCAGATTTTTCTCATTGCTCGTTAAAGGCGAAACGGGGAAAGTTTGGGATTCGCCATTGTGCGCATTCTGCGCCTGCTGCTGGGAGAGGGCATTCTGCTGGAAAGTGTAGCCTTCCCGCTCCAAGAGAGCACCGGAGACGTTGCTAAGGGCTTGCTCGAAGAGGGATTTCTCCTCTTCCTCCTCCTCCTCTTCCACCGCTTTTTCGGGGTCCTCTAGGCTCTTAAATTTCCCCTCGCCGTTTTGGTTCTCCTTGCACTGGGTTTGTCTCTTGTGCTTCATCCTCCTGTTCTGGAACCAGACTTTGACTTGTCTCTCAGTCAGATCCAGCAAGGCTGCAATCTCAACCCTCCTTGGTCTACAGAGATACTTGTTGAAATGAAATTCTTTCTCTAGCTCCAAAAGCTGGGTGTTGGTGTAAGCCGTCCTCAGGCGCCTAGATCCACCGCTACCGCTATCGGGGATTTCAAGGGGGTCTGTTAAAAAAAGAAAAAAAAAAAAGAAAAACACCACCACCACACGCACCCCAAAGCATCACCGCCAGAACAGCAAAAGCAAAAACACACGGACGCACACACAAAACAGATAAATGCACGGATTGAATTTCAGCACCCGAGCACATCGCATCCCCGGGGGGGTGGGCGGGAGTGCTCTCTCTGCATGTATGTGTCTATATCTATATGTCCATATAGCATAAAATAGCAACTGCAACAAAATGGCCGCCTTTGGATGCAGTAAACCCATTGTGTTGCACTGCTGAGCGCCCTGTGCTGCGTGCCCCTCGGCCACCTCTGCCAAATCGCTGCCTCCAGCTCCCCAACCTCCCCACACCAGAGCAAACTTTATATTAGCCATACCGCAATTTATAATTAATGCATCAGCTGCTTAGCTGAGCGGGAGCAATCTATCACTCTTCATTACTGTCAAATATCCTAACTCTAGGACGGCGAGACAAGAGAGGTCAGCTCCAACTCAAATAAATCATCCCGCATTAAGCAAGTTTGGGGAAAGTTTGGGTTTCCAGCGCTCACCGCCAGCTCCGTCCTTCCCGCCGCCCGCCCTCCTTCTCGTCCCCCCGCGAAGCCGGGGGGATGCGGGGAGCCGAAATAGCGGCCCGGCGGGGCCGGCGGCACGTCTTTGGACTGACCTTTGTGGCTGAGGCAGGCAGGTCCAGCGGCTGAGGCGGAGGCCGAGGCGGGCGGCAGCGCGGATCGCTTGGACGCCTTTTTCTCTTTCATCCAGGGGTACTCCGGGGTGGCGGGGCGCCCGCGGGGCCCGGGCTGCCGCTGCGGCCGCGGGGGCTCGCCTTGGGGCGACCGCCGCCGCTGTGGCGAGGGTGGCTGCCGGGGTTCAGGCTGGGGATGGTCTGCTCGAAAGGAGGAGGAATCAGTGTCGAGTGTGAAAGCGTCGAGTTCTTGATTGATGAACTTTGAAATGTATCACCGACAGGGGGAAAAGATGTCAGGCACTCAGCAAGCGATGGCTGGCTATTGATAAAACCGATCTCTCGCTCAAATGCGAAATTCATGGCCTTCAACTGGCAGCCCCCGCGGAGAAAAAGTTCCCTCGGATTCAGGGGGCTCGGGGGGGGGAAGGCCCAAGAAAAAGGAGAGAGAGGAGAAAAAAATATAGCATAGAAGATCGCTGGTGGGGTGTTTTTTTTCTAATTCACTGATTACAGCCGTATGGGGACCGTGCTACTATTAAACTATTGAATTCATGGAGACAAGGTTGAAATTGGACCGAATTGGCTGTCACATGATTGCCTCTGCCCAATGACAATTTGGGCTTTAATCAAAAGAAGCCACTGTCTGTTTGATTGATCCAAAAAAGTCGGGAAGGAACGCCTCATTGGGGGCCAGAAAGGCTTTATTTACACTTTTTTTAAAGAGGGAAATGATATGTCGAGTATCTATCCCCTTGGCGTCCTAATCTGAAGTGATCGGGGGTAGGGGGAGGGTGCATGTGCGTGGATATATTTGTGTGAGAGGCTGTGAGTGTGTGTGTGTGCGCGAGTGTGTGTGTGTGTGTGTGTGGCTGCTTGTCCTGCAGCCTCCCTCGCATCCACCCGCACACTCTTCTCTCATTGTTTGGGACTGTCAGGAAAACGCTTTGCACCTCACAAATCATTTAAGCACCTCAATCTGACGCCTTGAGTCATTAACAAAGTAATCCATTAATCTTTAAAGTTTTGACACCGTCAGGCCCCCGCATAAGAAGTTACATCCAGGCAGGAGTGGGAAGCAGAGGGTCCTGATTTTTTCCTAGGAATAGCACTTCCTCCAAAACTAGTTTCTCCTTCCCGTTCTCCTTCCCTACTCAGCCTCGATGGGCTCCTTTTTGTTTCTTTTCTTTTTTCCTTTTTTTTTCTTTTTGTTTTCTTGATTTTTTCCCCTTTCTTTTTTTTTCCCTCCTTTTTCCCTTCTTTTTTAGTTTTTTTTTTCTTTTTTGGTGGCTAACGGGGGTACAGTACGGAGAACAATTCCTCGCCGGTGCTGAGCCAGTGTTTATCAGGATCTTCCTCAACAACCTTGCTTCTAGGGGAAGAGTCATATAGGCAGCAGCCCCGGTGCTTCATGACTTCCCTTCTCCAGTTGGCTTCCCGGGATTGGAGCGTAAAACATAACTCTAGGAGAACCTCTCTGGGTGAGCCAAATGGCGAGGCTGCAAACGTGTCTGGCAGTTGCCTCTTAAAAAAAAAATATGTATCCCGTGCCTTAGCTTGCAAACGATACTCCCGGCTGCTGGCATAATTTGCTTAATAACCGTAGTAGGCTGGGTCTGGTGAGTATTTTCGATTACCAGGAAATATATGGGCTGGTAGCGGGTTTGTTTTCACGGGGCCAGGCAGGGCGAAAACGCTGCGGGGTTATGACTTGAGACACGGCACTCGCTTCCGACGCTTGGCTCTCGCCGCCGCCCTCTCCAGTCGCCCCTGCCAGGTCGAGGCAAGTCCCGAATTTGGATGCTTTGGGCACAGTTTTCCAACCAGACCGAAGTGAGAGGAAGAGCGATGACAATGATGGCCACAATCACCAACCCGCTGAATCCTATGGTCACAGCCGCCCTGGGCAGCCTGGACGGGACTTGCTTTCCCGCGGAGCCCAGAGTGCCCAGCAGGGTAGGGTGCGCCGGGGGCCGAGGGGAAGTCGCTTCCGAGTCGCTCTCCGCGTCCTCCAGGAGCCAGGAACGATAGCCAGCGCGATGAGGTGCCGTCTCGCTTTATTTTCGGAGTTGCCAAACGGGTCGGCAACCGTCTTCGTAATTACTGAGGAAAAAAAAAAAAAGGCGGGGGGGGGGGAAAGAGAAAACAAGACCCCGAGCACTCAGCGGTTCGGTCTGCGTCCAGTCTGCACGAAGTGCATTTAAAAAATAGGTTTTAAGTTAATGCACCCACAAGATGTAGCATATCTCCGAAGGCATTGGAGAGAGGGGGAGGGGAGGGGCCGGGAGGCTTTAAATGGGCTTTTTGGTGGTTGCTTGTTTAAATAAAATATAGAACGAGACTTGTCATTTAATCCCTCAAAAGGGATGACTTACAAATATCGATGCTGTTGGAAAATGCAAGGGGTTTAATTTTCTTGCTTTTAGTCCAAACAAAGCTCTGGTGGTGTCTGTGCGCGATCAATCTTGGCCGCCAAAAGGTTTGACAGCTTACTGGCCCTTAAGAACACATTTAAAGCTTCTTGGTCTTTCCAAGATCAAATGTGGCCGAGAAAAGAGGCAGAGCAAGAAACGCAAGTAAACAAGACAAAAAGCTGCTTTTAAAATATGCTGGCAGAGGACTGAGCTGCTGGGGAAAGTCCAGTTTTATTTTGCTTCTTGGTGCCTACGCTGGGGTCGGGTTTTTCTTTTTCTTTTCTTTAATTTTTTTCCCCTCTGGAAAATATTGGGATTAACAGCAGGATGACAAATAATAAAGAAAGAGGTTTGGACTTTAACCAGGCTTTGTGAGTAAAACCTGTGTGGGTGTCTCTATTCTGCACATTTGTTTCTTGTGGTTAGTCTAATACAAAAACCACCTGGAACAAAACCTTTGGCGAGAGGACGCAAAATTCTTGGGGAAATCAATTACTGCTGCCTCCAGGGGGATCTTTTAATCGGGCGAATCTTAAAAGCGAAATTACAAATTCTTATGTGCAACCTACAGGGTCCGAAGAAGGGATTTAATACTGTTTATGGAAAGAAGGGGACAAAATCGCCTGTATTTTTCTTTCTTCGAGTGGGAGGGGAGTAAAACGCCAAATTCCTTCTTTTTGAGCATTTTCCTTAATGTAACTCGTGGTGCTAAAGGAACCACTCAGTAAGTGTACCGTTACCTTTTGTTGTATCTAACCTAACCGATCCGAGAGGTGGGGGGGCGGCTTGAATTTTATACGGGCGCTCCTTTGAAACGGGCAATGTCTTGCAATGTGGCAAAAATGCTTCCTTCGCCTACAAAAATAATAATCAGTCTTTGGTCTGTATTGGGTAGTAATCAGTTTTCAATGAAAAATATCAGCCTACATAGCCTTTCTTTCCACGGTTACATGTCTACATATACAATAAACAGCACGGTATAAATCTATTTGCTGTTCTTTTCTTTGACTGAGCACGCTTTATCTATTTATGCAGAAAAGCTCTGTATAGATTCACGGATGCATGACAATGTTTCAGCATCAGGCAAGGATGGTTCTGGGAACAAGATAAAGCCCAAAGATTAATAATATTTCAGTATGAGACCAAAATGGCGACATTTTTTTTCTGTGCTCTAAGAGATACAGATGGTGAACAGCGTGCATTATTATCTACATAGCATAGGAATATGTCTTTATAAACATTCAGGGGTGTATTTTACCTAGTATATTAAGGTCCGTTTTGATTTATCTTTCAAGTTTCAATCTGAAAATTATGGACATTTCGCCTGAAAGGAAGAAAAATGGGATTTAAACACAAGCTTGTGGGTTTCTCCCTTCTACCTCGAGTTGATTCGGACCGGAGACCCCTACGGGTGCCCGTTTGGGGCCGGGACAGTCGCCCTTCTACAGTACCGTGTCCCCCTCCTGCGATACAAACACACACGCACACACATCCACACCCCCACGAGGGAAGAAAGGGAACACAAGGCTCCCCTCCCCCACAGCTTCAGGCTACGGTGGGAGGAAAGACGGCTCAGAAAGAATGAAACAAGCTCCAAATAAAATAATAAAAATACTAATTATTAAAAAAAAAAAAAAAAGGTAAAAGGAAAAATCCACTTCTTAAAGGAAAAGGAAAAAAACGACGGCGGGGATGGCGGGTGGAAGGAGTAGCAGAGCGCGCATCCACGCCCCAACCGCATTCGCGGTTCGACCGGACCCTTCTCTACCACCACTGCTCCCCAGTGCTGGCGGGGCTCCGGAGCCCCGGCTCCCCTCTTTCCACGGCGGGCCAGCCCAGGGGCAAGGCGACCCCTCCGCGCCAGCACCCACGCAGAGCTTTATCCTGAGCTCTGCTCCCATGTGCTTCGCACACAGCGTTGTACACACATACAGGCACACACCCCCGCTGGCCTCCTCGCGCTGCTCCACCGCCGGTCCCCCCTCAGACCCCGCGGGGAGGGGGCGATCCGCGCTCGCCTGCCCTCCGCGCCGAGCGGGCACCGCGCAGCGGGTGCGGGAGGAGGCAGCAGCCACGGGCCCTGAAGCACCGCTGAAGGAAAGGAAAAAAAAGAGAGAAACGTAGAGGGAAAAGGGAGAGGAAAAGAAAACTCTCTCTCCATGCCTAAGAAATGCTGTAAAGGAGTCGCGGGGCCCTTCGGGTGGGCGATGAGATCCTCGTGTGAGTTTACAGGCGAGTTTCCTATCTCCCCACGTCATGAAGGGCTCTCCCTTCCCCTGAGCTGTGAAGAACATGTTCTTAACTCTTTCTTATTCAGAATAAAAACTTTATTTTTTTTTCCAGAACGTGAGCAGCAAGGAATGTATAACTTTCAAAACAAATCTAGCCTTTTCAGCTTCACACGCTTTTCACCTAGCTGGATGTCACAAGCATAAAGTATTCAAACCGTGATCTTTTTTCCCAGATTTTATTGCATCATCATCATCATCGTTATCACCATTTTTAATAAAAGGAGCTACTAGTTTCCTTTCAAATGATATTTCCAACACGTGCCGATATGCCATCTAACATATGGCCAGGTAAATACCGCCTGAATATTCAGGGTACAGATTTTTTTATATATATATAAATATGAACAAATGGGGATAAATAAAATTTTAAACACTTAGATTATTCAATGTTTGCAAAAAAAAATATAAATAAATCTGAATGTTCACCAGCATACACACATTGAAAGACTTACACGTATCAATAATCGTCCAGGGAGGCCCTGTCCAAGCGCTTGTGATGTCTTTCTTGCTATTTAAAAGAAGTGCAATAAAAAAAATTGCTTCCCCGTGGGATCAATCATGTACGAACAAATTCACATTTAAGAATTCCTTTTATAGAAAATTTGTTCATATACCCTGTTTTGATAAAAGTGTAGAAGGTAAAGTATAAAGCCTCTGCATACTCCCAAAGTGAGACACAAGGCTACAGTTCAAGAAGATAAATATCCACTAGTGAAACTATAGAGCAATTCAAGCAACAAATATTGCTACGTCACATAAACTAGAAAACGCTTTTACGAAAGGAAACAAACCAAACCAAAATGAACAAAAGAAACAAGAAGGGGAGGGGAGGGCACATGATGGGGGGAGGAGAAAGAGAAGGGAAGGGATGAGTACTTTCCAAAACTTGGGGGCTTGGTGTTCCACTTAGTGACTCCTGTCTCTTACAGATGGGTGAGTTTGGGCGCTTCCTGAATTCTTCCCTGAGAAGGATGGTGAGCAGTAAGGTCTGTGTATGTTGGATGTGGATCACAAGGTCCATGGTGGTGATTGTTGCCCATTGGCCCAGCCCCGCTGTAGTCCATGTTGGCAGAGGGAGGATGAGGGAGATGAGTTAGACCAAAGATGGAAGGCCCAGAATTGGTCATGGTCTCCACGTAGTTGCCCCCTACATAGACGGGGCTTCCCTGTATATGTGGATTCCCATAACCGTTGCCTTGAAGAGGATGAGTATCGTATTCAGGTGTCACAGCTGCCGTTCCCGTGTATCTCTTTTGAGGAGGTGGGCAATTATTAAGAGGAGTGGTATACGATGCAGGGATGCCATAGGTGTTTTGATGAGGCTTGTTAAATGGTGGAGGCGACTGGGGCTCGTAGGGGACGCTGTTTACTAAAGAATGCATAGAGTTTAGATATCCCCCAGCAGCTGGAGGGACAGGGCTTCTGCTTGGGGACTGTCCTCCTGAAGAGGTCATCATGCCCTTGCCCTTTTGATCCTTTTTGTATTTCATTCTGCGGTTTTGAAACCAGATTTTGATCTGTCTTTCCGTGAGATTGAGCAAATTAGCCATTTCTACCCTTCGTGGCCTGCAAAGGTACCTATTGAAGTGGAACTCCTTTTCCAGTTCTACCAGCTGGGCACTTGTGTAAGCTGTACGGGCTCGCTTAGAGGAGGCTTGCCCCGGAGGGCTTTTATCACCAGCACAACTCTCACCTATGTAAATCACACAAAGAACACAATCAGCATGGCAAACCTAGACATGGCAACATGAGAAAATGGCCAACACCAGCAGCACCGGGGGAGTCCAGCTCTCAAGCACAAGAGGGATGCCCATGTGTGCAACGAGTTCTCCCCCATGGCATGAGCTCAATCGTGCCAAGCAACAAGCATCAAAAGACTTCCTTCACCTCTTTAGTGTCACTATATGACTACACTTGCTTCCTTTAAGAATGACAACATGCAACATATCTTGAACTTGGCATAAAGGAGCAGGAAAGGTTTAGGGAAATACAGTGAGGTTTAGAAAGTCTGAAGGTGAACCTATGGTTCTGCTAGCATAGTGTGATCAGAGTCTTCAAGAACTAGTTGTTCTCCATTGCTGTAAAGACCTGAAGCTCTCTTTTTCTGAAAACCATTTAATATACCATTTCAGATATTATATATACATATAAGCTAGAAATGCCTGAAAATTGGGTCTCTACGGTATAAAATTTTAACATAAAAACATAGAATTGACAGTATAGTGTTTTTATCATGTCTAGGGTATGGCATAAACATATGGTAGTGATTGGGAAGTATCCTACAGTGGCTAGGCTTGCAGATAGGCATATAGATATACTGAAACTTTACTGCTTTTTAATAAAATAAATACATGATATGGAAGGCTGTAAACAGCAGTGTTACCGTGACTTTAAAAAGCAGACTGGCAAAGACCATTGCTAAAGTTTTGGACTCTCTTTCCAAGGCACACTGCAGTGAAAAAGAGGAAGAAGTCAGAATAAACCCAACTCCTGGGCATTAGAGCTAGCACTGGTGTTATCAATTTAGGTTTCCTTCAGTAATAAAAGCATTGATATACACTTCCATCCCTCAAATAATGTTTTATGGGCTGAAGTTTATGGCACTCCAGAATGATTTCTGTTTACCAGGCTTGTAACTTTGCCAATCAGCTTATTAAAATAGGAAGAGGTTCTGACTGCATGCAGGGCATTGATCCTGCCTGGATGTGATTATGAGCTATTTTATTCCCGTTACACTTCAGCAGAGATAGGTCACTGTCTTATTAATCTAACAGCACCATGCCAACAAAGTACTCGGGACAAGTCTCTGGCTTAAGGCCTGGGCTGCTCCACACTGACATGATTTACTGGAGGGGGGATTACCTAGGAAATGCGATGGATGCGGGAGGGCACAAGTGGTTCAACCACTTAGGAAGCAAAGTCAATTCAGACCTATTCTGCAAGGCTGGAAAAGTTTTGCATGGGGTGATTTGTTCACTGACTCCCCTCAGTGAATAAGCCGACTGATAGCAACCCCTTTCCAAAAGCTTAAGGCAGCCAACTCAGAGAGCAAAAAAGCCCACACCCTCCCTTCCCTGAAGTGGAGATGGGTAGAGACAGCCCTCCTCCCTACTGGATGCATAGCCAGCCAAGGGGTACCCAGGGAGAGGGGGAGCATGTTTCATACCTGAACTGGAACTGCTGGTTTTTTGCTTTGTGTTTTGCCGAGACTCTTTCATCCACGGGAATATCTGTTTGGACACGGTGGGTGAGTTAAGAGCTGGGCTCTTGGTGGGGTTGGCTGGGGCAGGGTTGCTGCTGGCATTTTGAGATGGTGAGGTGGAGGATGGAGGTGGAGGTTGTGCCTGCTGGGCTGGAGGTGGCTGCGGTGGAGCCTGTGGGTCAGCGAGGCCAGGAGGCTGGAGAGGCTGGCTGGGGAGGGTCCTCATGCAACTCTCACTGATGTCATTGGCCTTGTGGTGGGACACAGAGCTGCCAGGGGACTGGAGGGAGCACGCAGGACGGTGGTACTCAGTTTCCACAAGTGATGAAGATGGAGGATATTGCTGCTGACTCGCATTATAAGTGAAACCATTTGCTCCTTGGTAGGGGTAGGCACCATAGATTGCAGAGCTGTCGTAGTAGGTCGCTTTTTGCATTTCGTTGTTTCCCAATATTTATTTCACAAACTGACAGGGTCTTGACACCCTTGGAGAATAACATTGGCACCCCTCTGTCACGTGGCGTTCTTCCTCCAATGGCCTCTCCAGGCAGACCTGGGGTGTGGGGAGAGCAGAGCAGGGTGAAGAAATGGTACAAATCCATCTTACTTTCAATAGCTAAGTGACATGAAAGCCATAAAAGAAAAAGTGGTCAGCAATATTTAGCAGCATGACTTGGCCTCAGGCGCAGAGCATTTACTGGCAGCTACAAATATGTGCTTTGCTGCACCGGGATATGGGCTTTCTAGGGTTATTTATTTATTTATTTATTTATTCTTAAGAAATAGAGCAAGGGGGTTTGATCGTTTATCACCAAGAGGCTGTTTTAATACTGGTCGCTGAGATAAGGGTGATCGAGGAATCAGTAATGGGTAGGGGGTGGGCTCTTACTTCATTCCAACTCTGAGATCAAACTCTCTCCTGTAACCAATGTCGTTTTATTTTTAGCCTTTCTCTCCTGGTTACGACTCTCTATACAACTTCAAAGAAATACATGAGATTGTTCCTGTCTACGTGTGGCAGGGGGCAGGAGAGGGGTGGAAAGGTTCCCTAGGCAGGGATATGTAAACACTCCGATTCCAAGTGATGGATTTTAGCTTGTCTATGAAATGCTCGATAGGAAAATAAACAAAGCACCTTCTCCCCTCCGTGCTCGCACCCCAATCCGAAACGGCCGGGTCATGCACCCCGGCAGCAGCGGTTTCTGCACGGGCGAGCCCCGACCGACGCCCGCAGCGGCTCCCTCTCGGCCCCGGAGTGCTCGAGCCCTCCTCCCACTCGTGACTGGGTCTGGAGCCTTAACTGCACCCGCCGCCGCACAAAGCCCCTTCTGCGAGGCCAGCAGGGGCAAGTTGGGAGCTTCGCCCGTGGTTGTTTTTTCTTTTCCCCAGCAGTTATTTACAAGACACTAACTTTTCGTGGAATCAGCCAGATCCTACCTGTTAAAACATGATGGATTGGGGGAAAAAAACACCAGGAACCTGAAAAACCAGCGTTCATCTCCATGACCACGGCTTGAACTTTCCTTCCAACTTAGCGATAATAGGTTCTGTCTTGGAAACTGCTATGTAATTTGATGTATGAGGGTCACTTGGCTGGGGAGAGGGTGGACACAAATCCAGAGAATGCTTCTCCTGCCCGGGCGAATCCCTTCCCGCCCCCCCCCCCGCTCCCCTTTTTTTTTTTTATTTTTTGGTCACCCATCCTCCTTTCTTTCTGGGATTTCCCCCCCTCCATACAACCCTCCCTCTCTCCCCAGATTAAAGTCTACTGGTCACCTGCTTGAAAATAACCAATTAAAGAATCACCCGTATTAATGAGAGAAGACCTGTGCGTAACCTCCGATCTAGGAGCTGTTTCCACACGCACTCACATTGTTCTCAGAAATTGAAGTGTGTTCCTCACCGTCCCCTACCCTCTTTGCTGGCAAATAACCATGTATTTTCAGATCAGAAGAGCCTCTCTTTTCTTTTACCACTTTCCCTGTACTTAAGCAGCTGGATATTCCCCCCCCCCAAACATCTAACGAGGACAAATGCTTAGGGGCGAAAAGCCTTACACAACATATGCACCAAACGAGCTCATTCTACGCCTTTCAAGTTATACAGGTTCTTAGAAAACAGTACTCCTTTTGTTAGATCGTAACAAAATGAAGGCAATACACCTACAGCAGAGCGGCTATCCTGTTATTGCACTAATCAAGCTCTTTGGATGCTATTAAGCTAATAAGGCGATGGAGATCTGAGGCGCGCACACAGTTTCCAGTTCCTCGCCTCTCCTTCCCGATGCTATCTAGGCCTGGTGTGATTTTTCTCAATTCCTTTGAAAGAGAGAATATAGACACCACTACCAGAGGAGAAGGAGGAAATAATCAGCCAGTGGTGATTTTACAAAGACACCCGCCTTTCATGATCGCGACATCAAATATTTCGCCTTCCCTTGGCCGCTAGGAAGTTTGAGGCGCAGGCAGGACGGGTAGTGCGGAGTGGGGATGCTCCCGCCGCTGCTGGCCCGCAGACAATAGACAACTTTACTCGGAAGTAAAAATATTATTGAAGTTTCGGCCGCCTGCCAGCAAGTAAAAAAAAAAAGTCAGATCCCGCGTTTGGCTTCGCCAAGTTAATCACTTCCTACAAAGTTATGGAGAAGCGGGGGTAACCTGAGGAGAGCCTGGTCATTCCTGGAGAAAGCGGGAATAGCGAGATTAAGAGCGACAACGATCACGATAATAATGGGGTCCTAACGGGAGAGGGGAGCAAGAGTGGGGGTGGATTTACCACCCCAGCCGGTGCCTGGGAGGGGAAGAGTTCTCCTCTCCCCCTCGAATACAAAAGGCCAGGTCTCACAAACACAGATGGGCCCCCGATTTTTCCAATGCCCGGTTTATCGGCTTCATCTCCGTTTGTGCAATACACAGCTCTGCTATTTACCAACTTCTGTCCCCCCACCCAAACGGCCCAGAGACAGCAGATGAAAGTTGCTTGGGGAAGGCAATTCGCTTGCTTTCCTCCACTCCCCACTCCAGCTCTCTCTTATCCTCTCCTTCCCTCCGTTTTCCCCTCCTCCCAAGCACACCAGATCTTTGCCCTGTAACTCTCAGCCGAGCCCCGAACTCTGACTCTAGGACGAAAAATCGCGCAGCCCCCCTGAAAGATTTCCTGAAAGATAAAGATGAAGTTGAGAGAAGGTGGGGGGGTGGGAGGAAAAGAGCAGAGAGAGCTGCCTGAACATGAAGTGTAAGGGTATCAGTCACTGCCTGGAAGGAAGCCCCAGCTTGTGAACTCTTCTTGAACCGACATTTAAGTCTACGGTCATAAATCACTGGGACATAAACTCCGCCATTCACGACTGATAGCAGCGTATTTGTGGCCTGCTTACCTTAACTTCTGACGACTGAGGCGGAAGCCAGCATGCTCTCTCTCTCTCTCTTTTTTTTTTTTTTTTTTTGGAGGCGACACAACCCAGGGAGCAGGGGCTGTCTGCCTCAGCCTGATCCCTGTGGCCGCGGGGTGGGCACCGGCTCAATTACTCCGTACCCGGGACGAGCCCTGCCCCGCACGGATGGGGACGGTTGCTCCGGACACCCGCCTTCCCCGCTCCCCTGACGCTGGAGGCTGCCCACCCTACCCCGAGCCGGTCCCCGGCGTACCGGCCTCCCCCTGCGCGGGGCACGGAGGACGGGGATGTTTCCCAGGGCTGCTCTGGGAAAGGAAAGAGAGAGAGGGAAGGAGAAAGGGTGGAGGGGAGGGGGGGAGTGGAGGAAAAAAAAAAGAAAAAAATTAAAAAAAAAAAAAAGGGAAGGAGAAAGAAAGGCGGCCTCCTGGGGGAAGCCTAGGCAGCGGTGGGGGCTGGGAGGGAGCTAAGGAGCGCGGCAGTGAAGTGAGTGCGGGCCCCCCCGCACCGGGGCGTTCACAAAGTCCAGGAAAATTATGCTAATGAAGACAAACGGCTCTCACAAAGGGTCGCTCTCACCAGCCTCCGGGGTGCTGCTGGGGGGCCTTGAGTTTGTCCCTCTTATCGGTGGGCTTGGAGGGCGGCTGCAGAATAGCCCCTCTGCCGCTCCTCACGGCCAGGAGCCCCGCACAGCCCTGGCTGAGTCCCGGGGAGGGGAGCAAAGCCCGGAGAGCCGAGGCTGGGTCCGGAGAGCCAACCGAAGCCCACCAGGATCCCCGCTCTGGGCGATGCTTTCAGAGCCACGCTGGAAATCATTAGAGTTACTAATTATTAACTCATGCATGCGTGAGCGCACACACACACAGATGTACACACAGACACCCCCCTGTCCCGTCCCTCCCCCCCAAATATCCCCAGCGCCTGGGACGGGCACAGAGGCGCTCACGCACACACATGTGCTGCACAGACGGGTCGGGGTGCCCGCAGCCCCCCGTGGGGACGTGTGGGAGTCAGCCCCTCGTGGATGCGAGCCCGGAGCCTCACAGCTCGCCTTCGCCTTCTTTCCGCGGCAGAGGTGGGGAAGGCCCTCGCCTCTTTCTTCAGCGCCACGGGTTTTGGGGGTGGTGGAGTCCCCCCAGTTTCCTGCAACAGAAGCACGGCAGCGACCGTGCAAACGAGAACTTAAACAAAGTTTCAGACCCTGCCGGTCTGGCAGACGTTAACGGGGCTCTGCCTTCTGCATTAAGCGGAACCTCCGAATAAAACCTAGGTGTAAATTTGACATTACTTCGTTAATTAAGGCATTACAAATGTAACCAGTCCGTTTAAAGCACGAGGGAGCCCGGCGTCATCTTTAAACACAAACAAAGCCAGGGGGAAGCGAGAAATAAAAAGCACTATAAGGCTGGGGTGGCCTCTTACGCATACCAATGGTTTTTGTCATTTATGGCTATGCAAGATTTATGACTTCGTGCACCAAAGCTGTAAACAGAGCACTAAAACAGAAAACACTTGCTCCTTATGGCATAAGTGAGAAGGCACCACATGAAAGGGGAAGCGGCCAGCGTAGGAGGAGAGGAGAGGCAAAAATCCCGCGTACGCGTTTTGCTTCAAACAATCCCATGAATGTTGCATCGGAAGAAAAAAAAGTCTTTTTAGTCAATAATCAACCCCACACTTTCTTCTGAAACTGCTGATCTGCCATTCGCCCACTTGCCCGGCCAAATAGCGAGAGGCAGCGCTGCGCCCCGACGGAGCCCCTCGGACTGGCGAGGAGGATTTGGACCGGGAGAGAAAGATGGGGACTGCCGAAACCTGCGGACACGGGGTAGCCTGCTGGTTTGGGGAGCCCCGCCGAAAGCTACGAGAGCTTTTCCGAGGAGTGCGTTTCAACTTGGGAGCCATCTCCAGCGGGATATTCTGACTCGTGTCTGTATTTAAGAGAGGAGAAGGGGAGTGGCGGGAAGGTCTTTTTAAAAATGAAAAGATTTTCAAGGACTTTAATCGTGAGAACCGAAAGGGTTCATAGGAATATTGTAGTGTTTCCTCCATTCGTCTTACTGCCTGCAAAGAGTATTTTGCGAGGATTCTCCTATTAGTCCTGTTTCCCCACGCCCCCTCTCTCCCCAAAGAGGTAATTTTAAACATGAGAAGATGATTATTTTTTTTTATGTCTCCGATGATGTAGAATAAGTGTTCCAACGCACAAATCCCCGCTGTTTTTATCTGTCTTTCCCTCCCAGAGGCCGAATATTTTCTTTCTGCTTCATTCCGCGGAGAGAGATAGGGCTCAGCTCGGGGAGGGACGGGCGGTGTTTGGGGCTGATTCCTGGGTCAGAAATGAGCTGCCTTTTCTCCCCGAAGAGACCCACTCTGCGGGACTCCCTCCTGTCTCCCCCCTCCCCTCCCCGGAGTTACTATTTTCCGAATAAAATAATGCCTGTAAAGCGCCTTGTCCTTGGATGCCCCGAAATGGAAGCAGGTAGCACCACAGTTCAAAGCTGGTTTGGGGGGGATCTCTTAGAGATGAAATAGCAAGGTAGGGAGTTGCTGGAGAAGGGGGGCAGTTCTGGAACTGGTGCCTGTCCAAGTCGTTAGAGATTTAGGAGGGGATATCAGCTGAATTAGAGAAGGACTGGACAATCGAAGGGAGTCGTGGTCAATCTAAATTGTTTATATTTTCTAACACTAGAGAGGCAACGCACCCTTCGCTATTTGCTCAACAGACTGAAGTTATTTACACAACTCGCCGAAATCCTCCTCTCCCCCAGAACTCTTCTCGCTTTCTTTTGCTCTAGAGAAGGACTGTATTATTTATGAGTGTTTTAACTGGGTCAGTATGCATCCGAACTGGGCCATAAATCAGAGGAAACGCTGCCAAGTAATTTAGCTGCAATTAAAGCTCGCACTTTATTTTTGAGGCGCGTTTTGGCCCATTTCAAAATACGGTAAAGCCAGCCTTGGCTTTTAGACACACAGCTGGGAGTGAAACAGCTCTCCTCCCCTCGCTGAAGAGAGAGAGACGCCGGGTCTAAGAAAGGACAACGTGCTTCAGTATGGCGAGAAGGGGAAATATAACTCATTAGGGTCAGTTCTGCTTTGAGAACAGCTTTAAAGAACAGGAAAACGTGAGACCATCCCAAACATCACCCTGCAGATCTCTGCAGAACGGCCGCGAGCAACTCCGAGTGGAAATAACCTTTTTTGTTGTTGTTTTCAGCAGAGATTTTATCATCGTTCGCTTTTCTTCTTCTTTCCTTCCCTTTCTGACCGCTTAGAAGACGAGCAATTAAAAACACCGGGTAACTGGACACAAAATAGTACAACAGGAATAGACGAGAGATGTGGAGGAAAGCCAGCCCCAGTGCTCCAACCTTTCCCAAAGCCGGGGCACACCGGGGAAATATGATTTCATATAGCATTTTGCCCTCCTTGGAAAGCCAAATAATCTTTCTTTTTTGTCATTTAAAGCGCATTCTTCATATATATATATATACGCCTTCATATTTATAAGTATATGCAAATACTCACATATTTATATATACAGATATAGCTATATTTGTGTAAACGACGGGATGGATATGAATTTAGGTTCTCCTAGAAGGTACTTCCCAGTCCTCTCCTTTTTATTCTCTCTTTCCAGATCCCCTTTCAGAGAGACAGAATAAACTCGCACATTTCCAAGGTTGATTTATTGTTAGAAGCCGTGGCTGGCTTGTTCCTTCTCACCGCGGAGAAATAAAGAGGAGCCCCTTGGCTCATTTGGGAAGGAGAAGCTTTGCCATATTGCTGAGCGCCCATGCAGCGCTCCGCTCACAGTAAACAAAGTACCACTAAAGCATCATAAATAAAATGGCAGCACGATCTCACAGTCATCGATTTACGGAGCGGCAGCGGCCGAACAAACACCCATAAAACAACAACCGCCGCCGCACACTCGAGCACGACCCCGACCGAGGAGCATCACATACACCCCCCGCATAGTTTTCTCCGACTTGCCCAAATACATAAATAAATAAACACAAAAACACACAAATAAAATAATAGAATAAAATTAAGGGAGAAATTTTCAAACATGACAATAAAGGAGGCTTCCGATCTCTAGCCGGTCATAAATAATGATAAGATGGCAATCGAGGGGCTGGAGCAGAGGCAGCTGGCCATCAACAGCAGTGTGGGATCTCTATGGAGAAAAATAAATAAAGAAGCAAACTCTCCCTGCTCTGCTCGCTGCGAGGGTAGAGTTGAATATTTACCGCAGCAAATTGAAACAAAGGGGGAAGCAGCCTGGGTCCGGGTGCACACACACCCGCACGCACACACACGCACTCACTCCAGCCTCTGCTACTGACCTTTGCCTCGAACAGCAATAACTCACCACATAAATGAACAATCAACGGAAATACCTTAAAATAAAATCCATCCTTTCTAACGAAGCATTTCGTCCTCTCGGCTCGACAATAACCTTTCCATAAGGAACGAAAGCTGTCAGCGAAATGGCCAGCTCTTGCGGGGACGGTGATGGGGGCAGGAGAAAAAAAGAATAATAGAAAGCAGTGCTTGCTCTGAACAGAAACTGGAAAAGCGTAATCGCAGACGGAGCCAGACCGGGTCTCCACTCCAAATGCCACAATAATGCGCTGTATTATGTGCTCACGTGGTCATACGTCAACTTAAATCCTTTTATTTGAAATAGGGAATCACTGAAGGAACTGGCTTTCTTAGAGCGAGCCTTCGCTTTTTAAAGCCTTAACCCAATATGTTAAAGAAGAGTTTTAAGGGAGGAGAAAAAAAAATTTTAAGAGATGCAGATGACTGGGGGAGGGGGGGAGATTGGTTTGATTCTCTTTCCTCCCACACCAATGTTTCTTTACACAAAGCCCATTGGAAGGTAAGCGGAATTCTTCTTATAATATGGGATTACGCTGCACTTTGATACTTAGCCTAATTAACCGGTATTTGCTCCCCAGGCCCGCCACTCTGCTTCACGTCGCATATCCTCCGCAACTCCCGAAGAAAACCCAAATCTTAATGCTATTATTTCCAGCCCTCTTCTAAACGGGACGATTACCAGCCTTCCCCCCACCCCCAGCTGCTATTGTACAGGGCTTGCTCAACTCCCACTCGCTACATCAGGGCTCCTGTAGAAACTAAAAAGACCTTTAATTACCTGACAAAGGCAAAAGACCGTCTCTTCTAAGAAGCTAGTTGATTTTTGTCCTCGTAACACCCTATGAAGAATACACCTTCCTTCACTGGCGTGCCTCTGAATTTTGCAAAATCTTTTGGGACCTTGCTGTTAAACCTGTGCTTACGCATTTCCTATACAGCTAGTTTGAGTGATGCACAAAATTATAGGTTGCTAATGATGAAAAAAAATTGAGGAGGGGGAGCTCTTTGCCTAAGGGGAAAAAAATTAAGAAAAAAAGAGAAGAGCGAAGTTGTATGCAGCCCCTGAGCCAGGCAGCTTCGCCTGTGTGTGAACACATCACATCTTCCCTGTTAGACTGTTTAACTTGTTCTATTGACACAATAAGCTAAACAAACAAAAGAAACCCTCCACTCACATAACTTTTCTAGAAGGAATCAAAGCAAAACAGGCAGTTCATTCTTTTAACTTGCTCCTGGTCCAGTTTTGTGACTCCAGCATTGTGCATCATGATGCATACACTCTAACCTAAATCTTTCCACCATCTCCCATAAGTTCAAAGAAGCTAACTACATATTCCCTCTAAGTGGTTCACCTGCATATCATTGAACAGAATGGAAGGAGTTTTCTTTTTAAACGTGGTTTTTAGAGATATGACCAAGCCTTATATACGCTTCCCTGGATTGTCAAAGTGGGCCACTGGAACATAAACCCACTCGTAACAGTGTATAGTAGTGGCTACTGCAGCAAAGTCAGCATGAAATTACAATAGGAGAAAAATTTGCAATTTTTCATATGGAAGTGATTAAGCTAGTATCAGCGTATACATCTATTATCCCTCACTAAGAACTGGAATAAAAACTATAGACCTTTGAAAAAGAGAAAGCATTAGGTACACTCGACATGCCCAAGTCTGTGACTATCAGAACGCGTGGTAACTCCATAGCTCTCATACTTATCATAAACCAAGGCCTATATTTGCTCGAGATGGATTCAAGGTTCTTTTAAATATGGTGCATTTACATCCCATAGAAGAAACATACAGAGAAGTTATTCTGCAACAATGACACTGAAATTACTGGGGATTGGAGCAGATGTTGAAGAAAGTAAAGCAAGCCTGTCTTGGGGCTGTTGTAAAAAGTTATCGACTGCTTTGCGTCAAAAGCAGAAAGATGGCTTTAGAAGTTACAGTCCTGAGCAAATAGAAACTACAAAAGCAATAAATCACCACCATAAGTCAGCTTAAATGCCTTAACGCTAGCTGTGACTATTGGCTTCAAAATCCTGTTTCTATGAACATCTTTATTAGTATTAATGGTCAGGTTAATCCTAAAACTACTGTTTAACAATTAACTTCATTATATAGTGGGGAAACTAATTAATTCTTAAGAAAAGTAACTTCTTGACTTGTGAATACCTTTCACAGGGTGTGCTTTGGGAGGGTAGAGGGGGGAGTCTGCCTAACTTCGTACTCTCCTGGATCGCAGCTGAAAATTATTCCCTTCTGCCGAATTTGGAGAAAGTTTTCTTTGCTCTGATAGCATGATTACGAAGTTTCAGAAACAAATTCAAATGATCTTGCGAGTTGCAGGCACTAGGTTTCCCTCACCACTCTATTTATTGCTTTGTTCCTGTTCCTGGACATTCAACATTGTGTTTTATTACCTCGATGATTTGGAGACCCGAAACACTGTTTCTAGGAGAAAAATGTGGAGTTTATCAGTAGGTCTGCTACTGATTTTTCTGTGCTTTATACACATGGCTTCGAGCTGAGCTGAAATTCCAGCCTCAGTAACAACAAACAGATCTGAGTTCATAACGTGCCTTCATTAAGAGAGACCCTTTGTGCCCACTCTGGCATCAATAGCCACTCCTGGCATTAATGCTATTTAAAGTTGTCTTCGATATAATTAGATTTAGGATTTTTACTGTGTTTCAAGTTTACTCTAATGATAGTTGTTAAGAGGTGTGCCTATCACTCCCATGTGGAGATGAAATGGGAATCACCGTATGATACAAGTACTTATTTCCTCACTCCCTCGAAAGACTTGAAATCTGCTGGGATGCAGAGCTGTTTACCTACATCCGTGAGTCTGATAGAGATAAACTTGGTCTTTGATCATTTCCAAGTAGATAAAAAGAGTAGAGCTATCGACTGTGCCCTTGTGTGAGAAGTTCTGCTCAGAGTCAGCAGAGTCAGAGTCTACCAGTGTTGGATTCGTCGAGGAATCCCAAATATCTCTGCACGCAATGCTGTGGGTACATGCCACTGGAGGAAGGTTCCTTCGTACCGTATTTTCGCTTTCAATTTCCGAACACAAGCGTGAATGGACATTTGCAGTGCCTTTTTGTAGTTAAGATTTAAGCAGCCCATTAAGCCAACACAAAGAGCCCTTGTAGTTCCGTAATTTATGGCCGCTTTTAAAAGGTAGTAAAGTACACTAATTGTACATCAACGTCCAAAAATAAGCAGGTAAATCTAGCATGATTTTGAGCTAATTCTATGTAATCCTCCCCTCTCGGCGGCTGGCATGAAAAAATTGTCACTATGGAAAGCATTTCATTTCTCCTGCCAAAGGACCAAGCACATAAAAGACTCCAACAACTCCGAACCACCAGACACTGACCTCCGTTCAGTGCAAAGCAGGCCGGGCCAGACAAATACCCGAAATTTACTCGCGAACCATTCTGGTGTACGCACGCAGGCAAAAATCAGGTTTTCTAACATCCCCACATGCACTCCACGTTTGCAGAACTGGCTGCGGAACTCCTCGAGGAGGAGGCGAACAGACAAGCCGCGATAAGCAGCCATTCAACACCGAACCGGCTCCAACCCTCTCTCCCTTGCCTTGCGCCTTTGATTTGGGAAGGAGCTAAGAATGGACAAAGAAATTCTCTAACTCCTTCGGTCTTCAGATGACTTTGCATCCTTCCTGTTCCCAATGCCTTTATAAGGATGGCGATCACTCAGGTCCCGTACACTTCTTTGTCTGCCCAGACACGCGCATTCACCACCCACGGAAGATGAATAGAGCCAATGCAGAAAAAAATTCCAGCTAGGTTAAATATTTATCACAACAACAACAAAATCTCATTCCAGCAGGCTTGTTCTTCATGCAGATACCAGGCAAATCGCTTTCTTACAGCAGCCACCGGCGCAAAAGCAGCGGCCGCTGACCGACTCTTACCTTCTCCAGCTGCGCAAGGTTGGGCTGAAGCGCTCCCAGCTTCTTCCACCGCCCCGGCCGAGCGGCTTCTTTTCGGGGCTCCCTGTAAACAAGCAACAAACAGTGCCTTACCGGGGAGTGCAGGGGGAGGTATTTTGCGCCTTCATTGGCAATACATGGTTTGTCGGGTGCGCTGGGAGAGCCCCGGAGAGGGGTGGGCAGGGATGGAGCGGGCTCGGGCTCCCTCGCGGAGTGTGGGTTGCCACCCGGATGAAGAGCACAGGGAGCTGAGAAATAAAAGCGTGCGGATGATTTTTTTTTGTTGTTTTTTTTTTTTGGTTGGTTTTTTTTGTGTGATTTTTTTTTTAATTTTTTTCCTCGTAGACAACTATGCCTTCTGTCTCCAAGTGTTTGGAAATACTGTCATTCCGAATTCTTGTTACATGAATGTCTGCTTTATTTTCCTCTGGGAAACCTTTGTTTAGGATCATTTAATCAAGAACAGACATTAAACACAAGTCGTGGTGTTCATCTCTGCTGAATAAAACGCGGAAAGTGTTCCAGTTTAAATGCAGGGAGTATTGTGGTTGGGCTTTTATTCAAACGGTTATTCGGGGCCCAATCCTGCCACCACTAGCGCAATAAGAGACTAACAGTTGACCTCACTGTAGCGGAATCGGGCCCAAATGATTTTTTTTTTGGCTTTTTTTAAGGGGAAAAAAAAAACAAAACAGAAACCAAAAACCAAAACACTGAAAGCCATTGACGGAGGGGGGAAAAAATCGGGCCGCTTCTTTCCCCTAAAATAAACAATACCGCACAGTCCAATAAGACAACAGTCAGATTATTTGCATGTCACTTACTGAATCACTTTTATATATGAATTTGTCAGATATAACAATGTACCCTCGTATTCAGTCTTGCTAATAAAACCCATCTAATGCATCTTAAAATCGTCAGTAAATGCAAATGCTAATAATTAAATAACACAGTTCTTGTGAAAGGGTGTTATCTGAGCCTTGGAAATATTAGGTCTATCTTGGGATAACTTTTCGAGCGGAGACTTTGCTTTGGTAATTTAGTAGTTCAATAATTACGCTAATAATTTTAAATTTGGTGTTGAACTCCAGTCTACATAAAATCATGCAGTAATAGCCTACTAAACTGTTTATTGCTGTGTCATAAATTTGAGAGCGCTGACTGTTAAAATCTACTGGCAAACACAAAAGAAAATGGAAAGTTCAATCTGCAATGGCAGAGCCCGGGTGCTGCTTCCTGGGGTTATCCTTAGCTCTACCTTTCTCTCCACTCGCCTTCAGCGCAGGGGGAACCCCCTGGCATTTTAGGCTCAAAAACATACCTTAGCCGTTTTGATCCCTAATCAATAGTCACGTTACAAACAGCAATAATCATCGATCAAGCATGTCGTGACTCGGTTGTCCCACTCGTGTTAAATATGGAGCGTGTATCTGAAAATGGTGCCAGCGACTTTCTGTTATTTATTTTAGAGCTATTAGGTCACGCTACCATATTTTACACTGCCACGGTCCTTTAAACTATGCTGCTTCTTGAAAGAGTTGCTAAGTAGCAGTAAAGCACTTCAAAAAAGCTCTAACTTTTTTTTTTTTTTTAATTTGTTGTTATCCCAAACTCTAATATTCATTGCGGCACTCTAAGTTCGTACATAAATCGTTCAGACTAATGAGTCATAGAGAAATTCGCCCATGACTTTTCCTTTACAATGCTCACTGCCTTTCCATTGCTTTTTTGGCCCTGTATTAAGAGCCGGTGATTTATTAACGCCAGGAAAATTGAACAAAGCAGGTCCTCCTGCACCGTGGCACCCAGCCTTCCACAGTGTGAATTAGAACATTATCAAATGTGTTTGCTTCGGTAACACTTAATCACCAAAAGCCGTAATGTGACCACAAGGCAGCTGAAACAAAGATTTAACATTTCTAAATATTAAACTTGTTAAGCAAATGCTCAGCACACAAAGCAAGCACAAACAATTAAAGTCATCAAGCTAGAAATACACACTACCTACTTACCACCACAGACCCTACTGCTTGCTTAAGAAGTTTAGAATCTTTCAAGATAAATCAGGTGGGTATTTTTTTTAAGAAAAAAAAAAAAAAGAAAGAAAAACAAACTCCAGTAATAAGGAGTTGAGTTTCACTTCTGAGAGAATCACTCCTAGTGAGGACTGACGGCCACAGATCCATTCCTGACTATCTGCATTAATTATTTAATGAGTCACGTGACCATAAAGATAAAAATTTCAATATCTCCCCCAGAACAGACGCAACACCTTTATCTGCGAGTGCAGGGATGCTCGCACTTGGGCCCCCTAATCTCTCCTTGCTTTGACAGCTCCTCAGTTTCTAGGGAGAGTGCTAGGGCATTAATAACATGGGTTTGTCCCGTCCTGCACAGAGAGATGGGTCAGCTTTACACCCACACACACCTCCAGACGAGTCAGTTGAACCCAGATCCTCATTGTCTGCAGCGGGGAGGGGGCTCTGAGCACCAGGACGGCATCCCCCGGGCCGCCTTCCATGGGTCAGTGCTGCCTGTCCGCGGGCCCGGGCGGAGCCAGGAGGACTGCCCCGGGCCGGAGGGAGGAGGCCGTGGAGCTTTCCCTGCCCACGCGGGGAGCCCCGGCCCCACTGGGACCCTCGTGGGCCGGGCTTGGGCGCCCGCGCAACACGGCGCTGAAGGGGACAGCCCTGGGGCGACCCCGCGGGATCCCACCCGCCGCAGCCCGGCCTTGCCGTGAGGCTGAGGACATGGCAGACCTCCGCTCCTCGGGACGTGACTGCGGGCGCCCCGGGGCGCGCCGCCCGGCGGCCTCTGGCGGAGGTGCGGGAGCGGCAGGCGGCTCGGGGCATGCCCGAATAGGGCAGCACGGGAGGGCTGGGGGGAGCCGAAGTTTCATGGCAAGCCTGTCAAGATCTCCACCTGTGTGAGGGCTCCCCCCACCCCTTCCTCGTTTACAAACACTGAGCAAGAAGGCCATGGAACTGCAAGCACCCTGAACAAAAAAAAAAAAAAAATTTCCCGGCATTGCGTAATCTCACAAGGCAGGATGGCTCTGGTTATTAAATACCACAAGGCGCTTGTCACAGCTCAGCTCCTCGTGTAATGAAACACCAGGTATAGCAAAAGCTCGTAGGAAAAACGAGGAGGCAGATCTTGGAAGAGGAGTATTTTTCTTGGTGGAGGGGAGGTGGGTGCCGGGGTTAACGGCATGGCGTTCCCTGCAGCCAGCAAATTGACTCCGAGCTGATTCGGTCTTTCTTTGAAATATTGACAAACTTCACTTTCAGCGTTTTGGGCCGCGCTTGTCTTTGTGGCCAGAGCAGATAAATCCGTGTGTGAGAGACACCGGGAGAGCAGGAGAGAGGGAGGGGGGAAAGAGACATTTAGGTCCAAGTGCCGGATTAAAAAGAATACTGTCTTTAAAGGTCAAGGGTTTGAAGGGTCAGTCTGCTCCTCTAAAAAAAACAATTAATGGGATAGAAAATTTGTCCTCTCGGTGAACTCCCGGTTGCCTTAGCAAAGGGAGCACAATGCGAGAATTTAAACTGGACGATGTAATTTTCAAAGTTATTGTAAAGACGGGAGGTATCGGACTGGGAGCAGAGGGCTCCCAGCCCGGGAGCAGCGTCCTGCTTCCCAGCGCAGCCAGAGGGGGAAGGGGGGGAAAGAAAATTTACCTTAAACGATGATAATCTGCCACGGGGTATTTTGCAGTCCGCGGTTGAATGTCCGGCAAGAGAAAGTACATTTTTTTAGCAGACAACCAAGATGCTGTGTCTTTACACATGACCATTTTTTTTCCCCAGGAAAATCCTTTGCGTCTTCACAGACTTTTCCAAGAGAATGCCTTTCAGAACGGCTGTTGAATTACAAAGAAGTATTTATTGTAGGAGGTGATTAATGATTCTCGCTAAAATTGCTATTTGCAGCGTGATTTCATTTCTCTTTACAATGGGACCAAACCAGGTTTATACGCATAGGCTGCTCACTAAAGAAATCCTGCACCGCCAGTTAATACGTTTCAGCTGGAATTTTGCTCGGTTGTGCTAATTTTGACTGCAAATATATGAAGGGATTCTCAAGCAATAAACAAAACAAAGAGTTACAGACTTGCAGATAGTAGTAACCTCACTTAACAGCTGTATTTTTCTTCCTTTATAAAGAGATAACTGGCGATACAGGATTTAGTAAACAGCAGTATGTGAGTACAAGCATGCTTTTCAGGCCTGCTCTTTGGTCAGGTGTGGAGACAGCAGTGTTTGCGTAGGGTATTTAAAGACACCACCTCTCTGATGCTGAGCGTGCTCTGCCATCGGCATGTTACATTTTTCTCCGGGATGGTTCATATTCCATGACCGGGCAGGGATGCTGGCAGCACCTTAGGGGCCTGGTTCTACCTCAACCAGAGTGTGATGATGCCCCTGGTCCTGGTGGTCTCACTCATGTGAAGAGAAGCACTGATTCCAAAAATCCCTCTCAGATGTATTTGGGTAAGTAAAAAAATATTGGCCTTCAGGCCTTCCCTTGAAGATTTATGAGGATTTGAGCTCCTTTCCAAGATTTTTCCTACCTGGCTTGGTGCTACACTACGTTGTGAAAGCCCTGAGCAAGGCTCTCCCTTAGAAGCTCTGCTTTGCCTGCACTCCTTAGCTGCCTGGAAGCAGCAAAATGCACAGCCTGAGCTGGAACCACTTGAACCCCATTTTGCCACAATAGCTGTGACAATCTCAGTCACATAAGCCTCCTGAGTTGTACCCAAATTCGCATGTCTGCCGAGGCTTTCTCAACACATTTCAAAATAACCTTAAAAACAAAATTAAAGGAAACAGAAACAGAAACGGCAGCTTAAAAAGAAACTATAGGTTACCGTTCGTATGTTTCCCTTAAACAGTGCTAGCCAGCTGAGAAATCATAATCAGAGAAAACGAATAAATAAATCACGACTGGCTAAAAATTTAAAGTGTTATCATGGCACGGGATCTTACCGGCTCCCAGAAGAAGCACGGTTTCTCTTGTAACACAGCTGAAAACAGTCACAGAGCAAGCGATGGAGTCAGACTCACTCTGCCTTAAGTCTGCTACAGAGAACACCACTCACCTATACAATGAAGCAAGACCTTTCCCCATCCTATAGCACACTTTTTCCCAGCCAGGCAATTAGGAGTCAGGACGTTTTTCACTATATTGAAAATAACCATTACCTTATTGATAAGGTGAATCCAAGTTAGAACAATACATTAAGCCGTTGTTTTCTATTCCTGGTTCTAACACCAGTTAAGCACAAGGTGGATGAAACAGCACTTAGTGGACTCTTGTTTCAAGCGTTTAATTCTTTTGTACAGAATAATCTTTATTACCAGCATTTGGCACTGTTATACATTACACCAAAAATCCACAAATTTTACATGGACCCAAACTATTTAGACGGTGCCAAATACGAAGACAGCAACAGCCTTTATAGCAATATTTCTTTAAATAAATGCAATAGGGAAAGTGGAGAAAAACTAATAGATCACAGCTACTGCGGGGGATACACTTAAAACCAGTTAAGTTACCTTTGTTATGATACATAAAACATTTTCCTTTAGACAGGGTAAGAGGACTTTTTTGTAAGTCTTTAACCTCTCATGGACGTGTTCGTTGTCTCTCCTATGTTGGTGTGAGTGTGTACATGTGCCTGTGCACCCTCACACACACACACAGAAGAATCCACGAACACGCCATGAAACAGCATTATTCAAGTCAATGCCTTACACAACTGTCCCACGAGCTCTTTACTTTGTAAAGTCTTTTATTTGTAAGGTTTTCCCTTTAAAAAAAAAAAGAAAAAAAAAAAAGTCCATCTTAGATACAGAGAATTCGTCCATGACACCATCCAGCCCTCTTTTACACCGAGGGCAAGAGAGCGTTTCCATAAATAGAAAAAAATGTTGGGCATGGAACCATTATCTATATACAATGTAGACAATCGTCCGGGTTTTGGTTTAAACATGTGCCCGTTCTTGGGCACATTTTGTCTTCGTTTCCTGCTCCTGTTTTGTTTTACACTGTTTGGTCCAAACGGCCAGCCTCCACCATGAGGCAGTTTGAAAACCCCAATAGATAGGTAAATATATATATATTAAAAAAAAATAACAACAAAAAAACTCAAACCAAAAGCCGTATTTATAGCGCGGCTGCATTGGGTGTAGCCCCATCGAGCGGATGGGGGTGGCCCTGTGTCTGTGCTTTGGACTGCTGGCTCAGTGTGGACTGGTTTGAGGAGCGCATCTTTGTGTTAGGCAGTTTATGGTCTTTCTTCCACTTCATGCGCCTGTTCTGGAACCAGATCTTGACCTGGCGCTCCGAGAGGCAGAGGGT
Organism: Manacus vitellinus; assembly: GCF_001715985.3. Classification (NCBI taxonomy): domain Eukaryota; kingdom Metazoa; phylum Chordata; class Aves; order Passeriformes; family Pipridae; genus Manacus; species Manacus vitellinus. The sequence continues at coordinate 22,014,083 of NW_021940535.1, read as the reverse complement.
GTGCGCGATCTCGATGCGTCGCCTTCTGGTCAGGTAGCGGTTGAAGTGGAACTCCTTCTCCAGCTCCAGGACCTGCTGTCTGGTGTAGGCAGTGCGAGACCTCTTGGGCTCCCCTCCGTTGTAATTGGGGTTGACTGAAACGTGCACACACAGGCACATACATACACACGCGGAGGGGAAAAAAGGAGGGAGGGAAGCGATGGGACATAATCATTATATAATAACTTGACACCAGGTTCACATAAGATACATAAACGGCAAGAAAAATTGTTTCACAGCCTATCGACAGTGGGGACAATCGAGGAGCAATAAAAAATGGTGATGGGCATTTGGGTTAGAAGAAAAGCTTCAAAGACACATGGCCCAGAGCCACTGCAGGGCAATTAAATTTATGGGGGCTATAATTACTGCCCTAACAGTTTGGCGTCTCGTAAATCTTTTGATAAAGGACCCCGGATACAAAAGGTTTCTCACTTT
>NW_021940535.1:21977802-22012017 GCF_001715985.3 Manacus vitellinus | reverse complement strand
CCGGGATCTGTCCCCAGCGCCCCGTCGCTCCAAGGCCAGTCCTTTGAGCCTCTCTATCTGTGCTAATTGAACGAATAGATGCGAAAGTTAGAACGAAGGTCGCGGGAAGGCCGAAGAGAGTCCTGAAGTGGCTTGCGGGGTGTGAGGGACATTGCGAGCCTGAAAATAACGGGGAATAGAGGGGGAAGGGAGAGGGGAAGACGGACACGACGGAATGAAATACTTCCTACCGGCGATCGCAGGGCTCAGTGCGAGCATCCCTCCCCGTGGAGGAGCTCTTTCTGAACTACGATTTTAAGTCCATTGGTTTGGTATGCCTCGTCTTGGGTTTATTCCATAATTTTCACTTCCGCGAGAAATCGCTAGCACCTTCGCAAAAGTAACTCGCAAATCCTGGTGTAGGAGGGAGAGGGCACTCAGACACCCCTACGTTGCTAACACTGAGACTGTTAACGATATTTGCAGCTCAGGGGGGAAAGAGGCAACAGTCTTGACCTTAGATAATTGAAATTTGATGGTTAAACTAATTACGCTCTTATTCTAAGGGGAAAAATACTTATTGAAGTACTGGAGATTGTGTCAGATAGTCTGGCACATATGGAGTTGGAAGCGAACTTTTCGGATTTTTTTTTTCTTCTTTTAAGGAAAGCATATGAACACACAGAAATATTTACTGCACCCTTAGAGAATATAATTGCTGAGTGGGTAATCTCATCTGCTGGTATGGGAAAATACTTCTAATATATCAAGCGTAAATATGATACAGTTTAGATCTTGCCCTCCTAAAGATATTACATTAACAGTCACCCTGGTTTAAATTCAGATTATTGTCTTTTGCAGTTTTATAGATAATGGATACATGCAATAAAATTCTATTTGAATATATATTCCACCTAACAAGACACACATCGTATCGATTTATATTTTATTCACAGACACACAGGCACGCACATTGCATGCGGCTTGTAATATGTTAGAACATTTCCAGCACTTGGGTATACTGGGGTACTTATCTAAACAATCACTCATTTCCTCCTACTATCGAATGTCTAATTTGTAAAGAGAGTTAAAACACATTTACTTACTCGTTTTCAACAGCACATCTATGGAATTCTTTAACTGGGGTAATAGATAAGTTTCTCTATTTACTCTGCGTGGAGAGGAAATGCGGTTACACACACGCGGTTACACACAGAGACAGCAGCAACTGTTCAACAACACATATTTGACAGAAAAGGGGAGATCGTTTTATTTATATTAAAACGACAAGAATAACAAAACAACAGCAACCCATGTTCTGGAAGAATAAAGCTCCCATCTACATGGCTATAAAAAGTAAAAGATTGCCAAAAGCCACCACGACCAGCGAACAATTCCCGGCGTAAAGAGACACATGCACACATACAGACGCATACGCACAAATACCTGCCGGGCAGCACCAGATGAATTACACTGGGGTATCGTAAATATTATCCTCGGCATAACTCCTGAGGCACTATGGCCGGAGCACTACAGCGGGCTGCCGTGTTCCCACGCCATGGTAAAGCAAAACGAAAAATGTTGTCTCGGTTTATAAGCTCAGCGCTTTATCGGGAGAGTTGACCGGCCTCTGCTTCGTATTATTTACTGTGATTAGATCTCAAAGTTTCACTGCACCTCTTTCTACAGCGGGTCTCTGGCGCTCGGCTACAGAAAGAAGGACTCAATTTTGTATACGAGTGTAAATCTGCAAGGTGACCTGAGCTGCTCAGCTCAAGTCTGTTTTTTCGTGTGGCTCTATTAGTCTGCGAAGATGTGCTGAGGCAGGACCTCCAAAAGGCCTGTTCCATGTCTTTGTGGTTTTGTTATCATAAACAAGAACCCAGCCAAGACCACCAAGTGTTATCTTGCACACGGCCATTTCGACATTTTACTGCAAGATTTATGGCTGTAATAAACAATCTCAGAAACCCTTTTTTTCCCCGGTACTTCCTTTTAACAAACTTGTACCATCACCCTAAGCTCTCAAAAAAAAGAAAAGGATCGGATAAAATAGGCCAGCTCCCTTATTTTTCCAGAAGGACTAAAGGCTCGATTTCACTGAAGAAGGAGACTTTAATCGATTAATAAAGAAGCGAGAGTTTCCTGGCCGAGTCTGGCCGAGGAAGAGAAGGAATTAATTCTGGACGCATCAGAATTGAGTTGAGAGGGAGAGAATAAATTTTCATGCACCAAGAAGAGGCAACCTCATACATACCCAAAGAGGGGGAAAAGGGGATCCCTCTTTTTCTGGTGAAACAGACAAGTATTCCTGCTACCCTCCACATATGCGGATAAACCGTAATTTCCACGAAAGATAAAATAATAATAATAACAGCAATAATAGCAAAAGTGGTAGTAATAATAGTAATCATAATAATAATAATTCAAGTCAACCTCTCGTCGTGCCCGGCCATCCTCCACCGAGAACAGTAGGAGGAGGAAGAATCACACTAGCAGCCTGACTTGACTTTGATTTGAACCATTTTGAATATATTTAGCCCCAGCTTTCCCCTCTTGAATACGAGGCTGTCCCAAGTTTCAAAGTGACCGAAAAGTGACACCGTGTGCATTTTGTTTCTTATTAATCTTACACATTGACAGTCTTTGTTAAATAACAAGGCGTGCCCTTCACCAGGCGACATTTTCATATTTGTTAGACGCGGTGACCTGAAGTTCACCTCGGCCTTGGACTTAGTTTTTCTAAAAGGTCTATAACAGTGTCTTTTAGATAGCAGGGTGCTTTGCCCAGGTCACTACTTCTAAGGAAAAATAAGAAAAAAATCGCGGGAAAATGTAAACGTTATGGAATGTATCGACTGTATTCCTTTCTTTGTTCCTGGGAATGATACAGTCTCGAGGCTGCCCTGCCTTCGCGGACAGGAGCGCTCCTTCCCGATGGGCTCTGCCAGGTCAATGTTGGGAGTTTTGCCCCAAGTTCAGCATTTGGTAAAAGCGGTGGCTTTTCTGGCACGCAGACTCCTCTTAACAACGGGATGGTTGGCGGGATTTGCTCATTCTGTCCTGGCGCACTTAAATAAACACACGTAAAATGTGATTTGTGCACGGATTTTTAAATGAATGGTCTTTTGAGCAGACCTTCCACGCCAGAGAGCAGTGTGCTAAAGGCAGAGTGTGAAAGAACAGAAAGAGTTCGCCTCAAAATATTAACTGTTCTGTTCTAGCCTGTTACCTTTTTTTTTTTTTTAATTGGGGGTGGGAGTGAGGGTGGGGAACAATTTAAACAATAATTCAAAAGAGTCGATATTTACGGAAGTCGCTGTTTCAACTTATTTGAAATTATTATCATTGATATTTTTATTCTAAACCAGATTTTAAATATGGAATCCGGGATGCTAATTGTTTTAGTGAGGAAGTAAATGGATTTCTGTCACCTACTCTTGAGTAAGCCGGTTATAGTAACAGCTTTCATTCTGGGTATATCAAAGACGCATTGTTATTCTTGGAAACAATTCGCCTGCTATTCTCTAACAAAATAGATATTTGGCTACGGTTTTTAGCTTGTTATCAGGCTTCACTCTTACACCAAATAAATAGCCTCGATGTGAAAGGTTATATACTATCTTCAGCGCGGGCAGGCTCCCCAAACGTGCAGTGCCAGGGCTCTCTATAAGTGAGCAGCAGCAACAACTTCTGAGCAGCGTCTCCACGCCGATCAAATACTTGCATTACATACTTTCCAGGCTTCAGCAGGTACTTCAGGCAAAATCTCCAATAAACACTTTGGCTAATCTGATATCTAGCCTCTCGCGTACTTGTTCCCAAGAAAGTTCGCCTGTCACGATCCAGCTGTGTCTCTGGCAAATAATTCACGAGTACCAGTTACAGAGAGGCCGGGGTAGGCTCCTGCCTTGGGGGTGGGAAGGCAGCAATGCGTGGTTGGGAGTGAGGTGCGCTCTTTCTCGGACTTCCTCGTCGCGCTGTCCCCTCCTCCACACCTTACATATTTGATTATGCCTATTTGGGAATACCCTTTCCCTCTTCCATCCACCCCACAGCCTCAAAATTTCAAGCTGAGTCCTGTCTTCAGGTATTTCGTCCAAAATGAAGTTGCCTAAGCAATATTGGCCAGTTCTCCCCGCAGACACGTTTGACCAAGGAGTAAAGCTTTTACACAGAGACGGCATTGGGAACAAAAAATCCCAGCAGTGTGGAAATAAATCTCTGTGCTAAGAAATTCCACTGAACTTTTTCTTGAAGGAGTGGAGAGGGATGGGTGGAGGGAGAATTAACAACACTTCCTACTCCCCATTTCGCTGGGAATTGCCGCCTCGGATAATTCCAGAAGGCTGTGAGAACCCTTCAAATCTCGGAGCAGCGCAGGGCGCCAGCTTCTCCGTAACATTTTCCATTGGTATCATAACAGGGCTCCACCGCTCCGCTTTTTAAACGAGCTCCTTCGGACCAAACATATAACCTATATTATCTCCAGCATGTCCTGTTTAAGCACAGTTTAGCCATCGCTACAGAAATGAGAGCAAAAACAAAGACGCGACTAGGATCGATATACGCCTTAATAGCTTCGCTCCTATCTTATCTTCCTGCCATTTTGCAAAGTGAGAAGGCTTAACGTTAAACCTCTTAAATCAGGTTATTATATAATAAACAAAGGTGAAGCATTTTGCTACCTGAGTCTTGGAAGAAGCAGCGTCAGTGGCTGCTGTGGGGGTAACACGCGTATTTACCTGCCACGACTGAACCCGAGATATTCAGACACAAATGCGGCCGATAATTCAAGATGAAATACAACGTGTATTACTCTTGAAAAGAGGAATTTTCTATCCTTTCCTCGGTAATTGAGGTCATTCAGCCAGTAGGGTTCACCTGGAGTCCATACTGTGATACACACGTAACTCAAAGCTATTTTATCTTTTGTGCTGATAGTCAAGATCTCGGCTATAACATTGACATCAAACTCTGTCTGGGCGAATGACTAAGAGTGGTGCAAAACGTAAACTTTTGACCCTCAACTTTTTGACCTGCAGTTGTAACGCCCTTAACCACAAAGATATACAAAAGCTATGCAGCTTCTTCTAGGAGTAAGAGAGTCGCACTGTTTGTTTCAATACTTCTGCTGTTTCCCCCAGCTTTCTAAGGGGGCTTTATTTTTTCTTCTTGCTTTTGAGAAATCGGATACTTTTGCGTTTTTAATTTTTTTTCCTTAATCTCGCGGTTTTGCAAAGTGCTGTTAGATCAGTTTGCACAGCCTTTCGGCAGCGTTGGAGGGAAGCCTGTTACTCAAAGGCGCTATATGGTTACAGTTGCAGGTGAAATGCTGGGTAAGTTCTGGGCGTGAGGTTGGAAGGAATGTAGCGACGAGCGTTGGGGGGAAAGCTGCAGCTCTCTGCTGAAGGGTCTTAGTCATTTCTCCTTGATTTAAACATAAAGAAACAACTCTAATTGTTTGCGAAGCCTTGTCTAGGCAAACGAGTTGACTGTGAACTTGGTCTAAAGCGAGCTCTGCTGGTGATTCCTAGGGTGTGCAGATTTATCTTTTCTGCATTTACTTAACCTGGCAGTGAACTGCACGGGCTGCCATTTATTATCCAGAGACAGACTTCACCTCAAGCAAGGACTGTTCCACAAAATTGCAATAATTACCCAATAACCTTCATCGCAAATATTATTATTGAAAAGACATTTTTGGGGGGGAGGGGATATAGGAAAGATTCTTTTTGCATGCTATAAAGCAAAATTCATGCAAATTTTACACGCTCTCTGTGTCAGATTTGATAGCGTTTGTGCGTGTAGCTACAGGAACATGTGACTGGGGTGGTCCATGAGTATCTGCCTTCCAGAGAGACATTAGTGGGGATGCTTTAATTTGAAGGGGATAATATTTTCAAAGATGATCAGACGTCTGTGGGAGCCGTGGTTTTGTGCTCTGGCTAGCAACTCTAGTCTCAAATCGGGAAGATTTTGAGGGCAGGAAAGAGAAAGAACTAAGAAAGCCAAGCGATAACTTGGTCAGGAGATTTACTTATGTCCGCGTTTCATGCCTTAAGTCTGTATATGCGGGGCGGGAAAAAACATTGCTCTAGGATCCAGGGTTTGAAATCGAAACCTCCTGATCCGCCCCTCGTGATCTGTTCCATTCAATTTCCCATGAAGCAGTTTGCAAACCCCTCTGTTGTCACCCTTCCACAGATACACACTTATTAAATGTAAGGAAATGGCAGAATAATAATTTCTCTGTAATGTTCTACAATTAGGGCGTTTGCATGGTTTAGACAAGACTGCAGAGCTGTAATTTACGGATGACTTTCCATTGGATTGTTATACTTCTGGTTTAGAGAAAGTTATGTCTTGCAAAGTCACCAGTTAACGCACATTAAGAGAGCTACCTAATCTTTAATTGGCCTTACGCTTGGACATGAGACACTACACGCAAGTATTTCTTTCAAAGGATTAGGCAAGCTATATTTCAAATCACAGAACGCAACTTGCCACGCCTAAGGTAGAACAAATTCCCACGCATTAATCCTCCAAATACAGCAGAAAAATAACGTGTGCAGTTAAGACCTCTCTCCTGATTCCCAGCGATAATTCCCCATGACATTTTCCCTCGGAAAACAATTCGGACCTGGGACTATTTTCATAGAGTTCGGCAGTCTGAGCTCGTTTGAATTTTAAATTTCAAAGCGGACTAGGAAATCTTTATGCATTTCTGGATTTGAATGGTTTCAACTGTGCTTCTTAGGACAGGGCAGGGCCAGAAATACGGTGAAGTTGTCATTTCTATCTAACTTTCTTTTGTTGTTAGTGTTTCTTGCAGTATGGGTGGGTTTGTATGCTTCTGGGCTTGGGGATATTTTTCTTCTCCATAGTTCTTGAATCTCTGTACATTGCTTTCCGTGGAATAGGCTCCAAAAGCCACAACCAGAAATGTAGAAAACACATAGTAGCAAATATTTTCACTCTAAACAATTAAAAGTTACAGTCTACGGTGGAAGCCAGCATCCTAAAATATTAGCTGAACGGATGTGCGTGTGTGTTTGTATATTCACCAGCTAATTCAAATAATGCAGTGTTGTTGAATACTGAGTAATTGTGAGCTGTTTGTGTCTAGTATCATTCCCACCTACAAGCAAATAATTTTCCTAGCAAAAGGACCCACAAATAAATGAAGTTCAAACTTTTAAAGGTTTTTCATGCCTTGCCTCAAACTATAAAATTTTATGACATATAGTATAACGCAATGCACACCTATCATATATAACTTTCTGGTATTCCTATTGATGAAAATGTGACAGCTAGTGTGCTATAAAATCTCCAGCTGTTTATAACGGAAATGATTTTCAAATGTGCATTTGGATATGTTCTTTTAAAGCCTTTCCCATTTTTTTAATATAAAATATATGCAGATGTGTTTGTTTAGTGTTCATAGGAAGGATAGACAGACACAAAGGCTTCAGACTCCATTTATCTTACACAAGGGGTGACTTTACATATTAAATATTTGTAAAACTGAGATCTTTGAGGTGAACCTACCTTATATACTACCATTTCTTTGAAGTTAAAGACAAATTAAAAATAGGAATCAGACAGCAACGTGCAGACCTTGCAGAGGTACACAACAACCTTACCCTCCTGTGCCCCTGTGCCTTTCTCTCATTTTTGCTTGCAGTAGCAAAACCAGCCTAAACCACAATATTCAAGCGGAATAGCACTAGCAAAATAAAACAAAGCCCATCTCTCACATCATACCATGCTGTTCTTTTGCAAACCGAACTTTATGACACATAAAGGAAAACAATGCAATGTCCTGAATCAATGTTACTCCAAACACTGGAGTAACTGAGCAGAGAAAGAGATACCCACAGTTGGTTTGAAGATAGAGAGAGAGAGAGAGAGGGGGAGAAAGAGAGATAGATATATAGATATATACAGAGAGAGAGAGAGAGACTGTAGGCAATTCTCAAATCTCTTCCCTAGCCCCCAACTAGTCAGTTTGCACCCCCCTGAGATCACTCGCCAAAGTAACAGCTCTGAGGATAAGGATCAGGCCTTAATGTTACCCAGAGAAAGACAGAGTTCCTTTCACCCTTTCATTCAAGTCCTGGAAATTCAAAGACTAAAGTTAAATCCGGCCATAAAGTTTATTGCTGAGTAATCACACTCTAGTGAGAACAGTCCACTTAAATAAAAAGAATGTTGAAGTAAACATGCAGCTGGGGCCTACCCCACAATGGCAGCCAGCAATATAAGGCAAAAAGAGAGAGAGCAGAGCTAGGGGGATATTTACAATCTTCAATAAACCAAGCCCGTATTTCATAATTTGCAGCACTCTAATGACCTGTAGTCTCTTGTATTAATGCTACAAGTTACAGTCAATTGGTTTGCTTTAAAAAAAAGTCACAGGGACATGTATATGTATACACTTACACACCCTTTGTATATGTAACTACACCAATATTAGACACATCTATGCATTTGCACGGCTTTACACAGGCATATAGACCGATAGGTACATGCAAGCACACATGCATGTAATTTAAATATATTTATACAATTGTATAGAGGGTCAGGAAAAAGTTACAGCAATGTTATAAATGCGCATCCATAAAACACAGTACGCACTCATAGATGGACATAGACATGTAGTTAAAGCTTTCTGCACAACCCAATGCAGAAAATATGTATCTAAGCACTCCAGTACAGTCTGTGCCATTTTAATACTATCTCTGATGTGCAACATATTTCACCAATCCAAGGATTATTACCATATCATCACGCCTCCAACTCTATCATGCCTGCATAAGATACAGCCCAGATAATATCAAGCCCCATCTATTTTGTTTCCCCCTTTTTTTAATCGCCTTCAGTAACTACTCTTTGCTAAACAAAACCTCTCCAAACTTGGAGAGTCTATCGGAGCAAAGGAAGTAATTATCTTCTGTGGTAGTCAAAGTGATTAAAGCTAGGCCCCAAAATCCATCTCTGCCAAAGTCGCTTATTGTGGTTTACTTTGATTTGATCGTTAAAATAGAGAGCTAGCTGCTGCCAGTGAAGGGATGGGGGGGGAATTTGCAGGCAACCTGGATCATTAGTGGTTGATCCTGCCTCTCTGGCTCGGTGGGACCATCCTGAAAAGCTCCAGGCAGAAAGGAAGGGAAAGAGAAAGAGAAAGAAAGAGAGGCGAGAGGCAGCGAGAACGAGCGGGAGCCTCGGCTTCCTCACTGTACAAATAAACTTTAAGGAACTTGTGCACAAAACTTACCTTTGACTTGCAAGGAGCCATTTTTCATATAGTACTGAGAACTTGTGGTTTGGATACTTCTGTCCCTAAACCTGACAATTTGAATGGCCAGGAGGCACACGTAGCCTGCAAAAGAGTCAAATGAAGTCCAGCGTCAGTGAGATTATATGTTATGTGGTATATAATGTTGGATGTCAACTCCCCAAAACCATAAAACTTACTTTAATGGCACCACGTGACTTTTTATAGCCAGTGAGCCTATCTGTCTGTGCTATGGATGATTTTACGATCTAATTCATAGACAAAACCCTATTCATTTGGCACCCAAATGTCATATAGCCGGAACTGGGGCTTATAAAGTTTACTGTTTTATAACTTTTAAGGGAAGGCATCAATGTAACCAGTCAGTAAATGTGCAAATCTTTAGTTGCTCTTAGAAGCTCAGAAGAGTTAACCATTCAAGCTCTGATGGGGTAAGTAACATTACGTTTATAGCAAACTAATTGTAGCAAAGAAAATCAAAAATCTTTAAAGGGCGAAGAGTGGGAATGTGGCTAGAGAGGGTTACTGATAGACGCAGAGGGCTCAGACGTGGCTGTCCTGCAAATATACTAAATGAAACCACAGGAGAAATTCTAGAGCGATGCAAACACGCCTTGGCATTAGCAGTGTTTTAACAAAGCACGTTTTTTGGTTGTTTTTTTTTTTTTTTTTTTTAACCATCAGCAAACAGCTAACAGTTGATTCACTCACAAAGAGTGTTGATTGTGGTCCTGCGATGCAGCTTTCCACCTAGGGAGAAACCAGTAAGGAAGAACTTACGGTCAAACTTTCAATTAAAAATACTGGTAGCGGACAATTGCAGCATCCACCATCTGCAACGTGCAGCAGGAGCCAGGTAAAATATTATTACAAACTCTGCACGGGCTATTTTTTTTTTTTTCAGAGGCAAATCTGGAAGCACAACTTCTTGCTTTGCACAAACCAGATCACGAAAACTTTACAATAGAAAGTTTATTTTTTTTGTTGATTTCCAGTCAGGTTTTTTTAAAAACAAATAATAATAATAATAATAAAAAAAAAGCTGATCACAGTTTGCTCAAACAGCCAGACTTTGACTATAATTGTAACTTTGTTCACAAAAAACATACATCACAGAAGCTGCGCTTAATAAGAGCCACTTCTAAGAGTTCGTGCAAAGAGTCATATACAAAGGCACAGCAAGGACATACTGCTTGGAATCACAGTTTTCGTCACAGATTCACTATTCACTACACGCAGGACAAATTCAGTTGATTTCATCATTTCACCTCTACAACAGCATTAATTACACAGGAATTATATAGGTAGTTTGAATAAAAATATTTTTAACAGCTTGGAGCTATACAGACATTAACACTTGACCACACATGCACAGTTAAGCAGGTTGAGTGCAACACATAACATTTGTACTAAACCGGGGGAGGGTTTCTTTCTCTCTCTCCTTTTTTTTTTTTTTAACTTCCCTTTTTTTTTCCTTTTTGTTCTTTTTTGTTCAGTTTTGTTTTGTTTTAACAGTTACTTCAAGTAACACAGCTCGCTTCATATAAATAAGTTAAAACATCTATTATTTTTTTCAAGACAAAGCCATTCAAGACAAAGAAATGTACGATAAAAGCAGATCTACTTATACACGCGAGAGAATGGTAATAAACAGGCTCATGATTAAAAGATGAATAAGGGCGACAAGAACAGGGTTTCTTCACAGAAGTAACACAAGGAAGTTTTAGAAAGTCAACTTAGTACTGACATGAGACGACGCAGGGTCAGCTAATACTGCTCAGTACTTTTAATTGATCAAACGCTTAGGGACGGAATGCCCCTCCTGCAGCTGCCATGCTCATACTTTTCAGCTTATTATCCTTTTTCCATTTCATTCTCCTGTTTTGGAACCAGATCTTTATTTGTCTCTCTGAGAGGCAAAGAGCATGTGCTATTTCAATCCTTCTTCTGCGGGTCAGGTATCTATTGAAGTGAAATTCCTTTTCGAGCTCCAAGGTCTGATAGCGGGTGTAAGCAGTCCGAGCTCTTTTCCCTTCTGGTCCCCCTATGTTGTCTGGAAGAGAAAAGTACATGATTTAGATTCTCAGCAGCCACTCGGAGCCTTCGTGTCTCATTGCAGCTACCAGCGACCAGGACCGTTATTCTCAGTCCTGCTTGGTTTTGTTTCTGCTTTGGATAAACGCTCAACAAGTTTCCCCCTCCAGCCCCTCTAAGGAAAGGCTTGGGGGAGGGGGATTTGGTAGTCTCGGTAAGTTTTTGCTTGGATTTGTGGTTCGATTTTTTAAAATTGAATTTTTTTCCTTCCCCCTCCCCCCCGAAGTTATTCCCCCACGCCCTCCCCAGATAAGCTGCTTTGGAAGATGTCTCTGCTGCTAGCTGGGTTTTCAGAGCTGGGAGAGCAAAGCTTTCAGCCCTTTCCCACGGCTGAGCTGGGGAAGGCTCTGGGAGGCAGCGAACTCCCGGCCGCTCTCCCAGCAGCGAGGGCAGGGCAGGTACCCGGGGCTGAAAGTTGCCTCACTTCCCCGCGCCCCTCAAGCTCTATCCCCCGAGTTTGGGGCGACTCGCCCTTCCCCCAGCCCCCCCGGCTTCCCAGCATTGAAAACTGCCCTTCTCGCCCTCTCCTATTCTCTATTTAATATGTCTCAGCAAAATAAATGGGGTCAGCCGCGCTGTTCCCTCTGGAAGATCCCCCATCCAGAGGAGAGCCGGGAGCAGCCTCTGCTCCCGATCCCCCTTCGGCAAGGCGCCTTCTGCTCCCCCGCCGGCGCTGGGAGCCAGACGGGCTGTGGGTTTGGGGCCGGGAGGTTTTTTTCCTTTCGGGGGGACTCGCCCAGAGAAGGGAGCGTGCTTCCCTGCGAGCAGAGTTGTGGCGTGTGCGGAGACTGCCCGCTCTCACGCCCTCCTCTCCCTCTCTCCCCGACCTTGCTCGGCGCAGCCACCCGGTTTACATTAAATCCTCCTTTTCCTCCAGAGAAATAAAGAAAGAACAGGGTATTTGCTTTACCATGACTTATGTGCAGTTTTCGCATCCAAGGGTAGATCTGGGGCTGTGAAGGCTGGGCTGTGCTTTGGTCGGTCGGGGCACTTGCCTGCTCGCTGCTTGCTGGAGTGTCTTCTTCAGTCCCAGACGAGGTGCCAACCCCGTCTCTGCTGATGTGCGTGTTGCTGCTGGAATTGGACGAAGTGCTGGTGGAGTTGGCGAGGGAGTTTTTCACCCCGTGGTGACTCTCGCTGACAGGCGAACCGGCCACGGCGGTGCAGGGCAGAGGGTCAGGGGGAGGCGAGTGAGAAGACGTCGCGGGCTGGTTGTACCTGGGCTCTGTCGAGGCAGAGGTGGTGTTGGCCGGGTAACTGCGGGGTCTCTCATTGGCACCAAAGTGGGTGGAAGCAGAGCGCCCGACGCTGAGGTCCATGCCATTGTAGCCGTATCCGTACCTGCCGGAGTGCATGCTGGCGGAGTCCCTGTATTGCTCGCTCACCGAGCTGTGATCTCCATAATTATGTAACTGGTAGTCCGGGCCATTTGGATAGCGACCGCAAAATGAGTTTACAAAATAAGAGCTCATTTGTTTTTTGATATGTGTGCTTGATTTGTGGCTCTTGGTCGTTTTGTGCGTCTATAGCACCCTTGCACAATTTATGATGAATTATGGAAATGACTGGGACATGTACTTGGTTCCCTCCTACGTAGGCACCCAAATATGGGGTACGGCTTCACATCACGTGCTTTTGTTGTCCAGTCGTAAATCCTGCCTGATGACCTCTAGAGGTAAACTCGTGCACTGGTGGGGGAGCTGGGAGGGCGGCGGCCGGCCCGGGGCGCGGGCCGCCCGTGCGCGCCGCCGCCGCCGCGCCCGCCGTCCGCCGCCTCCAGCGCCACCGCTGGCGGCGCGGGGGATGGCGGCGGCTCCGCGGGGTCGGCCCGGGGTGACGGCCCCGACCGGCGGCGCGGAGCAGAGCGGAGAGGCGCGGAGCGGAGCGGAGCGGGCCGCGCCCCCCACGGCACCCGGCGCGCCGCCGCCACCGGCGGCATCGGCAACCGGCGGCGAAGGCCGCGGGGCCGGCGGGAATTGCTCCTCCGACCCGCCCGCCGGAGAGCTCGGAGTGGAGAGAGCTTTGTGCTTGCCTTCTCCTCCGTGCGAGGCTTATTTACACCAGTTCACAAAGCCTATAGGATCCGTCCTCGGGAGCTGACAACGCTTATGTCTCTTCTACATATATAGGTATATATATAATTTCCCCTCCCCACTTACTCCCGTGCCGGAGCTTTAGAGAGGCAGCCGGGTCCTGCCGATGTGAAATGGCAGGTACCCATGAAAGATAAATATCGTGCAGCGTTTTTCCAGCTAGGGAGTAAAATTCCAAGCGACTTTACGGCCGCTGTTATTTTATCGCCTCTCGAAAGGAAAATAACTCTCTAAATGCGGCGGTAGCCATTGTGCATTGGTGTTCTTCAGGTCTGGCTTTTTATATATTTAGAGCAGTAGCCCAAACTGTGCTGCCTTCCAAACAAAAGAGCCTCGATGACTATACAAGTGCATTTGGACACAGTTTCACACGCATACTCATGCACACGCAATATAATATAGAGAGATATAACGTATATATTAATCAATATTTTCGCTGAGCTTATTTTACTTTTACAGAAGTGGAAGCATTTTATGGCAGGTATTTTTCTACAGAGTATCAATTTATTTTTTCCAGTGCTAAGAAAAGCGAATGTGCATTAAAATACCACAGAAGCGGAGAAAAATATCCTCCGAGTTAATAAGACTTTTTCTTTAAATAAATAAGAAAGAAAAAAAAAAGAAAGAAAGAGAGAAAGAGAAAAAGAAAGAAAGAAAGAAAGAGAGAAAGAAAGAAAGAAAGAGAGAAAGAAAGAAAGAAAGAAAGAAAGAAAGAAAGAAAGAAAGAAAGAAAGAAAGAAAGAAAGAAGGAAAGATTTTTAAAACAAGGAAAAACAGATGGATCTAAGCCCACAAAGCCCCAAGAAATGTAGTCCATAATTCAAAGCCCCTTCAGTGTAGAGCTGAGCTCACTGAAACCTCAATGTAAGCTCAACGGGAACCACAGAAATTTTCCCACTTCAAAACCTCTTTCCTCGCTTCCCCTGTAGTTTAACGCCGAGTTTTTGCTTTAATACTAGTAGTGCAGATTAAGCAGTTTAGGGGCATTTTAAAAAAATCTCCCTGCAGTTCATTTTCACTTCAAGTTTATATACAGGGATTTATACAACGATTTTTTTAAAAGGATTTTTCTTCCTTTCGCTATTTAAATATCTTATACATAACTAAAACTTTTTCCCCCCCTGCAGATCATAAACTCCCAAACACAGCATAACGAGATGGTCAGACTTAGCGGGAGCTAGCAAAACCATAAACCTGATATTTTCTAAAAGTCTTTCTACAGTAAGAACATTTATAATTAAAAAAAAAAAATTCCCTTATCTTTTCTCACACAAGCACACCGGGGGCACTCACCCACACATAGATGCTCACCTGAAATATTTAAAATTCTGGGCCAATTCTCTAATAGTTTAGGCAACGCCATATGCTTTGGAAAGGTGATTATATACACACATGCCTGTAGCTCAAAAGCTAGGACTTCCACATATATTAAAGTAAGTCACAGATGATTGCAAATGTACATCTTTTAAACAAGCCTTTTGGGGATTAATAGACTGTGACAAACCTATAGGATTTCAGTAGCAGAAGGAACACAAGGTAAATAATAATAGTAGTAAGTGCTAAGGAAAGGCCTGGTAGCGTTTATTAAAAGTGGTTCTACTCCCCTGACTTTTCCTCTGTTTCTTCGCTGCTTGGCTGTGTGGAACTTATGAATTTGTTTTCCTTTTTCCATTTCATCCGCCTGTTTTGAAACCATATTTTAATCTGGCGTTCAGTAAGGCAGAGAGCGTTTGCAATCTCAATACGTCGTCTTCGGGTTAAGTATCTGTTAAAATGAAATTCCTTCTCTAACTCTAGCGTTTGGTATCTGGTGTAAGTTTGCCTCCCTCGTCTCCCATGTGTTCCATATACTGTACCTGTAGAAGTAAAGACAAAACGATCGCATTGGACAGGGCCCAGTGATTTCAGACCAGAAAGAACGATTAGTATATTCTGCCTCCTTTTGGAGGCACAATGACGGGGAGGGGGGGGAAGCTGCTCTGGTTTCCTGGAGGGTTTTTTTTTCCCCCCTCTTTTCTTTTTCTCCTGACTGCCTAGCTGTAAATGCGGATGTGCAGCGTGCTTACGGTAGTGGGGTAAGCGGAATACAAAGAGGCTTTAAGGTAGACCTAGGGGAAGGGCAGTAGGTAGCACCCGTGTGAATCACTGAGCAGCGTCTGCTCCCTGCGCGTTGGCAGCCTGTGCGCGCACACACACACAGACTCACGCACACGTGTGCTACCCGGGAAGCCTCATGTGTCTGCGCCTATGTGTGTGCACGCACATGCGGGTGTGTTGAAACAAACACGCAGCCATTGCCACGGCTGTGACTGCAGAGGGTCTCTAATTTAACTATGATTATAGACATCAGCTAAAGATCATAGAAGAGCATTTTGCCATTTGCTCTAGAATTTATTGCTCTCGAATGCAAAGCAGCATCAGAATGGTCTTGCTAAAAGTTTAACTTTCCAAAAAAGAAGAAATGCGATCTACCCTTCAGCAAACGTAAACTCGGGAGGATGGGAGAAGAGGGGAGTCATTAGCAAACGCTGGAAGTAAACGTCTTAATATGGGATTATAAAAAATACGTGCCACTCCAGTACAACCCTCCCAACCCACTCCCAGCCCCCAGCACCACTCCTGTACAGAATAGTTCAATTATGTGAAGTTTACTCTTAAATTCAGAAAAAAATTCGCAATGCCATGGAAGTGCGCTCACGGCCTCAGAAACGTGCTCTCAATATCCAATACTCACAGGCTAATGAGCTGGGGGAGGGGGGCGAGGAGGAATGTGCCACAAATGCATTGGATCCTCAGTACAGAGGGCATATTCCTTGCATTTCTCTCTGACAATGAAGCAGCAGAGCAGAGGCTTTGGGGTGGTTTTAAGAGAGTGGTAAAACTGCTCTGCTCCTTTTTATCTCTTTTTTTTTTTACCCTACTTCTAAGGATTCCCCAGTAACTTTCTCCAGTGAGCCTACAAACTGGGATCTCAGCCACCGTTCCGAGGGTGCCAACGTGCCAGGTCTGAAATAACCTGGGAAGGTTTCATGTTACATGTTGCCCTGCAGGAACCATGTTTCTCCAACAGTCTGGACTTTATCTAAGAACAAACAAACAAAATAGGAAAAAAAAAAAAAAAGAAAAGAAAAGAAAAGAAAAGAAAAGAAACTTTTCCTTTCCCTCCCTCCTGCCCCCCCTCCCGCCCTTGATTGCATCGAGATGTCTTACCAGCGCAGGAGTTCATCCGCTGCATCCAGGGGTAAACAGGGCTCGTGTACTTCCGGTCGGTACCTTCGTCATTTATAATTTTGGCTTGGCCGCCGCTGGATTTGTACTGTTGATCGGGAGAAAAGTGCAGGTAGTCCCCGGGCCCTCTCTGTTTGCCACTGCCGGAGGGAGAGGCGCTACTAATGTCCTTGTCCGAATAAAAACAAGAGGCTCCGTACTCATAGGAAGCCCGATTGCAAGCAATGACGGTGTTGGACTGTTGGTAGAAACAGGGTGAGGTGTAAGTCTTGTCCTGCAGGCTGCTTGCCCCGTACGAAGCCGGAAAATGCCTGAGAGCATCATAGCCCGCCGGGTACAGGGGGATCTGGCCGAGGAAGGAGTCCTGGCCCCCGGGCAGGCTCCCCGGGAAAGTGGGATTCACGAAATAGGAACTCATTTGCTCTCCCCCTCTCTCGGACCGTGATTTGTTGTGTATTAGTACATCTGGCGATAACTATTAGGAGTCATCGAAGTGGTTTGTTTCTGGATGGCCGAGCGCCAAAAGCGACAGCAGAAAATAGGAGCAGCTGACGGCGGGGCGGCCAATGGGAGCGCGCGCGGCGCCCGCTCCCCCGGGGCCGCCGCCACCGCGCCGCCAACTTACCGGCAGCCCCGGCCCCGCCGCCCGCCCGCGCCGCCCCGCACCGCACCGCGCCGTGCCGCGGCCACCGGCCGCGCCCCCGGGGCGGCGCGCCGCCCCTCCGCGGAAAAATAATTCAGTAATAATAACAACAATAATAGCGATAATTCCCGGCAGCGCGGGCAGTGTGACAGCGGCTGATGGGGGACCCACCCGCGGCCGCTGGAGGTGTGTGTAGGGAGTCTTCGCCCTTAAAAGTTGGAGGGCCCACGACGAGGCAGCCGCAGCCCCGCAGGCAGGGTGGGCGAGCCGCCCGCGGGTCTCCGGCGGAGGGAAGGAGGAGGGAGAGAAGGAAGGAGACGGCGGTGGAGGATGCTGCGGAGGGAAACTTTGGAGTGGAGGGAGCACGTGAAAGGGGGAGCGGAGCGCCACGCAGCGGGGGGGGTGGAGGGGGGCGGCCTCTCTCCAGTTTACCATCGCGATGCCACAACCACATCCAAGAATTTTTAGGAGATTTTAAAACGTGTTTATTTATCCATTCAGTCGAAAACTGCCCCTCCGCTGAGGCTTCCCTTCGCAGCTCAGGGAGCCTGCCCCAGTGTCGAATCCAGTTTTTGTGAGAGAGGCTAACCCGTCCCGCATGGAAGAGGTCTCGTATTTTAATGAACTCCACCATAATTAACGCGGAGGTCGTGGCGGTGGCCTTTTGGGGAGGGGGATTTTTGATTTGCACCAAGTGCCCGAGGAGGCCTCGAGAAGAGCTCGGCAGTCTCCCAGCGCCGCCCAGCAGCCCAGCTAAAGTTCTGCGTGTCTCTTCTTCCCAAGTCTACCCCTGCTTCAGCCAGAGCTGAGCCGAGGGAATCAAACACTCAAAATAAAAAATGAGCCAGTAGGACTATTCCTAATTAATATAGCCCTACTAATGAATCAGCAGAAGCCAATCGGTTTGGTTGTCGCTCCGAATAATTTGATTAAAAGCGAATGTGTACCTTTAAGAGGAGAAAAACAATACACGAAACAAACATTTCCACCTTCATTTTTCAATATGGCAGTTACCCCATAGCGGAAATATAATTCTTGGCCCAGGGCTCGGACAGTAACAGTGCTGATGAAATTCGCTGATGCGCATTTAATTCAGCCATAACCGCGCAGTTCCTGGAGATAACATGAGGTTGTTCATTCCAAGCTGTGTTTACTCATAATCCGTGCCCATTACAACAGATTGAAAAGCCTAATTTTAAACGCGCTCTGTCACGGAAAGTGACATTCGTACGAGCCCCGTTTCCTAAAGCAGCTTTCAAAAGAGTTTTGTTTTTGTTGGGAGACTATTTGTCTCATTTCCGGGGGCAGATTACGATACCTATAAAACAGTAGTGAGCTAAAACATTGCTCCACAATCGTTTGTATTGTTTGCAGTCTCAGCTGGACTTTCACATTCAGATGTTGATTGCCTCCAATTTTTTTTAAACTTCCTTAACCTCTTGAGCCCAGCCAATCCATAAACACACCTGGTAGAATTACAGCTCGCTAGCTGCATGCTTTGAGAGGTCATTTCAGAAACATGTATTTCCTGAAAAACAGATTTTTCCAGAGGAAAAAAAAAGGTTTCTTACTCAGTGAGAATAGAGTTTAAAAAGGAGGAAACACCAGCCATCAAGCACACACAACACGGCAAATACGAAGAGGTTTTTAAAAGGGCAGATTTTCTCCAACTCAGGTCAGAACGAAAAAGCACCATGAAAAAAGAACGCTCAGGACAACCAAAACCCACTGGCCTTACTTCTAAAAAGTTGTGGCCAGACGGTTTTCTATTTAAATCCAGCATACAGACCAAAACAGAATTTAAAATAAAAAAATCGCTCCAGGCTTAGTTGTATTTACATTTTATAGCATCGGTTACAGACTGTTTCCCCCCCTCTGTTTCTTTTTGTTTCTTTCCCGTTTTTCAAGTTATTGCTTGCGTCCAAACCAAGTTGGGAAAGCCCCACTGCAGGCAGTGAAAATGTTTCTCCGTTGATCCCATAATATGAAAATGCATGAAATCTGCACGTTTGCCTGACTGAGTCGTGTTAGAGTAGTTACAGTGACAGCTAAACCGTCTGCACTGCAATCTCCGCTTCAGTCACATTCAAGCGTCCTTTCCGCTCCTCCCCCTACCCCCAGAAAACCCCGAATTACAATAATCTGCTACCCCCCAGGTCTGCCGAGGAAATGTCCTGCCCAGACACATTTCGCAGCGATTTCCCTTCACCGTTCCCGCCCGCATTCTAGAAAGCAGAAAGCAAGTCAGCCGCTGCATTTTGACAACGCAACAAAGTCACACTTCGCGACATCCGTGTATTTCATCCCCCTTTTATTTGTTTTCGTAATTCCCCGCACCCCCATCACCTTCTTCACAAAACACTTCGCCTTCCTCCTCCCGCCGAAAACCTGGCCGCGACCCCAGCCACTCTTGGATTACAGGTGCGGGGGTAGTTACCCTCTTAAGCTTAAAAGCCTCTTTCTCCTCGTATATAAAACCACTTTCAGATCATTCTCGTGCTCGCCAGCGTCATCAAAACCAACCTTTAACTAATAGCTCCTAATCCAAACAGTTTGGGCAAGGCGGACCGTTGTTTAGAGTGGCGGGGTACAAGGAGCCTGGCCGGGGGGACGCGGGCGGGTCCTCCCCAGCCGGCTCCCACCGTGATAACTTGCAGTTGACACACACCGAGGTACAAGCGGAGGGTGAGTGGGCAGAGCCGGTCCTGCCAGAATATCTTGCCCGGGGGCCAGCTCCGATGCTCCCGTACAAAAAGGTAGGCCCAGGGGGTTTTTTTCTTTTTTTTTTTTTTTTTTTTTTCCCCTTGGTCTTTTATCTGGGCTCCCCCGAGCAGCGCAGGCTGCCAGCGCTGCCCTTCCCAGGGGCTGCGGGGGCCGCTCCGCTCCGCGCCCGCCTCCGCCATCCCGCCACGCCGTGGCAGCACTGAGCACCCGCGGCCCCGCAATAAATAATCCGGCGCTCACTGCAGCTCCAGTCCGGCGGATACCGCAATGCAATGCAAATGCAGTGCTTTATCAGACCGGCGGCACAGGCAGAGCCGGGGCCGTCGCTTAAAGGCCTCCGAGCTTCTCCTTCGCCGTAAGGAGAACGGGCGGAGCCGGGCGGCAGCGGCGGGGGGTCCCGGGGCGCGTCCCCGGGTCCCCGCTTCCCCCCGCCGGCACACACCGCGGGGCACCGGCCCGCCGCCTGCCGCTCCCCCGCCCCAGCGCCGCACCGTAACAGTCACAACAAGGAGAGGAAGGGGGGGGAAGCTCCGTCTCCGGCGCTGAAATGGGTTTAGCTGCCGCGAAGCCCGCTCCGCGCAGCCGAGGCGCGCAAGCCGCCCGCGCCGGGAAGCGCCGGGAAGGGACCCACGGCGGGCCACGAAATTTATGCAGGCAGCGCTTGATCTGATAAAGAAAATCTAAGACACAATCGCGCTGTTTCCTCCCGTCTAGAAATAACCTTCCTCCTGGACATGGCAGAGAAGCCAGGAGACATTGTGTTTACTGATTTGGTTGTTTTTGTTTTTGGTTTTTTTTTCTGAAATAGTAAAAATTAAATAATATCTAAAGTTCATCTACCGCAAATGAAATTTAAGTTAATAATTTAATGCTGCGAATTAATTAAAATGTTTGGGGATATTAATATTTTTTTTCCTCCTGATAGGAAAAAACCCCCTTCATTGATGCTGTAAACTGAATTATTGCAAAATAACCTGAACGTCACAACAAACCTCCTGGCTAATGCAAACAGAAATCAACTTCATGAAAAAAAATCCACAGCTTCCTTACTAAATCATATAAAATAGACATTTTATTAAGGAATATTTTTGCATGCACTGGTTAAGTCAAAATCAACTGAGCTGCAGCCACCTCTATTTTTGGCCGGTAACATTTCCATTTGGTTTAATTACACATGTCTAATATTTAAACGTATTAAACCATTTTCCCCTGCTTACAGTAGTGTCATATACATTTCTCACCTTTTAGGTTCTGGCTCACAGGAGCCCCTGCGACTTTGACAGCTGTCGCTTTGGCTGCACAGGAGACGAATCGCCCTCCTTTTGGTGCCAGAAGAAGCAGGAAATTAGCCAGGTTGCAAGTTGAAAATCTGCCACGCCAGTGCTTTGAATCCAATATGCCACACCTTCCAGCGGGGGAACTGGAAATTGCCATCCCGGATCTGTGTTCTAGGCGGCTGCTTATGCCGAACCTCCGCACACTTTGTTCACTATTGCCTTACAAAGAACAAATGAAATGGGGATTGAAAGCCAGAGAGATCCGAAGCAGGACAGAGCTCAGCAAAAGAATGCGGCTCTATTCTCGCAAGGGAAATTATAAAAAAGTTCATGTTCACGGTTACCATCCACATGACCGACAACGACCAATGGAAAAACCGAACAACTCATAAAGTTGTATTGCAAAGTTGTAAATTTTCATAAACAACAACGGATTTATGGCCTTTTCCTCATCACTAAGAAGAGGCAGGTCTTAGAGAGGCGCCATCTTACCGAAGAGGCAGCCCTAGAGTTTTTTAAAAGACCTGGACTTTGTACTAATTTTATTAAAATTACAATTACTACATTGACCAGGAACGGAGTGTAGTAGAAAAAAGGGAACTTCAGGGCAAATGATGCTCTGTTTCTACCTGTATTTATCCAGCCGAATAAAGGGGGTTTTCGGGCTAGATTTTTAATTTTTTAATTTTTTTTAATATTGAAAATATTAGATCTCATTGACATTACGTGATATCTAAAGCAGGGGGATTTTCCCCCATTTTCTTGCCACCGTGATGCCCTCCGTCCCCCGAAAGCCGCACGAACAAACAACACACATACCCGACCAGATCATTTACACTTGGAAGTTTTGCATTGCACTTTCTGTTCATTACAAAATATTATTTCACTGTATGCGATTTCGGCTTGATCGCCGATCGCCTGGACTGGGGTTATGACTGCAAGAGGACACGGGAACACGGTAGAAGGAAGCCCTCCCATAAAGAAGGCTTTCCGCTTTATTAATCAGCTGCGCTAGGGAAAAAAATAGAGAAATGGACTAATTTGTGTCAATTCATCACCTTGGATTTTTTCCCCCTCCTGATTATCGGGGGGGGGGGGGAAGGTTTAGATGGCCTAATTTCTTTATTTGTCTGTGTAAATAATTTTTTTAAGCTTCCTTCGAACTGGTTCCTTAATAAAGAAATACAATTCATTGTCAACAAGCATATTTATTTTCTGTGTAACATAAAACACATTTATCGTGGGAGATAATTGAACACGGTATCACTTCCAAAGAGAGTTCACAGACATTTTTTTTCCCACTTCCAATACTTACACGGCATATCCAAATGTTCACAACGAACACATTGAAACACATTGTAACATACAATTTTTGAATAAACTTTAGCCAAACCTTCAAGACGGATTTATACAGAGTTCTTAACAATACATCATGCTACAAAGTTTCCAAATTACATACTTTCCAATTTATGACATGATCTTACAAATGAGCTCCAAGACGAATATAAATGACAAAAAAAAAAATACAATATCTGCTATTTAAGAAAATTCACGGTATTACATATTAACATATTTGGATAATCAGGACTAATATTTTGTGGGTTTTTTTAAGGTGATTTTTAAAGGTTCAAAGAACACTTTCCGCTATATTAAGATCAACCCAGAATAAGAAAATGGCCTTTAGCAGAGGCAGCCGAAGGTAGAAACCAACGGGAGATATTAAACCGCTTTGTACAATATTGGTGTGTGTTTGCTTCCTCACTCGGAATAGTAAAGAATCGAGAACAAAGATATACTGCAGCATATGGTTTTCATTTATAATTGCTTAGGAATAAATATATTATTTTAAATTTAAATATATTCAGACTTTTCGGTACCAAATTCTATACCAAAGCTATTGATGCGTGCTTTTCGAATGACTACACTTACATTTCTAAAAGCATTTTGCGATTCACATTAGTAATCTTGTAACATCCTTTTGACTACTAAAATACAGTATACTTTCGAAGATAGGTAGGCAGAGCAAGATATATAGGTAGGTAGTCTGGAAAATAGGTAGTACAAATAATTGCTGTAGATTGTAGTGGTTTGTGGAACATTTCCCCCCCCCACACACACTTGCTGTTTAATCTTTTGTAAATGTAGCTGTTAGTTATGATACTTTCCTAACAACAATTAAAAAAAAAAAAAGAGAAAACAAAAAGAGAAGTGCAGAGCTACTTATTCAAAATTAGGTAGTTTTCTTAATGTGAGCCTAATGCACTTTTCCCCTTACACATGACTGAGACTATTGAATCAGGTAGTTACTTCGGAAGGTCACGGTTTGCTATCTGTGCAAGTAGCAGTTCTCCCACTGAAATGCCCCCTGGAGACACCCACCCAGTTTTGGGTAAATGAAGAAAAAAAACCAAAAACCAAAAACCACGAAACAACTAAACCCAAATGATTGTAGGATGCTCTTAGGGTATACTACCGAAAGGTTCGGCACAGGGTAGGTTTGGGGAGTACGGGAGAATGGAGAGTAGGCTGGAAAGCCATCCCAAGAAATGTTTTCATGTTTGCAAATGCTCGCTTGCAATATGATTATTAAAGGGAACTGATTTTTTTTTTTTTTAATAAAAACACTGAGTCTCTCTTTTTTTTTTTTTCCTTAAAAGGGAACTTTTCCAAATGTCATGTGCATACACTATTCTAAGAGATCACTTCCTCGAGTGGGACTCCTTAGTCCTCCTCCTCTTCGTCTTCTTCCACTTTCTCGACAGAAGCTGCTGCTGACGTGGGCTCATTGGGAGCCGGGGCGCTGGAACTCTCCTCCTTGTGCTCCTTCTTCCATTTCATCCTCCGGTTTTGGAACCAGATTTTGATCTGCCTCTCTGTCAGGCAGAGGGCATGGGCGATCTCTATCCTTCGCCGCCGAGTCAGATAACGATTGAAGTGGAATTCCTTCTCCAGCTCCAGGGTCTGGTAGCGGGTGTAGGTCTGGCGCCCTCGCTTCCTATCGGGACCTGAAAACAGGCACACATGCGTCCAGCAGTTAGACAAGAAGAAAGGTGGAAAGTCTTCTATTTTTATTTTTCTTGTTATTGTTTTTAATAAATAAATAAATAAGCAAAAAGCGGCCGAGCCAGAGTGAACGATCACCCTCTGACTTCGACCTGCCCCCCCACTTTGCCCTAACAAAGACATTTCAGCCACACGACCTGCCCTGCTTAGGCAGGGCAAAAAAGAAGTTGCTCGAGACCCAGAAAAAGTGGAGAGAAAGCATTCAGGAGTGGAGGTGGGGGAGGAAATTGCTTTTGGGAGGAGGAACTTTCCCCCCAGGCGATGTATTTCTCTAAAACCTTCCAGACTTTCACGTTTCGCAAGGGGAAATAAAAAGTTGGAAGGCTGGGCTGTATTTATTTTATTTTAATGTCGGGGGCTGCCCCCACCCCTCCTGGATCGTAAACAATACATCGCATTTAGTTCCAGAAGAGAGCTCTCCTTTTTCACACACACACACTCGTACCCTAACACACACACACCCACCCCCCCTTTTCCTGTTTAGTACATTTCTATAGATCCTTATCTCCGTGGAAAGGGCAGGGGGGACGAGAGTGGCACGTCTCGGCAACGGGGGCTGGCAAAGTCCTCAACAGCCCGTCCCCTCCGCCTAAACGCCCCTGTCCCCTCCGCCTTCTCCAGCGAGCGGGATTTTTTTTCCCAACTTCGACAAGAGGGCAGGGGAGACGCTTACCCGTGGGGGCTCTGGGAGCCCGCAGACAACTCTCCGCTTTTCCATAGCAAACAGCGCAAATCAACTCAATGCTAAAATTCCATAGCAAATGGAGTTAAATAAATTTACG
Source organism: Manacus vitellinus (assembly GCF_001715985.3). Lineage (NCBI taxonomy): Eukaryota > Metazoa > Chordata > Aves > Passeriformes > Pipridae > Manacus > Manacus vitellinus. Next base: position 21,986,833 of record NW_021940535.1, on the reverse strand, counting down.
AGGCTAGAACCCATTAATTGGGCAATAAAAAGTTTTATGATACTCATTTACATACAATGCCACGGGCTTTCTACGCAATGGCGCCTCGGCTATAATTAAAACCATAAAGGCTGTGCTGACAGTAATCCTGGCGACACGCTTTGCCTGGCTGCCACGGCTCCGAGCCCTCTCCGCTCGCCCCTACCTGAAGACCTCATCCAGGGGTATATCCGGAAATTAGGCTCAGCCTGGTTGTGCAGGTTGCTTTCCTCCGCTTTCTCACAGCTGGGTTTGGTTAGCTCATTGCAGAGGACGGGAATGTTCTGATCAAAAGAGGAACAATGCAGGTTGTAGGCATCAGAGCCCAGGCTGTATCCGGAAGAGAACGGGCTTTGATATATGGTACTGTTCACATTGTACAAGCCGGGCATGGAGGAGGCGAAGGCACCCGCGCCTGGTCCATAGCCGCTTCTCTGGGAGTTGCTTGCAAAGGAGCAAGAAGTAGGCTCCGCATTTTGGAAAAGAGAAGCCCCCGCCGTATATTTGCTAAAAAGCGCATTCACATAATACGAAGAGCTCATAATTTTGACCTGTGATTTGTTGTCCGGCAGGCTTCAGTGTCGGTTTTACGAGGTAGCGTGATATATGATAACATTACACCCCCAGATTTACACCAAACCCCATTTTCTTTTGGACTGAGCTGCCTGGAGCACGTGACGGGTCATATGACGCCGCCCGCCAATCCCCGCCCGCCTCACAGGTGGTGCCGGCCGGGCCCGACGGTGGCCCGGCCATGGACGGCCCGGGAATGCCGGGGATCCGCCGCCGGCCGCGCCCGGCAGCGCCCCTCCAGCCGCCGCCGCACCGGGATGGGCGGCTGGGGGGCGCTCGGCCCCCAGGGGAACACGCACGCACCGTGCGGTCCTTCAGGCGGACCGGGGGTGCGTTGCGATAAAAAAAAATTATTTAAAAAAAAAAGTATATATACATATATATACTTATATATATGTACATATATAAAGGAGATGGCTTGTTTTATTCGTAAGGGAAAGAAGCAGGCGGTAACCCCGCAACGGGGCTTGGGAGGGCACTCCCCACCCCGATCCCGAGGGGCTGCCGAACCTTGGTAATCAAGGCGCTCCCCAGCAGTCAGCCGAGGGGAAAAAAAATTCACAGTCACCATCCCCGTGGAAAGAAAAAAAAAAACAAAAACAAACAGCAAACCCCAAAACAAGCACCACCACCAAACCCACAAAAATACCCACACCAAACAAACAAACCTCCCTCCCCCCCAAAAAAACCAGTATTTAACTTTCTGAACATCTCAAGAAGAAAAAGCAAAATAAACCAAAAACCCTGAAGTTGAAGAAATCGCCTACAAATGGCTTCAAATCACCGCCGCCTGTTTACTGTTCCTGTTTACCTTTCCACCCTACATACCTTGCAGTCCTGAGCGTGAGGCGGCAGCGGTACGCTCGGATGACGGCGAGCGTTGCTGCTTTTCTAAACACTGATCTCCCCAACAATGCGAATGGCTCTCCATTGAGGATGCTGCTTCGTGCCCTTCCTTTAAACGGATCGTAAAATGAGTTTCCTTCCCTCAGACAGGGAGTCCTGGTAAAGACAGCTTTTACTGCCTGCCTGTATTGCACATCATAAACTGGAAGGAGCACAATGGAATTGCCCCGGAAATTCTCCTTTCAATTATAGTTTGGTGCCCCGCGTACAAAGACTTTCTCACCAGTTAAAATTGTTCTTGGTGATATTTCGCACGGACCCTAAACTTTATGTTTTGTAAACGTGGGACACTCTCTCTCCCCATACACACCTCCAACACACACATGCACACACACCCGCGCAGCCTTTGGGACTCTTTATGCGCGGTTATTACAGCCCCATGAATACAGGTTACTGTACAGAAGCAAGTAAACTCTTTAAAGCCAGATCCCTGAGATATTAGTGCTTCAGAGCATGCAGATGTGGCGGGTGTATGTAGATATTTGCGAAGTGTTATGTACGTGAAAATGCAGTTATTATTCGCAGGCGTCAGGGAGAAGCTGGCGAACGAGTCCCCTTTGGATATTTCTTCCAATTCACCAATATTAGACAATATCCCTGCGGTCGCAGTCGTGATATGGGAACACGCCGACAGAAGAGGCTGCTGGAAAGGAATAAAGGCCCAAGTTAAACGAATGCGATGCAAACAAGACGACGACCAAGAAGATCAAAGAGACTGAAGTAGATGACATTAGACCAATAAATTGCTCCTCTGGTGACAACATACCAAGATACAAGAAGAAAGAAACAGCAAATATAACCAATGTCTAGACTTAAATATGGATATCGTAGGACCGAATAGATTGTCTGTATAGCTGTATTTCGAGCACTCTGATTCTGTACAATTTGCACTTTCATATAATTTTCTTCGCGTATGTGTGTTTACCACCACCACTTTTTAAAATGTATTTTGCTTTCTTTTTTTTTTCCTGCCATCCCTTCAGATTTCTCAAAAAGTCTTTACTGAATAAAAGCTAAAAGGACCCCTAGACATGGGTCCCCGCCACCTTGTTTACTTCCCCCACCCTCTGCGAGTTAGGTATAACTCTGCTTCAGAAACAGCCTCTGAAATCTCTCATTTGTCGCTCACAAGATTAGATTAGATCCCCGCGTCTGTAAACGCACATTTCATTTGAATTATTTTTTTCCAATCGGGGAAACAGAGAACGGGCGCAGATTTCAAAGTTTCGGTCACTGCAATATTCTCAAACGCTTTAAAAATAGTCCTCTAGGAAGGATTAATTGTTTTGGTGCTTAGTTTATTTTTTTTTTTCTTATGAACTTTGGACTACCTCTCTTTGACTCTGAGCTTTTCCGGGAAGTAAAATGTAGTGATAAAACGGTGCTCATAAGTTATAAGCGACCTGGGAGCACTACATGATTATGGCTTGTGTACTAAGCAGTATCTTGATGTGATTCATACTAGAGAAGATTTTGTTGGTTTGGAATCTGTTCTCACCATAATTTATCCACGATTATAATGGAGCTTGCTGTGCCAAGTTATTACTTAGTATGACAACGCATAAACACTTTTTAATTTCAATGTAATTTTACTGCCCAAGGAAAAAAATTAATCATAATAAGTTTAGCAATGCCACTGTAGACAAACATTTGATAGGAAGGCTGTTGTTAGAAAGCAGGGAGTGGCTGTTAGTCTTTATCCCTTGAAAGACTTTAATTTTTGAAGCAGTGCGGGGGAAAAACTAGCTCAGTGCATTCCTTCCGGATCCTAAATTTCGATATAAAGAGAATGCCTTTGATTTAAGGAAATGTAAATAAAACGCAGAGAAAGTAGTTCTGTAACAGAGTACTACTCTGTACTGTAAAAATGCAGCGATTTGTTTAGTTGTCTGGCGTAAACTTAAAAAATACAGCGTTCATACTTTAGCTCACATTTTATGCTTCCTTTCCTCCTACATTTATTTTCCTTTCAATCACTTTTTTCTTCCATCTCTTTTGGCAACTGCCATCTGAAAATATTCCACGACTCCCCACTAAGCCTCATTCTCAAGACGAGGAAGCCAACAGAAGCAAAGCGGAAAAATAGTAAAACGATTCAAGGAAACAAAATAGAAGGCGAGGGTAAGTTAGGAATGACTTTGAGAGACCCGTCAAGTTTGCAGAGCATCATCCTTCTCACATCTGTGTAATATAATCACAACGGGTCCCACAGACATGAAATTGCTGGGGACACAAGCAGGGCTTTTTATTTGTATGAAAGACAGCTGTTGAAGAATTTCATCCGCCAGTAAATAATTTACAAACGAGATTTTTGCGACGCTGCAGGTTCCCCGCACGGCTGTCTCACATAAGCGGGGTGGCCAAGGGCATTGGAAAATCCATCGGTCGTCCCCAGTGCTCTGAGGGTGAAGCTCTTCGGGTGATCTCCTACCGGGCTAAGCCGGGGAGACCCTCTTCCGTCATGACTGAACCCTTCAATTCCCCCTTTCTCCCAGTATTTCATTTCATTTCATACCATCCCTTCGGGAGATCAGGATACCCTGTTTGCAGGATCAGAGCTTCACCAGAGAAAGGCGAAGGATTGGGGCAAGAGAAAGAGGAGTTGGCAGCTCCGTGCTAGGGCTCCATCCGTCTCTATCAGATAATACGAAATGTCTCAGTATTTTGAGAATAATAAATGCACGGTATGTCCTTGGTGCAGATCAAGATCTACTTTTGCCACGAGTGCACCGAGCGTGGCCAGGAGGTAAATGCCACCCTCAATGGAACCCGCTTGGAGGGATAAGTGGGGAAAAAAACCTGCGGCAAAAGGGGAGAAAAAGCACCCTCAAACCCACCAGCCTTTGTTAAAAACCAAGCCAGCAGTTCCAAGCACAGTTATGCTCCCATAAAGTCGACATTTTAGGAGCTTTCGGGGAGGTGGCCGGGCGCTTGATGGCGGAGGGCGGGCGGGCGCTGTTTTCGCGGGTCACAGCGCCACTGCCGCCGCCCGGCCGCCACCGCCGCGCGGCGCCGCCGCCGCCGCCCCGGCCCGGCGGAGCCAGCGCCTCTGCCCGCCAGCCCACGGCAAGATATATGTCCACCTCCCAGCCTGGATTTAAGCAGGGGAAGGCCAATAAAAGGTTGTTATTTCCGCTCTCCCGCTTTATCTAAAACAGCCAGACAAAACAAATGAAAAGGCTTTTGTAGAAAATCTTAATTGTGGCTGGACAGTTGTAAACTCATTAAGAGCCGAATTCCAGACAGTTTGCAGACCCGTCATTTATTACACACTCTTAATGCTGATTCTTTGAAGTTGCCTCTGTCTGCAACAACAGAGGGCGTCCCAGCATCCCCAAATACTGGCTCCGGGGTCAATTAGAGGGGTTTTTGTGTGTGTGTGCACCAGAACGAGCTCCTTTTTGGCTAATTTTAGACTTCATCAAAATGCTTATTGTCGGGTTTCTATTCTTTTTTTTTCTTTTTTCTTTCTTTTTTTTTTTTTTTCCCAAGGTAAAGACGAAAGATTTTTTTTCATCCCGCAGTTCTGCACATCTGTAAACTTCTTACCGGCTCCCTAAGTTTTGTCTTTAGCCCTGCAGCGTTTTACACCCCATAAACGGTTACAGCAGTCATTTTCTTTTATTGCACTGTAGTATGGCTCTGAATTTTCCTAACAACAACTTCTGCCAAGACCATAAGCATGTTCCGTCTTATTTTGCTTTAAATACATACATATATGTAAGGGTACCTCCGTAAAACAAGAAGGATTTTATTGTTATTCGGCATATTTGCAAACAAGGGTCAGTGTGGTGCAGAGCTGTGCTGCGATCCGTGTTATGGAGGATATCTGCTCTGAGCAGTAAGATGTCCGCCCAAAACATCGGTAAATTTCAGCAAGCTCACAGACTACGCTATTTTCTTTTGTTGCTGAGCTTGGTTTGGCTCGGGGCGGCGGGGGAGGGGTAGATGAAATGAGGAGGGGGTGTATGGAAGTCTTCGACTCAGAAGAAACCAGCTTTCTGTTTTTTAAAAATAAATCCTATTTTGTCTTCTCTGCTCTAGACTGTTGCCAGCCCACCTATTTCCTTCGGCTAAATCAGCGAGTAAAATTGACACCATAAATTCTACCATAATTGTCAGTAAAATTTTATCTGTATCTATATCTATCTATAAATACATATATAATCTGAGGAGCTACTACAATGCAACGGGTTGCTTTTATTTGCCACGGGGCATTTAAAAGGGTAAAAAAAAATCCCAAAAGTGAAGGTAAGGGAAGGAAAAAAGTGAGTGACGTTTGAAATAACATATTTTGCATGGGAAATTGTCTCTAGAAGGGAATATAAAATTAACGCCCTTGTAAGGCGATCTTTCTCACGGTTTGTGGAAGCACATTTAGTGTTGGACATTTTCTGGTGGAGGCTAATTAACCGTCTCAGTTTAAATGTCGCTGTCTGAGCTGATTTACATTATGCTCCGCACTAAAGAACGTCTCGGACATTTTGGTTTGGTCCTAATTCCACCGCTCCGCCGGCGAATTTACTAAATCGGCGTTGGATCAGGACCGTGCCCCGAAGCCATCCAAAAGCACCAGCTTACCAAAATCACATCCGGGAGGGAGGAAGAAATGCCTCCCCTCAGAGAAGCTATGGCATTTAGGACCTGAATCTGCCCGTTTAGAACGAAAATAAGCCCGATTTTCCATCACCTGGGGGTTGCGTTTATAGAACCGTAGGTTTGCCTTGGCTCAGAAATAATACCACTCCTCGCCTCCGCAGCTACCCTAGCCCTGCCATGTCTGCTGGAAGACCCCCTCCTTAATAATGTTAAAACATCACAAAATATAAAAGAATCAATATATTTTATTTGGCAAAAAGTTAAATATCATTTCAACACAACGATTTGGTCAGTAGGCCATGAGGTAACTATTTCAAAATAGACAGTGTACGTTCTTCATCAACATAAATTCCCAGACTTATTTTTTTAATTGATACAAATTTACAATAACCAAATGTAGTTTTTTATAATGTATAATTTATTATCAATAAAATTAACCTTCATTACAATAACCATCAAATAATTCGATTAAAATTCAAACGTAAACCATAGGTAGTTACCCTTTTCACATATACGTATAGCTCCGAAATCTGCTAACTGCTCACTGGTGCAAAAACAATATTTAAGCTAGTCTGTTTACTTAGGTTTTTAATATATAGATTATATATACAACCGACAAAGACAGTACTATATATATATCAACTGTGCATACTAAAATGACTTGTTTCATATTTTGAGAACCGTAATTCCCAGACATTCCGGACGAACTTTTTTTCTACTTTTCTTTTTTTTTTTTTTTTTTTTGCGTTGGGATATATATAATATATATATTTTACAATCAAAGGTTAACTGTCTAATTATACAGAAAAGACTTAATACACTACAGAGCTATACTCTATGCAATGTTTATAATAAACAACCTGAGTTCAAATTGAATTCTAGCTTACACCATTACATCCGGTACAGCACCCAAGCACATAAATTGAGTCACAAACATAATTACCACAATAAAACACAGTGTTCAAGTATTAGAGCAGAGATCTCTCTGCCGCGCAAAGAGCGAATAAAATTAACTACGTAGGCTAAACTATACAGTCCGTAAATAGTTGTGCATTATGAAAAGGTAGTTTTTTTCTTTTTTTTTCTTTCAATAAGTGAAGAAACAGGTAGATTTATACAAGCCAGTTAAACAGCCTTTTCGTGCTAATGCCCCCTTTTTCTTTCCTATTAGAAAATTAGAAGTCTTACTGTACCTCTCCTGGCACTCTGGCCTCTGTGACAATCACTGTACAATCATAATCAGAATTTGCCAAGGGAAAAAAAATGAGGCCTGGACCCAGACGCATTGCATGGCAGGGCTCGAGGGGAGGATTTCTCTTTTTTGTTTGTTTGTTTGTTTGTTTTGGTTTTAACTTTTTCTTTTTTTTTTTTCTTTTATTTTATGCATTTTTAGTTTAACTCGTGTGGTTCCATCATTCGTCCTTTGCTCGATCTTTGTTGATTTTCTTCATTTTCATCCTCCTGTTCTGAAACCAGATTTTCACTTGTCTCTCAGTTAAATTGAGGAGTCTGGCAACCTCATATCTACGGTCCCTAGTGAGATACATATTGAACAGAAATTCCTTCTCCAATTCCAGCGTCTGATGCTTGGTGTAAGGGCATCGCTTTTTCCTGGTGGACCTTGCGTGGAGCCAGTTTGCAGCTGGATTATCTAGAACGAAAACAAGAGAAGTTCAGGCTGGGGGGGGGGGGGGGGGTTGAGGGAGGGGTCTGGGAAGGCAATCCACGCAGAAACTGCCGATTAAGTGTCCCGGTGTTCGTGTTTAGGACGTGGCTCTCCTTTCCCGAGGCACAGAGGATCGTGAGGCACAATGGACTCCAAAATACAGACACATGGAGAGGTCACACGCAACCACACGCGGCAAAGCCCCGTTGCCCCCGCCTTCCCTCGCCTTTTTTATTGTTTCTGGAATACAATTTTAAAATACTTTCTTCTCCCCCCTCTCTCCCTCTCTCTCCCCCTCTGTGCTAGACCCCTACCTCCTTCCTGGCCTCCCCACCCCCTTTAAACTGCCAGCACGGGGAGTGACCAGCCAGACTAATATGTCATCGAAATTGTTTCACTTTTTTATTTCTACCTTCTCCCGTGTCATTCCTGGCAAGACCCCGGAAGCTGGAGAGTCAGTCTACAACTGGCATAATCAAACCCTCGCCCTCTTAGGACCCTTATTCGCACTGCGTTAATCGCGATAGTAATCCCGAGGCGCTCTGCCACCAGTTTCGCAGCCCTGGGAGCATCCAGCCTGGGGGTTTCCACAGAGGAGTCGAAGGGGGGAGGGGGGAAATCAAGTCAGTGGCGGGGGATTTCTGCTCTCACACCATCAATAGCCGCCCCGGCCTGAGAGCCGTCTCAAAAAAGATCAGATTCACATTCAATGCTTTCTAGGCACACTGTCCCCGGTGTCTGCCCACGCCTGGGAGCGCGGCGAGGCAGGGTGATGTGAGCACGTCCCGAGGAGTTTGCTGGGGTGGCTGGAGCAGGGGTGGGCGGCTATTGCATTTCTCTCTCTCTCTTTTTTTTTTTTTTTTTTGTTATGTTTGTTCAAGTTGCAGTTGTAGAGTGAGTTTTTGTTTTCCTTTCAGCCTGGAAAGCCAGAGCCGTCCTAGATCCCGTTCGAGCCTGAGAAAGGCAGCGCTGGCTTTTGCAGATGGCAGGCTCGGGTGAGCTGGCGCAGCGGCGGCGACAGCAGCGGCCGGTGCTCGGCCACGTAATTAGCCCCAGCGCCTCGATACCTCCCCGCGGCCAGCGCAGCGCCCTGAAGTCCATTACCCTCGCAGTCCCACTTACTTGGATCGATCTGCGGTTTCTCTCCGTTTGCCTCACTTTCTCCATTGCTTTCAGAGAATGCGCCTTCGTGGCTTTGCTTATCCCTATCAACTGGAGGAGAACCACAAGCATAATCAGAGAGAGACAAAGTGTGAGTGTCAAACGTGG
>NW_021940535.1:21974031-21977357 GCF_001715985.3 Manacus vitellinus | reverse complement strand
GGGGCTGCGGGTTTCACGTAACAACTTGGTGCTGGCGGGGAAGTAGAGTCAGTAATAAGTTGGGGGCAGCGCGGGCGCCCATTGGCTGCGCCGGTCACGTGGCGAGGGAGCAGAACAATAAAGTATAAATCAGTCCGCGGGCTATTAATGGGTCAGTGTTTTCCAGCCATAATTTTTATAGCGAGGCCATATGTTTTTATGCAAAGGGATATTTGAGTTATACGGTGGGGTTTGTTTTAATTGCGGCCAACTGAGATTAAAAGATCAGATTCCGTATTACAGCCCCCCTTCTCTCCTTCTCTCTCTCTCTCCCCTCTCTCTCTTTATTTTTTCGTTTAAGCGGACTATTTTATATCATAATTAATCATCCCATCAGTGGGTCGTGTTCCCCGCGAAAAAAAAATCCCACCACCCTTGTGATCGGAGACCTTCACATAAAATGATACAATAACTGAAGCAATAAAAAAAGCAAAATAACAGTTGCGGTGTACTGTATTTAAATATACATTTATTATATTTCATAAGGAGTTATTGTTTCGGGAGCCACGGGGTTGTTATTAAGTCAGTAACTACGAGCGCGCTCATTTGCATCGCTGTGTTTCTCAGCAGTAAAAATTTACGAGTGCTTGGAAAGGTTAAATTATACTATTGTGTTTAGTTTGGGAACCCACTGTAAATAATACCGTTCCGTTCGGCTCAGAGCTGGCAGCGGAAAGTCAAATTCAACGTATCCCCTTTCCGAAACCGCGGCGCAGAGCCGGCCCTCCCCGCCCGGCCGGAGGAGGACGGGGGCAGGCGCTGGCTCGTTACTTAGGCTGGCCCGCACCAAACTGCACTTCACCACCCCACCCCGCAGGGCATGGCGCGGCAGTGACCGAAACACCCTCCTCGTCCTCCCCGCCGCGCCTGCCCGACCCTGCCCTTGGACCGGGGACCCCTCGCCAGGCCGGGGAAAGGAGCTGGGGCTGGGCTGCTCGGCTGCGGCCGGAGCGGAGCCGCCGTCGGGACCGGGAGGGAAGGAGCGCGGGCAGAGCCGGGCGGCGATATTTATCACGACGATTAATTCTTCAACTATGCAGGGAAGCAGCGGGGGGAAAGGGGAGAAAAAGCCCCGTCTCCCCGCTGCCGAAAGGCACCCTGCTTCTCCGGGCGGCTATCAAAGGGGCGTTCGCAGTCGGCCGTCCCGCATTCTGGTGAATCAAATTTATGTGCAAATATAGTTATTTATTTGCTGGCACCTCCTATGACTGCAAGACACACGCTAGCGGCATCGGAAGCCAAGCGGAGGGTTACAATCCTCCGCAGAAGGAGGGGAGGGTGCGCGGGGGAAAAGTAAGAGGCGGCCAGATCCAAGTCCAGTGTTAGGAATTAAAGTCGTGGCTGAGCGCTTGGCAAACGTGCCTGCGACTCCTTGGTTTCTCTCTGGCGGACAATCACGCTGTTTATCCCCGTGGCTGGTGAAGGAGCGCGGTCACTAGGATGCAGGGGGCACAAAAAATCTCCACGAGAGGCTCAATTTACTCAAAAAATCTTTTATTGAAAATAGAGCCCAGCAAATGGTAGGGACGACTGAGTAATAATTAAAATCGCGTGTAAGGACTGTGCATGCGAAAGTGTGGTTCTAATTAGTTTTACATCGCTATGTGGGCTGTCTCTCTCCCTCTCTCTCTCTCTCTCTCTCTCCTCTCTTCTCTTTCTTTTTCTTTTTATGTCTTCTCAACAGTTTAATCCGAAATTTTACAGAGGTCCTATTTTAACAATGCTCTCTTCCCCATTCAGAATTACAAAGGTCCATAATGAAATTATTATCCCCCATTAGAGTTCAAAAATTACGGAGCAGTTGCAGGACCTCAATAAACAAGGGGCCCGTTATTTTCTAACAATTTTAAAAATGCAAATAAAGCTCTCTGACTCTTTTTTTTTTTTTCCCCGCTATTGTATAGACTCTTCGTAATAGAAAAAATAATTGTATTTCTTTCCTGGAAAGACGGAACTCCACGTCATTCGTATTTATTATTAAGAGTCAGCTGTGGTGAAATGTGATTGTAGAACTTCCTTTTTCCATTCAGAAAAAATAATCTTAGCTGCAGGAGTCCTGGATGTTTATACTCGAATTTGGGTTCTCAACTTCAGCAGCGGGTTTCATTTTTTTGGTTCCTCACCAAAACTAATAGCAAATGAATAACAATAACAGTAGCGTTTAAAAGAACGTGTCTGCATTTTTATTTCCCTGTAAAATTCTGTATTTGTTCACTGCCAGCATCCAAGAGGAAGGACAGGGTGTACAGAAAGCAAGAGGCAAAATCTGGCAAATAATTAGACATTTTTCACGCGGTAACGATGCTGATAAAAACGCTGGGATATTCTCCTCTTTTTTGGTGCGGTTTTAGATCCATTTACAACCAAAGTACAGTTTTCACGCGAGTTACAAGGACGAGTGGGCTTCGTACAGTTTGTGTTGCAAATGCCTTAAGGTTTTGGTGCCTTATACCTTCGGAGGCAAAAGACTCCAAGCAGGGCAGAAACAGGCGTTCATGTAAAATTGCTATATGAAACCGGAATTCCCAGGAACGAAGCACTGATGGAGCCATCGTGTCTGAATAAAAATACTCCTCCATACCGACATAACCGAATTAGCAGAGCTCTTATTCCTCTAGCTCTGACCCCCGGCTGCAACAGGAAGGATCCCATCGGTTTTCAAGCGAGAGACATCTGCAAACTCTGCTTCATTAGCTACGCACCAAGGAGGCGCGGAGTATACTCGGGCGCGGGGCAGAAATCCGCGGGCGCTGGCGACCTCTCCTGAACGGGAAGTTCAGGATCGCTTTTCCCCAGGGTTTCCTGCCACTGCAGAGCTCTCTGAACCAGTGGTGCTATGAATGCACGGAGGGGTTTTGGCACAGAGAAGAGAAAAAATTATTCAGAATTTAGGGGAAGCAGTCCAAAGTCAAGATGAGGCGATTCAATTGGGAATCAAAAGGGCAGAGGCAACAAACGCCATACAGGCACGCACAGTCATAGGCACTGTAAATACACTCCCCGAATGTACACAGCCCCAGCAGATAACCCGTCAGACTCACAGTGTATGCAGAGACAGACACAAGCACTTAAATTTGGCTGCAATGCAGAGCTCTGCTCCTGCCCCGGCCGGGGACATCTGCTTTTCTAGGGATCGGTCTAGCTAAAATCCGCTATCCAAACTCTTTTGAGCCCCTGCAACCCAACCTGGGCTTTCCAAAAAGTTTATAGGTTTTACTATTGTTATTTTTTTAAGGAAAAAATAATCACGACTCCTAAAATCTTAAATAGAAATAAATGCCCAAGGA
>NW_021940535.1:21944135-21972827 GCF_001715985.3 Manacus vitellinus | reverse complement strand
AAAAAAAAAAAAAGCCCGTGCACGACAATGTTACATCATGAAAAGCTAACGGCTCCCAAGAAGCCCGGGTTCAAAGTCTGTCCCCCCCTCCTCCCGGCGTACATATACCCTTGCAAGGAAGCATTAGCTGTCGCTTTTCTTCCAGCCTTCCTTTTGCCTTCCCATTGTGCAAGACTTTGTGCAAGCTAAACATGCATTGAGGAAGGGAGGATGCAAAAAAAAAAAAAAAAAAAGGCAGCTGGGTGAAATAAGTTCTTCCACATGCAACCAGGTAGGGAATAGCCTTGTTTGGAGGGGCCCACTGGCAGGGAGACAAGACCTGGGTCCCCCCCTCCCCATGAGCTCACCTTTACGATTTCTTCTCAGCCCTGAGATAAAGCTAGCATTTTGTCAGCCTCTTCTGGAGTTAAAGATCTCCGCACACTTGTAGGTGTTCGATTAAAAAAAAAAATCGTTTCCCTTCCCTCAAGAAATAGCAATTTGCTTCCTCAGTCTATGCAGCTCCTCAGTCAACTGAAACCACTCGTTCAAGACAGCAACAATCCAGATATACTAGCAAGTCATAAAACTGAACAAAAGCCGACAAACCTTAGAGCACCATCGCTATATGGCCCAGACAAATTACGACCGTCTAGGTAATATTTAAATAGATTCCTAAAGTAATTGCAGGGGGTTTAGGCAACTATTCCTGTTGTAAAAGTTCTCGAAGACATAAAGTAGAACCTGAGGATAAACAGTCACAAAAAGAGGTAAAATTAAAAGGATTCATTCCACGTTTTTTTATTCTTCTATGAGAACATAAACATCGTCTTTTTCACGCACAGCAGCATTACAATATTAATTTATTCCGATTTAAGGTAAGAACTAGATATAGCTAGAACTAACATTTATAATAACAATATAATGCATTTGCTTAAAACAGTATCGGCATTTTAATAATAATAGACATTTATCCATATCTGTATTTATAGCTTTTCCCCTTCTTTCTTTTTTTCTCTTTTTAAATTTTTTTTTCACCCATATGTTTGACCCTTTAATGCATATAACTTCACAGTATAAAGGAAGACACGTTCTCCCTTGCAATCTCAGACTCTGGCTCAGAAAGTCCATCTCATGTTCAGGATATGTACTTTTCAGTGAAATTAGTGAGGAAAAAAGTGACTATTTCTTTCTCAAGGGGGAATTTCTGTGTGCTTGTCATGCGTTACCAATGGTAACATTATATATAGACACAAAAAAATAACTAATTCCACATATTTAAGCAAAACTACATTACGTAAATATCTACAACCAGCAAGAGAAATTCAGAGGTAAGAGTAATAATTTAGTCCATGAGCAAAACGAACTCTTTTATACCTTTAAAGAGAAGAGACTTCATTTTCCTGGCCAATTTTAAAGCTGTAATAATGACTTTTAAGGTAAAGCAAAAAAAAAAAAATTCTCTTAACACCCGTTCCCATGAAACCCTTTTAAAGCATGCCTGCATTTCATTATTTTAAGTCCTGCTTTTCGAAGAAAAAAGGGGGAGGGGGAGAAAAGGAAAGGAGAGGAGGGAACCCAATATATAGAAATATGGCAAGGCTTAAATTCTTCATTGTGCAGCTACATATAGTCCAAGTTGCAGCACTTATATTTTAAAAGAATGTACCTTTAACCAAGCTTGTTTAGTTTTCAAAGAGACATATACAGGAAAACCTATTTGCAGCTTCTGAAATCGTATTTCTATGTTTGAAAGCCTGGAGGAACAAATCGGCCCGGAAGAAGGCTGAAGGAAGAGGGGAGGTTCACGCACGGCATTTTGTTCTTTAGTGTGGCCTTAGTCTACCCACCCCCTCACCCCCCAAAGTAGCTCTTAAGAGGTTAAGGACGTATTGAGAGTGTCTAAAATCGTTAATCCATACAGGTGCGGATGACTACAGCCTAGGAAAATGATACTGGCTCTTTAAACCATAAAGACGTGTTTATGGATTCATCAAGAGAAATTAAAGTTGGCTGTGAGCTCCCGAATCCTATTCTCTCTGTTCATTTTCTTCAGTTTCATTCTGCGATTCTGAAACCAGATTTTAACTTGTCTGTCTGTGAGGTGGACTGTGCGGCTGATCTCTAGGCGACGCTCACGAGTCAGGTACATATTGAATAGAAACTCCTTTTCCAGCTCGAGAGTTTGATGCTTGGTATAGGGGCATCGTTTCTTTCTGCCACTTTTTGCCGTGAGCCAGTTTGCTGCATTTTCTCCTTTTGAATTGCCTAGTTTTGAGAAAGTAAAAAATGGACGTTACTATCGAGTCAGAGGCAAGGAGCTATGGGGAAGAGGATAGAAGGAGCATCCATGTGGGCTTGTTCCGCCAGCTGCGGAGAGTTGGAATGTGGGGTATCCTTGTGGGAACCAAGAACTTCGAAGTGGTTTCCCAAAGGCGCTGGATCTACCTTGGTAAAAACTGACACTGTTCAAAAAACTCCTCTCCTGGTGTGTAGTTCAACCCCGACATCCCAAAACAGGCTTCTATTCTCTCCTTGTTAGCCGCTCAGAGCCCACTGTTACCGGGGGGCAGCTTGGTGAACGACCTGTAGGCTGATTTCCAACTCCACCCCTGCCACCTGCTTCCAAAAAACCAAAGCCTGTGGATGCGAACTTTTTAAGTGTGCTATGGAGGCGGAAAACAAGGTGAACTGGGGAGCCGAAGCCTCCCTGCCTTTCGGCCCTGCCTTTCCAGAATGCTTCACCGCGGCCCTCTCTTTTCCTTAGCATTTCAGAGAAGAAAAAAATACAATAATAATAATAATAATATAAACATCAAACATCAAAGATGTTCCCCACTGGCTGGGAAAGAGGTAACACCAATCCCTTGGTGGCTTAGAGTTAGTGGTTTGGGGTTGGCTCTCTAGTAGTTTTTCTCTTTCTTTCATTTTTTTTTTTAAATATTATTTTCCAACCGTGCACTTGAAAGGAATAACAGGGCGTCTGAAAAGCGAATGGAGAGAAGCTCCTGAAAAGTCTGCCGCCCGGGGAAGGGGAGTTATTTTTTGCCATGGGGACCCGAAAGGGAAATAAATGAGGAAATGTATAAATAACAGCTCTGTTATCTAGTGTAGACGCTGAAGGATATTCGCGGTTGCATTCATCAGTCTAATTTGATAGCAGCTCAGAGATGGCACATTTCAGCGCGGCTGTTATTTCGAAAAGCATTCTGGATCGTAAAATATAACTTACCGTGTTAATAGGTTTATTTATTGGCACTGCCTATTGCTTATTTTGGATGCTTCACAAACATCTCTGTTATCTGGTAGGCACCTTCACAACACAGGGGAAAAAGTGATCTTGTTATTTTATATGTTTAAGCAGCATGCAGGCTAAAGTTGCCCATTGCGGAGGCTCTAAGGATTTTAAACTACAGGACGGACATTAATTTTTACGGCAACCCCATGCCCGAATATTACAAAGTTCAGAAGGTCAGCCTGAGCAGCGCTTCTTGGCAGCCCCGCGGGGCAGCTGGGATCCTCCTTTCGCATCGCGATGCCACTATGATCCTCAACAGTTTTTGTTTTTTTTTCCTTTCTTTTTTCTTGCTTTTTAAATCATCACTACCGCCATTACCATCATCATTCGCTTACCTACGGGCTCTTTCTCGGGAGAAGCTTTGCTGCTCTCTGACGGAGCTGGAGAGAGCTCCTCTGCGGTGGAAGATGAAGCCTGAGTCTCGTCCTCCCTCTGGGAGACGCACGCCAAGGGGCTGGGGGAGCGTTCCTCGTCCTCTTTCCTCCCCGCGTCTGGGACAGGAGGCAAAGATGGAGGTGTCTGGAAGCGGCCGGGGGGCTGCGGAGGGAAGGGGGCAGCCCCGGCCGGCCCCGCGCCGTAGTTCTTGGAAGTGCCATAAGCCTGGGAGAGGCGGAAGTAGCCCGGGACGGGAACCCCGCCGCCGCTGCTGGCCGGGCTGACCTCGGCACTCAGCCGGGGGAAGGGAGCGAGGTCTGTGGCGCCCGAGCCCTTGGGGCATTTCTCTGAGTCATAGAGGCAGTAGGAGCTCTCCTCCTTAATGCTTGGAGCGAAGGAGCACGAGGTGGCCTGCTGGCTCTCTGGTTCTTCCATGCGACAGGACCGGGGGGGGTCTAGCCACACTTCCATCCCTGACACGTAGGAGTGCGAGCTGGGGACCATGCTTTGAGAAGTACCTTCATTGCGTTTGCTCAGAACGGGGAAAAGTCCGCAGCTTTGCAGCCCGTAGGACAGATCGGACGCCTGTGGCAGGTAGATACCACTGTTGGGATAGTAGCCGCCTCCGCCTCCGCCTCCGCCTCCTGCTCCCGCCGCTTCCCCTCTGCCCGAGCTGATCAGGGAGTCTACCAAAAAAGAGTTTGCAGCCGGGCTCTCGGAGCATGACATTGTTGTGGAATAATTTGGCGAAGGGAGCAGATAGCCCTTTCTGGCTGACATTTCTTGTGCAAAACATGCTGAATATGATGAGAGATACCCCCGCGCCACGGCAGGCTGCTGCAGCCAATGGAAGCCCGGGCCTCCCCAGCAACCCCTCCCCGTCTGGTTTCGTATGCACAGAGCTGCTCTCAGGTCGACCTCTGAATTTGGAAGATAGATGTATATTAATGTGTAATATGGATTTCCATACGCACAGGCGCGCGCACTTCGACCACATGGGCGAGCGTGTGCGCCCAGGCGGGAGCCGCGCTCCCGGGAAGGGGAAGGAGCGGGCTGTGCTGGTACTGGCTCCAAGTTTTGCTCCCCTCTTATCACACTCACCGCTATAAAATAGCCCGGCGGTCCTGATGTTTATTATACCTAGGCTGAAGCGGTGTCCAGATGAAGCTTTTACTATCGCTCCTCTTTCCCCGCGGTTGGGCTTTCCTGCAACAACGCCTGCTCACCTCCCTGCACAGCCTATGTGTCTCACGAAATTAATAAAACCGCGGCTCGCCCGGTGTTTTATGCCCAGGCTCTGCTCATTTTATTTGATTGTCTCGTTTTTTTAAGAAATAAAAGACGTGTTATTGTTTATCACGGATCATTGGAAACCGTAAAGGGGCCTGGTGCCTCCCGCGTTAAACTCCCGAGGAAGGGGGTTGCTTCCAGCCTAAAATCACCGCCACGACGCCAGGCTGGGCTTAATTTTCCTGGAGATAAAATGCTCGCTGCTGCGCTGAGGAATCTCTTAGGGAGCAATGCCACTCTGGGAGGATTGATTGTGCGGTTGCAGCTCCTAATGCTTTAGTTAACGCTTGATTCTTCCCGGCGTCTGATTACCATTTAAAATGTAAAGCCAGACATATGTCACAGAAAGAATCCAGACGCGAGCAGTTCAAATGGATCTTCGCAGGATGCTGCGCACCGTGTTTATTGATGTGTTTATATTTGGGCGATCATTTTTATATCTCCCCTCCCTCCCCCTGCATTTGGGTCTTTTCACTTTTCGCCTCTTCAAAAGCACCGTCTCCTTTAAGTAATGTACTAAATAATAGAAGTAAGAGTAACTAGATAAATTCCGAGATACTAGACAGCCTTGTCCAGTCAATATGCAATTGTGGTGGAGGTAGCAGACGGATAGCAGACAGGCAGGGACGCAGACAGAGAGACAGATAGATTTCTTAATGAAATGCTTAATGATTGCTTGCTTTCACTTCCATCATCTCTCGCTTGTGCCATTTTGAAGTCGCCTCACTGCCTGGTCCGCGGAACTAAGGGCACTTTAGTTCAAGGGGAGCCTGAGGCTGCCCAGTTCTCGCTGCCCATCCCTGAGGAGCATGGCTCGCTCCTCTCTTCCACACGCCGCCGGGAGAAGCAGCCATCGGCCGGTTTCCGCTTCCAGCAGGGCGGGCGGGTGAGAGCGGCTGCCGGCCGGGCGACATCACGGCCCGGGCCGAGAGCTGCTGCCTGGCACACGTCTACCATGCCCGGGAGGACGCTGGCGGCGGTGGTGGGACCACTGTCCGCCGGGCGGCGTGGTGTCGAGGCGGGCGCGGCTCCCCGCATCCCCGGGCGCCTACCCTCGGCCTTCAAAACCCCCCGGGGAGCACTCTTTCCCCCCTCACCCCACGGATCTGTCAAGCCCCACGTGGTCTTGTCCTGTAGTGTTTGCCTGCCACGGGGAAATGCTTTTTCCACAACGTGACATTCCTCCCTCCTTGAGAAGGGAGGGCAATGTCCCTTGTCCCTTCCCTCGGGGCTCTCCTTGCGCCCCCGGAAAGCATGGGCCGGGCAGGGGATGCTACAGCTTTGCAACATCCATAAAACCTCTGTGATTTTTCCAGTGTGATGGGGTGAGCATCACAACGCTATTTCCTTCTGACCAGCCCGTGGGATGCGGTGACAGTGGTAGATCTCTCAGCCTATAGAAACCCTTTGAGCCTTTTTTTCCTTCTCCTATTTCCTCTTGTAGCATTGTTTGTATTTTCCTAACCTGAATAACTCCGCGATGTGTTAATGTGCGACGGACAAACCCTTATCAGATTCCTATGAGGGCCATATCACTACTAACAAAATTAATACCACATAAGGCACCGGTTTATTGGCTGGTATACAGGAAGGCTATTATCAATAGGCTTAGCGTTATAAATACAGAACTAAATAAAACGAAACGTGAGCCCCAGCGCCGCCTTCCAAATACATTTCTCTACGTAAGTCAGGTATAAAAATTACTCCGGGGAAGTCCGCTCTTGCGGTATGTTTATTTTGCATTTGCCAAATTAAATAGAAATGGATTGCAAACCTAAAAGCCATACGGAACCGAGGAGAAACGCTTGAAATCGTTCCAGAACTGTTTTTAAAAAAGCAGCTCCCTTCTAAAAATTGGATTAAAGAGGAGGAAAGTACTATAAAAAGTACACTGTCGTCAGCCGGAAAAAAAATGACTGGAAATGCAACGAAGAAACACGAATTGACTTCTTCTCCCTCTCTGCAAGCTAATGCAGGGGAATCAGACAAAAGGCACAGAAGTCGGTGAGAATTTTGAAGGTTATCTTTAGCCTCCTCTCCTAGGTTTTGTAGCAGTGGGCTACCCCCTGCCGTGTCAGGTCCTGTGGGAGCTGCCGAGGGGTGTTGTGTTGACCGCAGTGAACAGTGGTGGTTTGATGGTCAAGGCACCGGCTGCATCTAGATCATGAACTCAGCTCGGCGTTGCATTATCTCCGCTTTCTTTAATCGCTAACAAGGCCAAGGCAAATAGTAACCAGCATCATCAAACCCAGTGAAGTAAAACTAATAATGTTCACTTGATTCGTAACTATAAAAGATAATGGTCAATTCTGACTAAACTGAGCTAATTTGGCATGCGCTGGGTGCAGCTACTGCATTGCCAGCACTTAACAATGTGTCCCTTGGAACTTAACCCCTATTTAAAAGAAATTTTAAAGAATATTGTGGACGCCAGGGGACGAGAATTACTTTCTTTTTAATTCTACTTCTGTAAGTAAAGCTATCCGAGGGTCTATAAAAGCGAGCAAATAAAATTCTGATGAATATCAAAGCCGCTGAGAAGGTGCTTTCTTGGAGAATCTAAATTCACGGCGTACACAGACAATACTATCAAAATAAAATTTTATTGATCCAAGAAAAATATAATAGATGCATTAATAGGGTCGTTAAGCCATTTTATTGGTTGAACTAAAATTAAAAAACAAGAAGGGAATAAATAAAAACCGACAGCTCAGCCTAAGCAAACTCTGACTAGAAATCTCAAAATGTATCGTGTTAAACCGTGATTTATCTTCTTATTATTGGCCCGTATAACCCAAAAGATCAGCGTTGTTAATCCAGAGACGCATTTTGCGAGCTAATTAAAATATGCTTTTATTTGTAGACACGGGCAAGCTGCAATTTGTGAAAACGTAAACGGCCTTGCAGTCTGTGCAGGAGTGCATGCGCCGCCTATCTGAGAATACAGCCGTGGACTACATTTTATACAGCTCCAAAAATGAATGCGATCAGACTATAGTTATTTAATATTGGAACTGTCAATTGTCTGGAACGCGCGTGTGTGCCAGATTCCTCTTTCTTTTTCTTTTCTTTTTCTTTTTCTTTTTTTTTTCTGGATTTGCTCCAAAGAAGGCGGATTTCAGACAAGAGGTTTAGGAAAACTGTGTCTGTGCCAAGTTAGGTGACAAGTGATGGATCCACTAATTTTATCTTTACTAGAAATTCTTTTACGTTGGTGGTGGTGCTGTGGAGGTTGGGTTGTTTTGGTGGATTATCTTGTTAAAAATTAGGCTGGGATTTAATTTTATTCCAGCCATCCGGAGGCTTGTTCTCCTAACTATGTTTTGTATTATACGTGTATCATTTTACTCATTTGGATTAGAAACATATTTTGCAAGCAATTCTGACGAGCTTCAAATTCTAGTGTGCGGCAGGACAAAATACACCCAAACAAATTCATTAGGGCTTTATTTCCTCGCCATTTTCCGGCACTAGCGAGGACAACGGGTCTTTCTATTGTCCGGAGAGCCCCAAACACCACGCAGAAGCAACAACGGTATCGGGTTATATATATGTGGGGAAAAATATTATATACCCAAGTCCGACTTTTAAGTGTACCCCTTCTATTGCGAGAGATGGGCCACACAGCTCTATCAAGCATTTGAAACTGTAGCCGTTCTCCTTTTTGTAACTGTCTTTCCTCTAAATAATGTCTGGATGCATATACAAATATCTTTTTGTTGTTGTTGTTGTGGTATAGTTTGGCTCTCAGACACACACGTTGGCCTGAAGTTTCGATTTCAGAGCATTTAATGAAAAGATTGTGACCCAAAAAAAAAAAAAAAAGAAAGAAAAAAAAGGGAGACAGCAAAACACAAACCCAAAGAGCTTATGAAAAAGCCTCCCAGGGGTTTGGATGTGGTATGTGAGCTGAAGTTCAGTACACGATTAATTAAACACAGTGTAGACACTGACTTGGCTTCGCCTCTTCCCTCCAAAACATGCAAACCCAAATAATGTGAAATAATAAACAGTTATTGTAAGAAACAAGCTTGTTTTTTTTAAATATTATCCTATGACCGCGGCCGTCAGTAAACAATTCGTAACCAGAGGGCGCTTTAACTGCTGTTGGGGTCCCTTTGATTTATTCAGCCGAGTATTGAATGGGGCAGGGAAACAACAAGGGGAAAAATAAATATTTGATCAAATATGCGGAGTTTAACTTGACTGGTGTAAAATGAAATGTTGCAAAGGGACCTTCAAATCCCCCTGCTTCTCACGTGGCTTCTCACGTCCTGGCACTGCTGAGGGGAAGTCAAAAGGAATCAACATCCCCGAGCTTTTAATGGTGCATCTTTGATGAAATCGATAGGTTCCGATAATCATCTAAAAGCTGCTCTCTACCGCCTGAGCATGTGCTTTTAACTGCATTTGCAACAGTTCCCTGTAACTACAATTAAAAAAAACCCACTGCAGGCAAGTCGCATTACTTTACATACAAGAGCAAGGACAAAATAATATTTTCATTTTTCCGGACAGATATTTAAAACCCTGTCCTAAGAAACACGTGTATTAAAATATGTAGCCAAACCAGTATCTCCTCCATATAATACCACCTTCCCTCCCGCCCTTCTCAAATGGAGACATAACAAAAACATGTGAAAATTTTATGGGCATGAAAAGTAACCTGGAGTTAGGGATACTCGTAGTGAGGATAGAGTTTCAAAGCTAAAACCCAGAGCAGCCTTGAGCACACGAGAATGTGTGACCATTGTTTGTTTACAGCACATGTGCTGATTAAGAAAGAAAGAAAGAAAAAGAAAGAAAAAGGAAATCGAAATCCAAATCCGGTCTTGCACGAACATTGACTTAATATGCAATCACATGAATAGTTTTTAGCATAAGTATGTCAAAAGTTGTTTACCACAATCTGTGTCCAGCTGTAAGGAAGCAGACTATCCTTTTAAGTTACCAAACTATAGTTCAAGACTAATAAGATCGTCAGAATTATCTGTCATTTGCAGACTGTGTTGCCATAGATCTATTTGATTGAAGACACCTACTGTTCCACACATAAATGTCAAGTTTCATAATATTTCCAATGCTACACTTTACTCTTTTTTTTTTTTTTTTTTTTTTTTTTTTTTTTAAATAACTGGAAGAAAGCTAAAAGTTCCTCTGAAAAAATATTTCCAGATAACGTGGATTTTCCATGCGGCCGGCCAAAACGAAGAGAAAATAAAAGGTCAACTGCAACGTAGAAAGTTCCTTCTATATTATTTCACATACTAACAACCAACTTTTTGCATCCCTTCCCATCCCTACAGTTCTCTTTCGCGGTGGTCAGCGGTCGGGGCAAGGGCCGCCCCAGATAGCAGGGTACCACTCCAGTCATCGCACACTCCTCGCCATTCTCCACGCTGGGTAGATGTATAAAACACTTACCTTCGCGGATTTCCTAACTCAAAGCCCAGAGGCTTTAACTCCACCGAGAAGCCCCTGCAGCTCCCCCAACCCCCGGCATCCCGGGCGGCTTTTTGTACCGCGGAGCCCAGTAAGTGCAATAATTACCCGTGTGGCTCCAGGGTTGCAAAATGAACAAAGGCCAAGATTTTCTTTTTTTTTTTTTTTTTTCCCTCCTTTGCAGGGCTGCTCCCCTCGCCCTGGGCGGCTTTGACATTGATCTGAAGATCGCCATCTTGTGGTAAAGCAGCCCCTAAACCACGGCCGCCGTCCGTCCGCCTGCCTGCCCGCCGGGGCCCCGCGGCAGGACGGAGGGCGGGCGGACTGACGGACGGACGGCGGCGGCGGTGGAGGGCAGTGATCGCTCACCTCCCAGTGTACAAACCTCTGGGCGAACCTCCGCTGCCTTTATAGTGATGCATTTTGTACAGGCGAGCGGACAAGTCACGGACAGTTTTTATGGCCACGATGTCGCAGCAACACAGAGGATGCGATTTTATTGGGCTAGGAAATCCAAACCCCGACCACAGAAACTCCATGCTTTAGATGTCTCTGGGATTGGCTCTAAATACCAGTTAATTTTTAACCAGGAAAGGAAGCTCGCAGACTTAACTTTCATTGCCATTCAGCTCTCCATCCGTCCCTCTGTCCCTATCCCACCGTCTGTTCATCCATCTGTCTGTCTCCTTTTAACTGGCATTTCCCCTTGCACACTGGTCAAACAAACAAAGTCCCGTCTTTTCCCCCTCACTTTTCAACATTCCCTTTGGGCAAACGTTGTCTGGTTGGATGACGGTGGTCAACAAAGGCCCAAAGTCAGTAAGTCCTTCACCTCAAGGTTATGGGTGATGTCCAAGCAATACAGAAGTTCAAAGCCAGTAAACAACGGGAAAACAGAATGTGCTTTCTTCTCCTGACTAGGATTAGGGTCAGCATTAAAGATTCAAACACTCTTCCCAAAACACATTTCTACCTCAGCTATTGTTTGGGGGTTTATGTCCCCTCCTCCCCCCAACTTTCTTCCTCCAACCCTCCTTCCCCCTTACCCTGCCGCCCGCCTCAGTCCGCCCCCTTCTTGCCGTGGAGATCAAGGACAATTTCAAACAGTCCATTTCCACCACACTGCATGTGGAATTTTTTCCCCTCAAAGACAAAAATTTTCTCAGGGCTCTCAGCTTCTGGTCACATCCATCGGCTGTCTTTGACCTTCTTTTTGGTGCTGGCTTATAAAATGTGCCCCAAATGCTACTGACAAACATTGTCTTGGACACATGTGGTGGGGAGCAAGCAGCGATGGCACATCAAACCTCAAGCATAGGACCTTGCCCTACCATCATTGGCAGGATAAGGTAAAGGCCTAACACATAGCGAGCTACGAACACACTTAATTTTCCTTTTCCTGTGACCCACTGAAACGGTGCTCGAACAAGCCTAGGTTCACTTGTTAACTCCAGTGTAGAAAATTTAATGACCAAGTTCACTAAAGAAGAGTAATTCGCCCCAAATAACTGAACAAGGTCATGAGGAATTTCGGGTCCCAGAGTTACACCAGATAAAAGAACATGCAGTAATATAACACCAGAGTAAAAATGTAAAGTTTCCATTTTTTTTTATTTTCCTTGTGCGCTGTTCCACTGTATACATGCAACCAAATACTTTCGCATATTAAAAGAAAACTGTATATACATATAGATGATACATATTGAAAACAGTGACATCATATAAAGATATTGCCTTTTGTGAACCGTGACAAAGAAATTACATCCATTTGATAAATTTATTAATCAAAAAACATTCTTATCATCACTTTGTTGCACATGTAAAGAAATCCCACACCCTTTAGCCCCAAAGGAACAATTAAAAAAAAACCAAACCAAACCAAACCAAAAAAACTAAACAAGGGGGAAAAATTATTTGAACAAAATAGGTCATGGGTTCTTTTATTTATTATTTACAAGTCTTGTAAAACACCGTTCCTGTATGAAATATACATTCAGATATTCTCAACAGCAAATTACCTTAACGATAGAACACTGTATCCTTTGTAAACTGATATAGAATTTTAAATATTTTCCTTTTTTTTTCTCTCATTTTTTTTTAAATTGCATTTTTTCACGCTTTGGTTCCTGCAGGGAAATATATATATTTATAGATATTTAAAATAAGTCCGAACAACTCTCCATTCTTTGCATATGTCGACTGGGCGACAAAGTAGAGTTCATGACATTTAAAGTAGACAACGACAAAATTACCATATCTACATTGTTTGGCTTCTGTTTAAACTCCTCACTAATCACCTTTAAACGAACATGTGATCAAGTTATTTTAATGATCCAATGTTAGTGCATTGCACAACTCCAAGTTTCAATTAAGTGTTGTGTGGTATTTGCTAAACTGTCGTTCTCCACAGGTATTTCCTGAAGAAAGTTTGTGAGCCAGAAGCCAGAAGGTTAGTTTGCTTTGTGGAGTTGTTTCTTCTAAAACGCTGAAATTCACACTTTTTGCCGTTTTATTTTTAGTATTATATATGATTTGTCTCTGAAAAGATGGCAACGCATAGAGTGTTGTCATAAATAAAACGAGAGCTAATTAAAATTTGCTAATTTTATTTTTAGTGATTGTTACTTTACGATATATGGCGAATTTATACCTGATTTTAAAAAGTAAATCATTAAGTAATTCATTTAGTTCTTTTTCTTCCCTCGTCCCCATCCCACACTCCCAAATGAAACACTATTATAACCATCACTACATCCATATTACAACTAGTCGTGGTTGGCCCCGGGAAGGTGTAGACATGACATCCCTCCTTCCTTTAATTCTCTCTCTCTGTGTGTGTGTGTGTGTGTCCTTAAATTCTCATTTCAAATCCGTGGGCAATGGAACACTGCCTCTAACCCAGACATTTTCTGCTAAGGAAGAACAAAAGATTATTTCTCTGAGTTTATATCCTGCAGTGGTCCTCGTTGGGTGAGCTCGACCTAGCAATCTCCAGACAGCTGTTTCACAGCAGCACAGGGGCTAGAAAGAGCCGAGGGTGGGAGAGTCCAGGGACAGAGGGGTACCGTCCCCGCCTGTGCCTGCCGAAAGAGGTGGCAGGGTGAGCCGCAGCGCCTGGAAAGGTAAGAGGTATGGATTTTGCACTCAGAGGTGACGTGCGCATTTAGAAATGGATCCCATGTGTGTCAAAATCAAATCGATTCCAGTTGATATGTAAATATATATATGAAAAATCATCATTGCAGTTCCAGACTAGGCTTACACGTGTGTAAAGCCTTGGATTCTTTTAGTCCTATCAGATACACACCTCCTTCCTCCACATAACCCCGTGGCTTGACCTTGTCAAGGGCGAAATCTGAATTTAATCTCGTCTTGAAAAACACTATGAGTTTTAAAGTAGTGGATTAGCTGAGTAATATTGTAATCGGTCCCTGTTAATTTTTTTTTCTTTCATTCTTCTGTTCTGAAACCATATTTTGACTTGGCGGTCGGTCAGATTGAGCATTCGGGAGAGCTGGAGGCGTTTCTCTTTGTTTATGTAGACACTGAAGAAGAATTCCCTTTCTAACTCTCTAATCTGATATTTGGTGTATGGGCATCTCTTTTTACGCGTACGTTGTCCACCTGTGGAGTGAAAAAAGGCAGAAACATTTGAGACCCGGCGGTGGCCGGCAGCAGAGGCTGAGGAGAGATGGGGGAACACTCAGGCAAAACACATTAGTACGGAAAAGATGCGTTTTGCCCCCTCCAGGGCTGGCGTTGGCAGGTCCGAGGCTTGGCGCCAGCCCTTCGCCTTGGCCAGTGCGTGCAGCCCGGGACCGGGACCCCCCGGCTCCTGCAGCGCCGCGGCCCCGGGCAGCGTGCAGGGCGAAACCCCCGCCGAGACGCGGGAATCAGCCTCGCTTCCTCCGCGGGGAGGGCGGCCAGAGGAAGAGGTGGTGGCGGGGGGTTCCTGCGGGTTTCACGAGCCGGAGGAAAGCCTTTGTAGAGTGCTCCGCCGGGCGCCACCACGCACGCGGAGCTGCCCAGGGAGCGGCCATCACCTGGCTGCCTGCAGCGGGCAGCGCTGCATCGGGCGGGGAGAGCCCGCGCCCAGCCCTCCCCGAGCCCGTATCCGCTTGTATCTCGCCCTCGTTCCCTGCCTTAATCCTGTCTCTGTGTCCCGAGCAGAGGAAAAGCTCCTGAGCCCAAGGCTGAGGCGTCTCCTTCTCCCCTCAGCAGGCTATTTTCAAGCACGAGGTATTCTCCTCTCGATTAGCCATTACGGTTTTAAAGTTCATTAAGCAGAATATAAAAGGTTTCAAGGTTCAGGAACTCTTTACATTAAATGTAGCTGCTATCCCTTTAAAAACTTCCTTTTCTGGTACAGTTCATTGTCGAGGTATTTTTTCTCCCGTCTGTATACTAGCTTTGCCTTTTAAAAAGCCCACATAAAAAAATCAGACTTTGACAGATTGAATAACAATTGTAAGTAACAAACTGTTGGACAGGAGGCAACACGTAATTGCCACAGTGCCTTACTAAAATGGCTTCCTTTAGACAAAAAGGCCAGCTTTAGGTTAATTTGCTTTTTTAAATATATTGCTACAGTTCAGGCGGCTACTTTATCTGTTAAACGCTATTCTAGTGCAATCGTTAAAACGGTGAAGGCTTTGAATTCAGTTCCTAACTAGACTTCTGGTGCAACACATGGCTTTTATAAAATCACTGGATTACATTGATATCAAAGGAGTCAGGATCTCCTTTTTTTTTTTTGCCGAATTTACAGGCACCAAACGAACGTTACTATATTTCGAGAGTTGACCACGAAACTCTTTTTATTATTAATATTTTAAAAAAGGGGAAAAAATGGAAAAAAAGGAGAAGGAGAAAGAAAAAAATTTTTAGGCATCCATTGCCCGGTGGGTATTTCACGGCCAATTTCAGCACTAAACACGTGATCTCGCCTTTTATAACAAAGTTTTGTTGGGGGAAATCTAAAGGCCCTTCATAAACCTTATATGCTTATAAAACAGCATATAAAAATTTAACAGCGGCGGTGCGCTAGATTTCAAGCTGCCTTTCCTAAAAGCGCTCCGGCGCTGCCTTTATACGTACTGGAACTGCCGGATTTCTCCTCATTGTTGCCGGAAGATGACTCGGGGCTGCTGCTGCTCTCCGGCCGCCTCCGCCTCTCCTTCTCCGCCGCCGCCGCCGCCGCCGCCGCCCTGCCGCAGCCGCCCTCCGAACTTGAAGTTGCCGCCGCCGCCGCCCCGGCGGCCGCGGGCGCCTTCTCGCCACTCTTGTCTACCGAGTAGTCCGCCGAGGCCAGGTTTTCCGCTGTGCCATAAGCCGTCTCGAAAAACTGGTCGAAAGCCTGGGGTAGGACCCCGTTCCTGCCCACAGTGCTATAGAAATTGGAGGAGACGTTGGTGCTGGGGTGGTAGACGTTAGCTGTGTTTTTGCCGAACATCTCGCCCATGCTAGCAGTGTTGGTGGCAGGCAGGCAGTCTCTGTGCATGATCTCCTCTGCGGAGTAGCAGTGGGGCAGATTGTTCCTGGGGTGCCATTTACTGGAGGGATCAATGGCATATTCCCTGAAGGTAACTTCTCTCACAGGTTGGACCTGGGGTAGGTTGGAGGAGTAGGAGTATGTCATAGGGCGAGAAGACGGGGTTTGGGGCAAAAAAGAAGGGAGGCTGGAAAAATCAGGACCCGAGACGTAGTAAGTACAACTTGGCAAATACATGTTAGAGGAACAAGGAACACGCTCATCAAAATCCATCATTAGGGCTACCTCGGCTTCTCCGCATTAGCTGAGCTTAACATGATTCTCTAACGCAGCTGCCCCTTTGAAGCGGATCCGTGAAGTAAGAGATGGGGAGACGTAAGCTGACGTGGAGAGCTCTCCCGGCGGCGGCAGGGAGGTGCGGTCACGTGGCCCGACGTTGACATTGACGAGCGGCGGGCCCGGGCCCCGCTCCCTTTGTGGCCGTCGCGGGGGAAAGCAACAGCTCGTCGCCAGCTCCCAGGGGCGAGCCGAGCGCAGGTTGGCCGGGGGGGAGCCCTGGGGGACACACAGCCGCCCTGCCACTGCCCCAGACATAGCCGCCCGGCCCCTGGCACCCTCTGGCTCTGGAGCAGAGAGGCTTATCAATTCCCCCCGGGGTTAGGTGAGACCTTTCTGTTTGTTTGTGCGCTTGCTGGGGCGTTCGGCGGCTCGCTGGAAGGCTCTGAGAAGGAGGGCACCGTAGAGATGCACGCACGGTTTCTTCTGGAAAGCTGCTTCCGAGGAGGAAACGCTCCTGAAGAAAACGTCCTTATTTTTTTTTTCTTTTTTTTTTTCTTTCCTTTTTTTGGGGGGTTAGGTTTGGGCTTTCCCCCACCCCCCATCCAAAAAAAAAAAAATAAAAAAAAGAAAAAAAAAGAAAGAAAGAAAAAGTCCTCACCCTTCATGGTTTTTCTGGAAACCTTAATAGGAAGAATGTGCCAGGGTCAAGTCTTTACTAATTTTCATGGTGAATAGATTACATGCTTGCATTCATGTTCACTTCCGAAGCGCTTAGTGTCTTCCTTCCCTTACTTACATATTAACCTCAAATACCCCGCGCGGCTTCAGCCAAGCTGTACTGGAGGTAATTAACAATACCAGGTTCCCAGGACGCAGGTTCTCCCTCCTCACCCCCTTCAAATCGTCCCCTGCCTCATTCGCAAAACCAGAAAACCAGAAAGCCCTTTAAAGTGCAGACCACGGACCTAAAGACTGTTTGCTGATCTCTCCGTCTCAACTTTGCCGCTAAATACTTGGAAAACCGGTGGATATTGGGCTATCCCGGCTTGACAAATACTCTGAGTTTAATTGTCAGAAGACTAGTTAAAATTATTTGACATACTGTTAACCCCCAGAAACAAACTCGCCGTACCGACATACTTTCCATTCAGCTTCGTACCGTCGCTGAAGGCTGAGACCCAGGGAGACCTATTTCAAAAACATGGTTAAACTTTTACTATTGTTGCATGAAAGGGACGATATAGAAAGCGGATTGTACAGGGCAGAGACCAAAAAGTACTTCTCTGCCAATAAAAATGCACACCCCACCGAACGAGCAGAGCCAAAGAAAACAGAGGAATACGCCAAAGAATACAGCACCTTTTGAGGCACGGACATCCCTAAGCTCTCGGAAAAAATATTTTTTTGCTATTCTGATGCTCGATTTCAGAAAAGAAATATTTGGGTTCCGGGTGGATTTCATCAAAATAGAAAAACAGAACGGCAAAAGGCTATTGTGAAGTCAGTGCTCTTAGGAAATTAGGCGTAGTTCAAGATCCATGCCCTCGTGGACTTGGGAGTCTAGTGGAAGGGAAACGAAAATATTAGGGAAATAATATTTGTATTTTTTCCCCCTCTTCCTCTACAGTGTTGTGGGAGTATTTATGTATCCGGAGAAAGTTCTCCAGTAAATTCTGGAGATCTTCGGTATTTAAATGTCAACATCGATTTGTTTATTTATTGCTTAGTTTATCGTAACCGACTCTATAACAAATCTAATCATGTTGTGCAGAGAGAAAATATTCTCATTATGTATTTCCCCTACATTACAGTTAACTATTGCGTTTGAATTCAAGCTGTAAATTCAATATTATCAAGTAATTACTTTGTAGTGGAGTAAACTAATTTATTAGCATTAATGTTTATATGCCTTTTTCTTATTTTACAAGGGTTACCGTTCACAAATCAAATGCTCTGGACGTATCCCTGTAATGAACTCTTTATTTTGGTTTTCTGCAAGAACTTCTTATGCTTACTGCATGTCTATGATCTGAACTTGAAATTAATGAATTAATCTTCCAGCTTGACACATTTGCTAGAAGGTGAATGGAAAGAGATCGCATATCGTCAAAACCGCTAGCAGAACACTGCAATGTCGTTCAGGGATTGTAAAAGGGTTTGGGGGTTTTCCCTCTCTCTCCCTCTTTTTTTTTATTTATTTCTTTCTCTCTTTCTTTTTTCTTTCTTTTTCTTTTTTAGTTGAGGTGGGGAGGGTTGTGCCAGAGCTCTGGTTAGGTTTTTCCTTAACGCTGTAATTTTACTGGAATTTACTTTCCCCCCAGTTTTTGCGGGGGAGGTGGGAGGGAAGGGTGGGTTGGGGGGTCGGAAGCCCTCTTTTGGTCTCCGAACGTTGGTTATTTCCCCTGTATACCCCCACCGTTCAATTCTGTCGATGAAAAACCTCTCCCCACACTCTGCATACACGCAGACACCCCTCCCTTCGAACAAAAAGGAATGTATAAGGATTTCAGTGACTTTGAGATAACAAAGGCGCCACCATTGCCGAGCCTCGCCCCGCCTCTGTGTGATGGCAAACAAATTCTTGCACTTGTATTAGGGTTTTTAAGGCTATAATTGAACACGGCGCGTCTAGGAGAACCGAAAACAGTTCTAGACTGACCTGCGGTTTTATGGCACTTTGGCAGTCAACTTCAGCTTGTGTCAGAGCAGACATGACAAAGCTACCCAACGCTTAATCGCAGGACGCCACCTCCTCGGACTCAGGGCAGCCCCCCCTCTCGCATTTCAATAAATTTCAAACCTTGGGGAGCAGAGCTGGCACAGGTTTGTATGGGGCTCTTTCCCGCTCCTCTCTG
Organism: Manacus vitellinus; assembly: GCF_001715985.3. Lineage (NCBI taxonomy): Eukaryota > Metazoa > Chordata > Aves > Passeriformes > Pipridae > Manacus > Manacus vitellinus. The sequence continues at coordinate 21,953,818 of NW_021940535.1, read as the reverse complement.
CAGCCGGGGCTGCGGCGCCGTGCGAGGGTCCGCCGTGCCAGAGGTCGGGGCTGCCTCTGGGAAACAAAGGGAAATTAAGGCAAGAAGGGCGAGAAGGCAACTGGAAGTAGGAGTGTGTGTGCGCGGGTGTGTGTGTGTCTGGGCATATATATGCTTGCACAGCATGCACACGTGCAGCCCCGATGCCTGCTTTTGAATCGCTCGAACTCTCCCCCCCACCTCTCCAAACCAAGCAACCTCGTTCTTCAAGTGGGTTTGCAAAGCAGGAGGACCCCAAAACGCCTCCGAGTTCCGCCTGCACAACAAGCGGGAAGGGTAATGGGGAAGTCTAAGAGGTGCACAGCTCGTCTGGGAGCGAGTAGACACCCAAGGCACAGACTGTTCTCTGCTTTATTTGCTGTTAAGTGAAACAGAGATAATGTGCGCTTAAAGCACCGGAATGTGTGGGTAATTGCAGGGAGCCTGCTGTTAAGTTGCTGTGTTCAGCACAATTATCAATGTTGATTATTTGGTCTAATGTTGAATTGCTCTTTTAATACAGTAATTGGGACTTCCGCGTTGAGGAAGGGGGGAAACCGTGCCTTCCCCTCTCTAACCTCATTGAGAACAACATAAACAAAGTCAGGCATTTCGTTTGGAGAAACAAAATGCATTCGTTACGCCTTCCCATGTATTTCGTCCGGATTAGAGAGGGTAAAACCGCTCTGAAATTGGGACCTCTGCTGCAGGACGGTTTTGCAAAGGAGAAGCGTGGCCAAGAGGTGGGGAGACTGTTACCCATAGCTAAGCTAAACAAAGAGAGGAAGAAAAGCTACATCTCTTCTTTGGAGGAATATAAACAGAACTAGGACGCCTCGATAGCCTAGCTTTTACATATACAGATGTCGTGCAAAGGGAACTTTTTAATTCACTGCCGCTTCTCCAAAAGGTCAAGTTGTACTGTATCTAAAATTGTTGTACTTTGGTACACGGTTTTGCTTGAAAAATATTTGAAGTCGACTATTTACCTTGCCAGTAGGGTGGGTGTCTCTAATTAGCAGGAGAAACGTGTGCTAGAAGGAATTTGTGTCAAGAGTAGCTAATTAAAGTATTACAGGATTGCTGGCTTCAATCTCTGCTCCTCTCGCATAGGAAGGGTGAGGGGTGTTACGACTCGAGCACGAGAAAATAACTCAGAAATTGGGACGGCGTTTTGTAAAATTGACGGTTGATTACAGTCTACAAAGGCTTACTACAAAAACGTGGCACTAGGGAATTCACAACGTTGTTGCCAACGAAAAGTGCACCCCCTTCCCACCTTTACCAATGAAAATAGGGGCACAAGGCGATAATTCGTTACAAAATTTGCCAGGAACGCAGCTTCAGAAAAATGCGCTTCTTATTTGGATTTTAAATATTTCGGGGTCAGAAGTTTTTAAAAGGCTTTTTTTTTTTTTTTCCTGTTTCCTGTTTTGTCTATTATGGAAAGGAACTATACATAGCCATCTTTTTTTTTTTTTTTTTTTTTTTTAACTAAATATGCAATAGAATGTAGTGCTACAATAGTTACCTAAATAATTTAAATAATAGGTGATTTATGTATATATATCAGCGAGATGGAAGCCCAGCGCTGTGACATGGGACCGACTATTTATTATCCAAAACCTGAAGCGGTATGGTTGTGGTTTTGCTAGGGAACTGCAGAATACCTGTAAAGAGAACGAGCTGATGCAAACAGGATTCAAGTCAATGTTATTCTGACTTTTTTTTTTTTTTTAAACGAACGCATTACATTATTTCAGAGGTTTGAACACCCCGAAAGGCTGTGCTCATCCGGATGTAGAATATTTTAGATTAATTTTAATATCAATTACCGAAATCCTTTCGTTTCCTCTATCACCCTCTCTGTCTTTTTAAGTCGTTGAGGTGGAAAAGCTTGAGAGGGTGGTTGTTGGTTGTTGTCTTTTTTTTTCCTACCAAGCCTCCCGTCTATTTTAATATTAGGATTAAACGACTACGGACCTACAGAGATCTACCCGTTGTTGGTGACTAATCATGATATTTTGCTCATCAGAGCAAAAAGGGCCCTCTCCGAGGGCTCTCTTTGAAGGCAGCCTGACTATGGTATCTGCAACAAGCCGAAATATAGCGGGCTTTTTTCAAGAGAAGTTCCTCACCCCCCGGTCCCCCAGCCCTGCGTCCCAGGGTTCCAGGGCACTGAACCCCTCTAAAATGTTGTTTATGTTTACTACTCGGAGCTTGCTCCTGAAAAACAATAGTGGCAGGTTTGGCAATAAGGTGGACGGAAGAAGATATTTTCTCAGACTGACTAGTATATCAGAAGTTGATTAACTGACGATGCGTCTATAAACGTCTCTTTTTCTCCCCTTGAACACTCTCCGAGATTTTCCCAACACGTGAAAATGTACACACAGTCACTCATTTCTCCCCCCCACATCTATCCAGACACAGGTGCAAGAGACTTCTGACAAATTTAATCTGCAGGAGAGGGGTGTCTATAACCGGCGGCGAGCTCTAAACTGGTGCAGAAGCAAATTTCCTTGGTTATAATCCGCCGATACAGAAAAGCAGGCACTTTCCACCAGCTTCCACCCAGACTCACAAAACATCGTGTCGTTAGCACCGTTTGTAGTAAACAGGTACCAGTCCCCTTTCGTGCCGATGTATTTTATGAAGAATTAAACGGAGCGGTTTAGGGGAGCATCTCCAGTGATCCCTTGAAAGTGCGGTGCTATTAAACGACACAGTTATCCCTGTGAACAGCCCTATCCCAGGAGATGTTCCCATGCAAAGCCGGGAGTGCCAATTAATTAAAAAAAAAAAAAAAAGTCCGCCAAAACATTCGCATCTAGACTTACATTTAAAAGTATTGCTACAACTGATGCCTTGAACTTGACCTTAGATTTGTTAATCTAGGAAATATATTCAGTGAGAGGAAAAAAAAAATTCTGCCGCATTGCTCTGACAAACGAGCATTTTTCTACCTACCAATTCAGAATGAAAACAACATACAAGAATTATGAGATATATAATGTGTCCTCTAGATTAAGAGCAGAAAGCTACAGAAAATGAAATGTCTTAGCGCCGAGACCAGCCTCTTGTAGCTAGACCGTTCCTGTGATGCCGAGATCCACACTTTACCATAGAAACTCACGTCAAGGTAATTGACTCGGATTCTAAGCTAAATTGAATTTTATAGGATATAAGAGTCTCTCTAATGCACATTGAATTTTAACAATGATTTATAAAGGTATTTCAAATCTTTATTTAATTATTTTGCCCATCTCGCCAAGAAACACATCAGATTTTACTGTAGCACTCTGCTAACTTTATAGGAGAGCCATATTCACATATCGTGAAACCCACCGAAGTAAAGACATTTCTTCATCAATGTTTGTTTTAGGGGGCGGGTACAGGAAGTATCACTATACTGGGGCTGTCAAATCAACGACTTCAAAGCTCCAACTTCATATTTTGATGGACTCTCAGAATTGTATTATATTAAGGTACCTGTACTTGTGTAACCTTTATAGGAACTATTTGTATAACATGAGCTTAAAATACGTGCTGCAGTTGAGGATGCAATCGTATGCCCACGTACAGCTCAGCCGGCTCTGTAAGGGTCGTTTCTTGTCTGTTCTTTCGTATGTCACGTAAAGATACCCATAAAAACAGATCTCCTCTAAGCCTAATATGGCTGCTCTTGCCTATGCCGGCGTGGAAGCCCGCTCACCATCCCGCTTATTTCCCTTTCCCGACTTTTCAACAAACGCTGACACTAATATCATTTCTTCCAGAAATCGTGGCGTGTAAGCATGACAGATCCACACTGCACACCCCCGGGGAATTTGGGCAAACCACCCCGAATCGGACCAGGTGGAGTGCGGGCATTACTCGTTCTTTCTCTTTCAGTTTTATTTTCCCATCAAGTGTTCATACAGCACTGTATTTACAAACTCTCACATGTTTAAATATAAACCGCAGATGAAGCTGCAGACGAAGCCCATCCAAGATTGTTTTGTATCAAAAACCATCTTTTTTTGTGCCTACCCGAAAGCATCTCGAAGGCTAAAACCAGGCTTAAAATAGACTGCTTTTCCATTACTTCTCACCCAAACCGACTATAAAGCCCGTTTTATACTATCAGGAATAAATGAAAGCACTTTGCTTAGTGGGTACAAATCGAGGCAATTACGACGAAATTCAGATTAATTTAAACTGGCAGGTTACAACACCCGGCTGGCGTTTTTCTCTCTGGATACACACAAACAACGGCGAAAAGCAGACAGGTTAAACATCCTTCCTCGTCTTTCTTCCACACACAGTCATCCACCCTCCTCCCCGACATTTGAATGATTAAAATAATTTCGGAGCCAAGCACACGGGAATAAGTCAACCGGAGATAAAATCCAGTGGACGCTTTTCAACTCAGCCTGACCCAACTCTGCAAGACAACACGGCACAGCACAAAGCCAAGCAACCAGCAGCTCTATCTACAAGTCTGCTCGCGTCCTGGGCTCTGACGCCAGCCTCTCTTGGTGCACTTTCCTGCCAAGAGCCTTCTTTGTTTCCCACCTATGCTAGAGTGGGAAGTAGCATCCCTGGGAAAGATATAGCCGGCAAGCAAGCTAGGAGAAGCACTCTTACTTTTCACAACCGGCTCTTCGGCTCTATCAGCATCAGCCCAGGCAGACGCCTTCACCCAGGTCCCCGCAGCAGAAGCGGCACTTTGGCCTCATACACCGTGGGAGAAAAGGAGCGAAGTGAGTGGGTGGGCTAGGGGAGAGCAGGGGCCTGGGAAACTCTCCACAAAGGCCTTCCGAATGACTATGCTCGAATCATGCAGGGGGCTTTGCGAGGGGACCGGGTGGGTGTTTGCTGTTGGCTTGTTTGCATAGTTCACCGCCGAGCAGGGGGACAGGAGAAACATTCAGCCGCTTCCAGGAAGAGCACGAAAATCTTACCCCAGCATCCAGAAGTCTCTCGCCTGTGCAAAAATATATCCCCACGGTGACTGACAGCTAGGATCCCGCGCTGGGCTGTAGACCTCCAGATCAGTGAGGAAGGATTGCACTTTTTTTTTGTTTCCTCTCTTACAGATTAAATATACCTGGTCCACCAAATATTCCTTCTCGATTTCTCAGTGACTTGGGTTACTGTTGATTTGGGGGGTTATATTTTTTTGTTCTAGTTGTTGTTGGTCTGCCCTTAGATGGAGAGAAATCTAGCCACTAGGGCACATCGTCCTTCCTGCCAGCTTCAGGCAAAATGCAGCGATATCACAGGCTAATGACGATTATTACTGTAATTATTACTACTACTGTTATAGCTATTTTTTCCCCTCTCTCTGTCTCCCCCTCTCTCTCTGTCTCTGCTAGTCCCTTAGGATTTCCGATGGCGATTAGCACAAGAGGTGATTGCAGGAGGCTAAAACGCTGTCTAATTCCACGGATTCCCACCGTACGAGAAGGAGAGATGAAAAAAAAAAAAGTCCCAGTGTTTTTGATCACGAGACACCCGGCCGTTCCTCCCCAGTACACCCCGGGTCACAGTACAGTAATGACCGTGGGTTGTGCGTTGTAGGACTTGACCTTTCCTACGTAGAAGAGGGCGCTTTACGCTAAGGGGAGGGAAGGGAGGGGGAAGCGACAGGAGGAAGAGAGATGCTGTCTTTGGGGATGTTTAATCACAGTTCAGATCTAGGAACGGGCAAAGCTTCTGCCTTTCAGCACGCCATGTTGAAGCTATTCACTGGAGGAAAAAAAAAAAATTCTTTTTGGGGGTGCGGAGGCGGGAGGGAGGAAAGACTTAATGAACATTTGCGTTTCGTCCCCTAGTTCATGAATCAAATGCATTCGAGGACGAGGGGGCCCAGGGGGCAGGGAGAGGCTCACGGCGTGGCTAAAACACGCGCGGCCGGACTCCTGCAGCCGCGTCCGGGGCACATCGGCCCGTCCCTGCACCCACTGCCCCACGGTCCCGCCGGCCCGCGCCGAAAAGCCACCCCCCAGTTGTCTCCCCCCTCTTCTTTTTGAACTCCTTTACCCTCCGAGAACGCGCAAGACCATCTCTTCAAATCATCATGGAAGTGCATTAAAACGCATCTAAGTGTTATGAATGGCGACAAACGGCCTTTTAGCGCCTGCCAATATTTTTTTTGTATTAAACGCTGTCTTGATTTTATTGCTAATGTTGCCCACGGAGGATGCTGAAATGGACCAGGAATGGGTTTTTATTTAAGCCATTGATATTTTTTTAAAATAACTAATTTATAGACTAATGACCGAGATTTTTACCCGTTCGCTCAAATTCCTAGAAAAAAAAAAAGTGTTTATTCTGGAAACAATGGGCGATTTTCTGAACATTTCGATATGGAGGATCACATTTTTCCCCCCTTTGCTTTAGGGGCCATTCCAGGGTTTTCAAGTGGGAATATTTCTGAGCAAAATGCAGCCTAAAAAAAAATAGCTTTACAGTTATACTTACTCTTTTTCGGAAATATGCTCCTGTCAAAGTTTATTTCCCATAGCAAACCACCTTTGCTACTGCCAAGTACTAGAGCCGGGGATAGATTAAATACCAGATTATTCACTTGGTGGGGAAAAAATACAATACATTTGTTGTACCTGTCCGTCCGTGTCCAAGACGTAAGGACACTTTCTGCCCATGGGAAGTCTGAGGGATGAAGGATTCCAAGAGTTAGGCAGTTACAAACTAACATTCCCAGATACTGGGAATTAAAGTATACGTTTCTGAATCCAAGACTGAAAGTGAACTAGATTAAGTGAAGGTTGGAGTGAAACTGAGGGGTTTTTTTGTCTTTAAGTATATTGTGTGTTAACACTACTCAAGATATGCTGCTCTGATAATAATGCTCCAATTAATACATGAAATATGCAGTATTAACTTGCTTCCTCTGTCTCCACATGTGCTAAAATCTTATACCTAACATTTTTATTTCAAGGGAAGATGAGAAAATAAAGACCCTACTTTGTTTACATACGTTTTGGTTTTTAATTTTCTGTTTGTTTTCCTTTCAAATTCTTCTTTCAGCACATTTTTTTAACGTTTGCAAATAAAACTCTTTGCACATCCACTCTACACAGCAAGCCAGGCACAGTAAGTCGTCGTCCCCCCATTTTAAAACACTCTCCATAACATGGGGAATATAAATAATAATTCTCTCTTAATCGCGTGCAGGGATGGACGTCGTGCATTAATGTATCACGTTGCCTAATTATTTTCGTAGGTGATATATTCACTTGTAAAACATATTGGGGATGTATTTTAGGACGCTGTCGGCAGATTGGTAAGAGGGGAATATGTAATACAACGGCAATTTGTACTTGAAAATGTATGTGCCAACAGCTTTTGGACGGTAAATGAAGGCAATAAATAACACGAACACACACACCTACATACCCGCTCTCCCCCACGCTCCGAGGCCACATCTACCCGGCGAAGGGATGCAGGGATGGAGGACTGCGTGGATGCAGCCGTGGATAGGCAGACACGCGGGACGACCGAAGGGAGGGTGGGAGTGCACGCAAGACCAGCAGATAGGGAATTTTTCGCTACTCGGAAAACCGCAGACACGCCCGTCTCGGTGCCCTGAATCGCCCCACGGCCGCGGGGGTTCCGCCGGGTACCATCGCTTCCCTCAGTCCCCTCTTCACGGTGCCCCAGAGAGCAAGGCATGGAGTTACCGACCTTAACTCACCTGATCAAGCCACTCGCACCGTGGGATGTTTCCCGATACGCGCCTGGAGACAGGCCCGAGGAGACAGCCGCTCGGAGAGGAGAGGCCGTCCTCTCGGGGCTGGGCGCGAAGCCGCCGCCACGGCCTCCGCACGCCCGGGCATCTGGGGGGACACACCGGAGGGAGAGGGGGCTTCCCCGCCGGTTCGCCGTGGGCCTGATTCTGCTCCCCTGACCGTGTCTCTCGGCTGCAGGGCCGGGAAACACGACCTGCCCCTCCTGCGAGAGCCTCGGAGCCTCGACGCTGACTTATATGGTAGCAGGGGTCAGATCCAAAATGTTACCTTACTCCTGCCAGCGATCGCGAGTCAAACGCTCCCCATTTTACCCTGTGAAATATATATGCTGCTGAGCTATTTGAACAGTAGTGGGAATTTATTTTCGCTAATCCACGGTCCGTCTTGAAATGCTTAGCAGATTTGAACGGTAGGTAATTCGGTTTGAAAACATAATCTTCAGATGCTAGGTCCGACTAAAAATTACCTTACACACAATAAAAAAAAAGAAAAAAAGAAGAAATCAACCAACCTCCCCCCCCCAAAAAAAACCCCAGCTGCAATTATACTAATGTCGGCCATATTCTCACTATGGGTTTCTTTCAAGGCGTCCCTGAATTATATCGCTCTGAGGCTCTTCCACTCTGAAAATAGAAGATCGAGCCTAAGAATAGAAGATCGAGCCTAAGATACGGAGGACTGAATCCTACGTATCACCCCCAACTCCGACCTTCAGTACGTGTAATTTGCAGCGTCTCATGCAACAACTATACAGGTTGCTAAATACAACGGAATAAACAAAATTATTCACTCGGAGCAAGAACAAGTGTAATTCACTAGCGGCTTTCATCAAGCAATTTCGCTCCTTCAGGAGAAAGCATCGCAACGAGGCGGTGGACAGGCAGCTGTCCCGCGCCTGCAGCCGAAGCAGACTGCCCGCGGGCATCAGGTATGGCCAGTGGGAGACAGGTCCCACAGCCCCAGACCTCCGGGCGGGGTACAGCTGGGAGAAGCGGCTGCTCGCGGCCCCAGTAACTCCAGTGCGGGAGTTTTCTGCCTGCTCCAGGTCTCCTGAAAATCCTAGGCCACAGAGCTACTGCGGAGGTCGTGGAGACTACTGGCTCATCAGTGGCGACAGGGGTCTCACCCAGCTCCCTTCGCCCGTGGGCAGCCCAAGGCCCGGCCACCAGGGACGAGTTATCTATCGCTCCTTCGGCTGGTGTTGCGCCCATGGATCTTTACCCGCGGTCCCTCCCACGGCGTCGCGGGCCGCTGAAAGGCCGGTGCTTGTCACAGAGGGCTGACACCTTGTCACCCCAAAGAACAATCAAACTGCATGGCCTGAAAACCGCCTGCCGCTAATGTAACACACCTCGGCTATTTTCGCAGTGGGATGGAAGAGATCTCGCTCCGAAAGTCCCTGACCGACCTCTGAAGGGATGCAGCCGAAATTCCCACGGTCCGCGGCTGCGGATTTCCCGCGGCCTGAGAAACCACAGCGCTTCGCGGCCCGAGGAAACACAGCAGTTCGCAGCCCTGTGCGGCTGCACACAGGGGAAAGGCTAAAATCCCGAACGGAGGGCAAAGCCCCCGACACGAAAGCCTCCTGGAAAACAAATCCTGCTCCCGCAGGTAGTTTTCATGAGAGTTATTGCACGAATGCGTTACAGTCAGATCTGAGGGTCGGAAATCGCTTTGCGCTGATCCCTGCAGAGGTGGGTCCTTTTGAATTTCAGAAATGTAAGGCTAGAAGTGCACAGCTAGCGCGGTATATGATACCCTCTAAATGTACCGTAAAGGTTCCCCAATAGCTCTAATTAGAGCTACAGACCACCACAGGAGACAGGCGGCGAAAGCAAACTTCTCTTTGTGCCCGACCAAAATCACCCGCCACGGGCCGGCCTGCGGCTCCTTGCACCGCACCGGCAC
>NW_021940535.1:21941082-21943703 GCF_001715985.3 Manacus vitellinus | reverse complement strand
GAGGCATCGGCAGGCTGGGCAGCGTGCCCTCGTCCCGGGGGCCGGGCGCCGGCCTCCATTTCCCGGCGAGGGCTGCAGCGCTGCGCTTTGTATCACCCTGCTCTTCCTCCCCCTGGCCCCTAGCCTCACTGCAAAACCACTGTTTAACATTACGGAAACATTTATAGTTTAGAAACGCTGGTTATCAGGCATGCTTGCCCCCAGACACACACTGCCAAGAAAAATAAAACAAAAATACACCATTTATGCATAAGCTACATAATGGAAGACAACACTATTACAATTATAAGACAGATACATTATATTTTTCTTATTAAATTCGCATAGGAATGGAAAAATAAAGAGTATTTCTTTCAGATTTTATTACAGTGACTATTTTATTAACAGTATTAATACTACTATACCTCTACACGTCTTGGGTTTTCATTTTTCAGTAGAAATATATATAAAAAAAGGGTGCATAAGTACATTTTCACAGTGCGCTGAATTTTTTTTTATTTACAAAATAGCTTCTTATAGTGAATAAAAACAAAATAATGTGCTGGTTGAAATAACTGATTTGATTAAAAGGTGCTGTAAAAAGAATCCCTAAACGTTCTACTGCGGCCTCATAACAGACAATAAACAAGGAGAAACGACTAATTACTTATAAATCAAATATAGATTATATAAATCAAAATACTTCTGGGAAAAATGTATTTCAGTTCAAAGTTCTTGGGTATTTTTTCCCAGGAATTTCTTTTTCTACTGTAAAGAAATGCCAATGTTCAAATACTAAAATTTCTGGGGACCTAGAATATAAATTCTTGAAGATTATTTGAGATTTAAAACAGGTAGAGTCCTTTAAAATGTATCTATTGTATGGTCTGCAGGAGAAAATAAAATTAAAACAAAAAACAAAACAACAAAAAAACCCCACCAATTCAGATGACAAGAAATCATCAATGGAAAATAAAAATAATAATAATAATAAAAAAATGAAAGACATCTCCAAGCAAATATTTTCCCTTCTATACCCACTAATTTGCGATGTTTTAAATTTACTATCAAGATAGATCCTCCACAGAACTTCCTTCATTACTGATGTCTCTGAAATCCTTATTCAGTACCTTCGAGGTTTATTATTACTTTTTGACATTAAATGCATTGCTTAAAAACATACAGTAATTGTAACTTTTTTCACTATGGTTTACCTGAGCAGTCATTCAAGATACAGTTTGGATTGCAATGGAAGAAAACCAGATCATATGTCCACATCGACCTCCTCACGTTAACCAGCTCTCGTATCGTGGCCACAAAGAGTCTTCTCTCAAACAGTAAGGTCATAGAAGTATTTACAAGTTTCTCAGAAAATCGTGTCTTAATTGAAAGTGTATCTCTCGGGGCTGGGCATGTGGACTTTACAGTCTGTCAGTGATACTGGCTGGCTGTTTGGGATTTCAGGAGAGCTGTCAATTTTAACCATTTGCTACAGCATTATTAAAAAAAAAAAAAAAAAAAAAAAAAAAGAAAGAAAAGCTATAATCCAAAGATACAGATCTCTTGTTCTGAAAGAAGAGGTTCATTGTCTTTTTTTCTTTTTAATTATTATTAATAATTATTTTAATCTGAACACGAAAAAAAGTTCTGAAACTCTTGAATTACTGCTTCTCCATTTTTAATCCGTTAACTGGTAGTCTTCAATTTGTTGATCACTTTTTTCTCTTTGACCCTTCTGTTTTGGAACCAGATTGTGACCTGTCTCTCTGATAGATTTGTAGTCGCCGAAATCCTCCTCCGTTTGTCTTTGGTAATGAATTTATTTGTAGCATATTCCCTTTCGAGTTCTTTTAACTGGACCTTTGTGTAAGGCACTCGTTTCTTTCTTCCACGTCTGTACGAGTTCGCATCCGAGGGATGAGAAACGACGTCTGGAACAGAAAAACCATGCGGGCAAGTGTTAGAAAATGGCTCGAACCGCTTAGGACATCAATGGATATAAGGGTTAGAGTTACAGCGCACTCCTCTGCCTGCCCCGCTCCGGTTTAGCTACTAATGCCCGGCTCAGCACTGGGGATTCCTCTTTCGTGGCCGCCGCAGACAGCTTCTAGGCAGGGAAAGGCTCGCTTCTGTCAGACAGACAAATAATAACAAACCCACGTAGCCCGGACGGGGACTCTGGGAAGGATCGAGAGGGGCTGCAGCGATTTACCCAGCCTGCGTGCTTCGTGGTCTATGGAAAATAATACCACAGACCTTCCCGCGGCCCTTTTCAGCTGTTTCCTCTCCCGGGGCCGGCGTCGGGGCCGGCCAGGCGAGGCGGGATGTGCCGTGCGCCGGCGGGGGGCAGGGGGCGGCACCGGTGCCGTTTCAGCGGCGCCGGGGCATGTGCGGACCGGGGCAGGATGGGACAGGGGACCGCGGGAGGAGCGGGGAAGGGTCAGTGTGGAGGGTGATCCCGGAGCCCTGCAGGCGGGATACCCGGGAGGAACGAGCAGGGGAAGAAGGAAAGAAGGGACAGGGGGAGCCATGCAGGTGTATTACCCGGGAGGGTGGATTTCCAGAGGTGAGGTGGCTGGCTCTGTTCCTTGGGACAGTACACTTGACCGTTCCACCCGTTGGTGATGGCCCAAGGCTGGTAG
>NW_021940535.1:21916077-21939989 GCF_001715985.3 Manacus vitellinus | reverse complement strand
CTCCGGGGGAAGATGAGCCGCACCCCTTCGACCCCCTTCCTCCACTGGTCTGAGCCGCCGCTGGCGGGGCCTCGGCCGGGTGTCGCGGGGAGCCCACCGCAAGCTGCGGGCGGAGAAGCGTTCTCCGGGCGCAACGCCGGGACGCATAAGGCTCTCGGAACAGAGCCTCCCGGGGCTCCTTTCTGGGTGGTTTTTTCCTTCCTTCCCGCCCGTCGCAAGCCCAAGACCCATCTCGCTCTTCTCGCCACGAAGCCTCAGAAGTCAGATAAGAGGAACAGACCGGGAACCCCCCATTTTATTTACTACTATCTTTTAGAAAGGGCTTGGGGAGTGGGAGGGTTAACTGGATGTTCATCGCAATTCCACTGTATTATTTGTTGCCGTAATAATAAAATCCGGGCCTACAATTCGACTTCAATCTTTTACGGCTGTAAAATATCACATCGGCTTATATAGTGTGTGCACGGACACATAGCTCTTTGTGTGTGTGTGTGCGCTGGAAAAACAAAAGGGATCATCAGTTGAAAAATATTTTTTTTTGTGAAGGTTGTACCACTTCGCAAGCGAATGCTAGGGAAAAACAAACCAAGTGCGTTCTCTTTTCGTGATAGATTTTTCATAGGACGAAATAATTTCAATTTTTAATCATTCCACCACCTCGGCGGATGCTTTTCCCCACAAACTTTTTGCGCACAACCTTGAACTCAAAACACTCCACCACTGAGCTATCAATAAACTTGACCTAAACCAGCGTTCATCTCATCGTTAACAGCTCTCAGCTCTCATGCGTGTGCACAAAACAGCCACAAATACTCCCATCCTGAAAACTAATTTTTTTCCCAGTTGTATGTTGCTTTGTTTTGAGCCTGACAGCTCGGCGTATTTATTATCCTATTGTGCTTCCCATTGACGTTGTAGCATTGTTTTGCCCGCATGGCTACAAGCGCAGAGCAATCCCGGGACGCACATCGTTACCGAGCAGGCTTTTCCTTGCCTAGCGCAGAGTTGCCAGCCATGAGAAATAGCTCTTTGGCGCCCAAGGATTTTTTTTCAAGGTACTTTTTCCGTGCCATGAGTTAGGATACCTGAAGTCCTGTCATCCCCTGCTAATTTGGCAGCATTTAGCCGCTTTTTTCCTTCATTGTAGCCAATAAATAGTTCCCATTTTCACTTCGCATACTCTTTTCCGCATTCTTCCTCATGGCCAAAAGCAAATATTTATTCCCCGCATATTTTTCCTTTTCTTTCAGGCTCCAGTTTTGAAATCTGTGGATTCCCCCGGCCAAACATTGCTTGACTGGCATGAATTAGTGTTTCCCTCTGGTTTCTCGAGGCTGCTTCTGAAAATCGCGTTGCAGGACGAGGGGGGAGAAGTGGGAAGGGAAGACAGCTCTATGGGGCAGCGCTGTTTTATATACGGGTTAGGCACGGCTAGAGGCCAAGGTCAAGTTGAAAGTTGCAGTCTAGCCAATGTGAGGACTGTCATTCACAGCCCGAAGATCTGTCTGATTTGTTAAAAAGCGGGTAGCCATGAGAACACTAATCTCTCCAGCTCCCCTCTCCCCCCCTACCCAGCCCGCCTCCCCTCTCCAAACTCCCTTCACCCTCAGCCTCAGAGGTTTTCTCGCTTATCTGGCTCTACTTTTCAAGCTACTTTCCATAAGGAGAGTGAAGCCATGTGAAACCGTAGTTTTCAGCCCCGGTGCAAACTGTACAAATATTGGAGGGGTGTGGGGGGATCAAGGCGACGGGAAAGCGGGAGCATCCGGTCTGCTCAGTTTTAGTGGTTGTTTTTTTGTTTTGTTTACCCACTTGAGGCTGTTCCTGCCCTGTGTGTTACAGGGAGAAGGGAGATTAGATTAGAGAGCTTTCTCTTCTCCCTTCTCTGCATCTCTCCCTCGCTCTACAGCTCTATTTAATAGTTAGAGACGAAGGCCGTGCTTTTCACTGCTGATAAGAGCAGTAATACAACTCTATTTGCCATGATGTAGGGGTGATTTCGGGAATGAGACTGTTTCCTCAAAATAGGCAAAATGACATCTGCAGGGTGTGTATGTACCACTGGAAAAAAAGTTATTGTCGGACATAGGATTTCACGCCTTTGCTTTGGTTTCCTAATTTGAATCACTTTTAATAAATTGTTGACACCGGGAGAGAAGAAAAGCCTTGCCAACTATTTTTGATGCCTCCGATACCCAATTTTCATTCCTCAGCTATAATTTCTTCCTGCCTTAGTGGGGATCTGCCATTAAATATTAGAAAGGAACCGTGAGGGCTGAAGGCATGGAGCAGAACAGATGTTCTTCGAAACTCATGGACCCTGTAATGAACACCCGGGATAAAAATATGCCCGAGCTTACTCCCCTGCCTTGAACCATTCCCTACCAGTTGTGGAAGAGCTTTTACTTTTTGCAACGTAAGTCTTGAAATGTGTTGCATAAATCAACCAAAACTAAGGAGGAGCTTACCTGAAGCCACTGTTTGATTTGATCGTCTTTGGAAAATTTACTGATAATTGAATGCTTCCATACATGCAACCGACAGACCAATCAAAGCTTCTTCCAAATTTTTTTTGTATTTTTTTCACGCAAAATAAAGTTAGAATACAGCACATACGAGCGTATGGTAGAACCATAGCAATTTCCAGGAGAGCTGATGCAGACCTCCGAACTGCTTTGCATTTATATAGAGTGTAAAACAACTTGGAGAGAAATGCATCTGTTGAATCGTTTCCTCTAAAACGAGTATTAATTCCTTGGGGAGCAAGACGATGAACAACCATGATCGGTAGGAGGATTTTGAAAGGTCCTGAGTCTTTTCATAGCCAGGCAGTTTCTAAGTGGGGCTCCTATCCGGCAGTGGTCACCCGGTACACGGCCATGCCCATCTCAGCTATTACAAAAAGATTAAGTGGCACTTTCTTCCCTTGGCTGCACTGAGAGTGGTCAGACACATTTCACCCACTTCATGGGTGTAAGAAAGAGCAGAATTTGGCCCTTAGAAGTGCTTTAAACCTTGTCAATGTGTGTTCCTGACACTATGAAACCAAGGATGATCTTGCCGCAGTGAGGACTGAAGCAAATTGGACTTAAACGTGAAAATATAAATTATTTTTAAAACTCTCTATGTGATAGGAATATGTCCACTCTCTTTTTTCTAAAGAGGCCCTAAAATTTCTGTTTTCTTAGAGAAACAAAAAGGTCTTTCAGTTGAATGTCAGGTTTTGCAAATATGGAGTTGTCGGCTGAGTATCTAAAAGGCTTTTTTTTCCCCCAAACCAGTCTTGGAGTGATAACACACACATGCACCCTCCACAGCCCTGCCGCGGAAATGCCCGACTGAGGGAAAGGCTGATTTCTTGTGGGATAATCACAATCGTACGAATGCAGAAAAAAAAATCCCAAACTGTTGCCCAAAGAAATCCAGTCTAGTTTTCCATCCACTGCTTAGAGCTAATTAATGAGCATGAAGAAAAAAAATCGTATCTGATTGCTGAAAATATACGTTTGTCACGGAGTTAAATCCCTCTAAACCCGCTAAAAGATCTTAGCTGATAACGGAGGAGCTAGAGGGTGATCTTAGTTACTAATAATACTCTCCATTCTGCAGAGCTCAGGAGTCTTGGAAGACGGGGGAGTAAAGTGATAGCAGGAGCAAGAGCCTTAATCGAATTTGATTTTCATGAGCAAATGAAATTTACCTGTCGAAAGTGTAATTTGGAGCAGTCCTGTCACCGCTGTTTTCTTCCACAATTTCTAATTGAGATAAACATTCCTTAGTCCGTTTTAAAGACACTTTGTATTTCAGGATATTCATGTGTTTCTAATGGAAGTAAACAGCTTTACGAGCGGGTTTCGCAGGACATCTTAACTCTCTCCCTCCCACTGCGTGCTAAGGGGGGGTGTGCTCAGATAATTACAAAATAAGAAGAATTTGTAACAGCTAATGCAGAAGGGGAAGAGTCCGAGAAAATTTTTGAAGGCGTCCTAAAAATTCTCAGGCGCACACTACATGTGGATCTACCTATTTCAGTCGATCCAAACATTCAAAAGTCACCTCCTATAAAAAAGGTGCGTTCGAAAACAATGTCACTGCTTTCACCCGAAGTGTGGAACATGGACTAATCTTAATGGAGCCAGATCTCAGAAGACCGCTTCACTCTGTGGGTTTGGGGGTTTTCTTGTTTGTTTGGGGGGTTTTGTTGTTGTTTTTGTTGTTTTTTTTTTTTTAATATTTCCTCCCCCAGTTTTAGCTCCAGAAAACGCGGTGGAGATATTTCACGTGTTTAGAAATGAAAATGGGAAGGATCCTGAAATCTGTCTCGCGGACAAGGTCTCTTTTCTGATTTGCTTTGCTTTACATTTTTATTTGTAGTATATTCACAAGCGTGTTTTCGGCGGGATGGTGGGGCGGTGAGCTAGCTTTCTGTTTATATTTGGCGGGTGAACACAGCAGAAGCCTGGCGTTATGTGTTGGTAGTCCACAGAAAATATTTTACTTAAACTGCCGTGTAAATGCAGCGATAAAGAGAATCCACTGCAGGCTCTCTGTCAACCGCAGGCTGCTTGAACGCCGTAATAAAGCACACCCCCCCATCAATTTCAATTAATTTTGCCATGGAAACTGAGACGGATTTATTCGCCATCAGCTCTGCTCTGTCGCGCAAAGGGTGACGAAAAAGTTTTTATTTTTCCTTAGTAAATTCTGATAAGCCAGGAGGCCTGGCTGGCGGTGCAGGAGTTTATCAGGTCGATTCCATCTAGTTGAAAATGTTCTAGTATGAACGTGTAGTAGCAACAGACAACAAAATGATACTGAAGTTACTCTTCTTTAATTTTGTTGGGCTTATCCTCCGATTTTCAAGATTTAGCATTTTGAGGGTAAATTAATTTCTCACCTAACCTACCAGGAGGTCATATTTTTTTTGAAAAAAAAAAAAAAAAAAAAAAGAAAAGAGAGGCAGGGTACAGTAAGCTGCAATAACATATCCTCTCTATTTCTGCTGGGAGCTTGTAATAATTGCTACCACATGATCACATGGTGTATTGTTGCAGCCTGATTACAATTAAACTTATCCCTCCACCTTTTTCATTAGGGGAAGAAAAAAAAAGTTCTTCCTGAGCTCCAGGCCCACTTTGTGCTGCTTATTTCCCTTTGAAAAGCTGTCGGAGAGAAGCCGAAGTCGTTCTTTCCCTTACAATGCGAGAGAAAGCATTTCCAAAAAGCCCTTCTCACCATAACTTTCTTGTAATAGCGTGACATTTACACATAGCGTCCGACCAGGGGGGCTCAGGGGCAAGAGGGGAAGCTGCTGCTC
Organism: Manacus vitellinus; assembly: GCF_001715985.3. Lineage (NCBI taxonomy): Eukaryota > Metazoa > Chordata > Aves > Passeriformes > Pipridae > Manacus > Manacus vitellinus. The sequence continues at coordinate 21,934,672 of NW_021940535.1, read as the reverse complement.
TCTGCAAGATGTTGCAGGGTCTTTATTTTATTTTTTTTTTTTTTCACGCTGAGTCCAAAGGCGTATCTTCACCTAGGGAGGGAAACAATGAGAATCTCAATGCTAAAGACGCCTGTGCGCGATATCTAGAGAAAGAAAGGAGAGAGAGGGGGGAAAAAAAAATCATACAGGAAACATTGGACATGTTTGCCTTTACTGGAAGACAGCTGTTTGAGTACATTCTCCAAGAGGGTTTTTTGGTTCCCTTTTCAGAAGTGGTTTTAGTGATTAAAACACTGACTTGATGGAGGCAGTTTATCTCTAATGTCTGGATCTGTCTAACAGCTCTTTTTCCTCACTTTTCCAACCCTTTGCTCAGTTGAGACTGTACATATCCGGGGCTGTAATCACGGCTGTCTTAAGAAATATTTTGAGAGGTGTGGGCACTCACCACACTGACGGGAGAAGCGGACGACCCTAGCTGGAAGGTACCTGAGCCACGAGTGGAAATCTTGCCCGAGGAGAGGGGAAAAACAAACAAACAAACAGACAAAGAAATCCCACCAAAACACATTGGGTCTGGTAAACCCCTGCAACTCTGTCAAATGTGGTGGAGAGGGGCGAGAACGGGTGCGGGAGAAGTCTCGTGGCTGCAGTCCCATGCCCCTCTGGCTCCTCCAGCAGGCCGGGTGGTTGCAGGGCCGCCTCGGGGCTCGCCCTGCCCTCCCGCCGCCACCCCGCATGGAAGGCCCGGGCCGGCTCTTCCACACCCGCCCGGCGCCGGGCCGCGGCTCGGCAGTCGCCCAGAGACACACCTGTGCCGGGCCACCCGCTCAGGCTGCCAGCTCCTGCCCACGGGAGGCCCTAAGGTAGCGCCTCGGGACCTTCCCACGACTCTTTTCATGCCCCGGGCGCAGACGGGGCTGATTTTTGGCTGTTTGCATTTTCTGCTCTGCAGGCGCATAGAGGTGCTTCTGCCGGCAGCGGGTGAGAAGGGAGATACGTGGCCACCGGTGCCGTGGGGAAGCGCACACCCACACAGGCATCAGGCGTGCACACCTTAAAAAACTACTGTGTTCCCTCGCCCTGGCTGGTGTGCGTGTGTGACCGCACGAGTGCCTCTCGCCTTGCCACACGCTATGCTCATCTCTCCGCTCTGAGTCCTGCTGGAGGAAGGAGGGGAGCGGGGCATCCTCTCCCACCCGTAGGCGCATCCCACCTCTGGTCTGGCGAAAGACCTCTTCTTGCTTGGGTGGGACCCCGCAGGGACAGCCTTGGAGGCATATTTTACAAAGAGCAACGCACCATTTGCGCGGGTCTGTGGTCAGTTCGGACCAGAAAGAAGCAGCTGGATTCTGCTGAGTCCTCAACACTGCTTAAATGACCTTCGTCCATGTCGTGGGTGCTCCCAGTACCAACCAACCACCTCCCAGCAGAAAGCTACTCGATACCGTGATATGATCCCTTGTTCTCCAATTAGCTTTACAATTCATCGAGCACATGCATTTCTGTTAAAAGTTTATTTGGTAAAAACCCAGTAAACCCAGGGTCTAGAAAATGCTTTCTAGCGCCTAGAATACATTTCTCAGGTATATATAATACGTGCTGTCTTTAATGGCAAGAGACATTTGCTACTCTTCATGTTAGATGGAACTAATGTCTTTCTATCCATACCGTGAACATATTTTCTACATACGAATTATACAGTGTTTTCCTTTAAACATAACACCAGCCAAATGCAGACTAGTCGATAACTTGCATGTATGGGTAAGCATATTACTCCCATTTTGCTGAATCATGAATTTTTCCAAAGCTTATTGCATTTTATGTCTTCTTTAGATAAGCAGTTACATATGTGGCTCTGTTGAAGGTTAAATCCCATTCTTACATACACGACAGCTGACTATACTTCCATGAGGTTACTTACTCTGGAATCAGCTAAAAGCTGAGACTCGTGGCTCGCCGGGAAAGACGGGAGCGGAGTCAGTCCCTAATGAACGCGCACATAGCAGACTCCAGCGGTTAGCATCTGTCCACGCCTGGACTTAGATCTTCTCATCTGGGCTTCGGACTTTGTCTGCCTGAGCACACCGGATGGGAGTCTTTGAGGATGGCCGTCGGTCAGACCACCGGCACCGTCTGGCCTTGCCACCCCGTGCCCCCACATCCACGCGCGGGAATGACGTGGGGACACAGACTCTTCCATCCTCTCCAGGGACAGGGGGACGGGGGAAGAGCATGGATAGCTTCAGCCCAGCAAAAGCAATCCTGTTGCAGTCCTGGGAGCCTTCGGAGAGATACCCAGGGAGAAGGAGCCAGGCTGGTGCCAAGGGGCTGAAGCGGAGCTGAGGGCACACGCCAAGGTTCCCACGCTCCAAAGACAATTCGCAAAGTCCCGGGAGCCAAAGTATATTTAGTCCAATAATGGCACAGAGAAAAGGGAGTGGTTTCATAGCAACCCCTCTGACATGCAAAATAATGAGCGACTGAACAATGAAGGTTAGTCTTTAGGCAAGCATGCCCCCTGGTTTTCTAGCACAGATACCTAAAGGAAGAAATTCCCTCATCCCCTCGCACGCAACCCGAGGCCATTATCCTGCCGATGTAGCTGCCTTGGTGCCAGCGAGCAAATATCCTCGCTTGGAGCCGCTTCCTTCCCATTGTGGGGAAGATACTCGCTGCCTGCCAGTAATTACCAATTGTCATCCACTTTCACAAGACCATATTTCTTTGAAATTTCTCTTGCCGAGTGGGTGGACCATGTCAAATACTCTGTCATCTCCCGGTCCGGCCTGCTGCCGCACTGCCCCCCTAAAAAAAAGAAAAAGTAGAAGGGGAACCCAAAACAGCTGAGTGTAACATAAAGCTACATGTCGTAGGTTGTGTTGCAAAGGAAACATAAAAGCTGGTGTGCCTTTGCTCACAGAAGTATCTTTATCCGCCAAACGCTTTTTCTCGCTGTTGTCAGGTAAACAAATTCTCAGTCTAGGGGCTCTGCCTAGAGAAGTCCAATACACTGTGTGGACGCGGATCCTGATCTCCTGTCTGTGCGTGGAGACATGAGAAGCTGGACAGGTTAAGCGGATCAGACCATTGGTGTAAGGACCGGAGGAGCGAGGGCATGCCCCACGGCCCCGGCCCAGGAGCCCACCTGCTGCTGGGGGAACACTATGCTCCCTCTCCCAAATCCGTCAGAAAGTTTTACCACAAGGAATAATTTCACTGTGAGGTGATGAAGGCAAGAATAGGCACGTCATCCCCACTTCGGGTGATGTAAATATTCGATAAATAAAGGAGAGGGAGCTTGTCTGACATATTAATTTTAGAGGGATTCTGGAGGCAGGAGGGTTCCGGGTCTGTGCCTACTCTGGGAGTCACTAAAAGAGAGGTCGGAAGTTTATGCTGAGGTTCCTAGGAAGTTTGGACAGTGTCTAGCTAATCAGGTAATCGTAATTTCATAATTAGTTTTCATTCAAGGTCTCATCTTTGGTAGATGGTACGACCATGGCAAAAGGAAAAAAAAAAGTCCACGTTAGCTAGGAAGATGAAATTATGTATACAACTATCCCAGTTAGAGAATTAAGATTAAGGTGTACTTGTGCCTGGGGGTGTGTCATGGGTTGTACTACTTTTTTTAACAATAACCGCAGGATCGAAACCTTAAAAACTGTGAGCAAGAATATCCTAGCTGACATAAAAGTTGCCCAATAAAAAATGAGAATCCCATATAACTCCACAGCGGAAATCGGTTAGCAAGTATCTTCTGCCCGTTTGCAAACATCAAATGTTCCTGCCATATGTCCGTTCTTATTTGTATACCATCTACAAAACCTGAAACGTATATAAGCGATATTAAAACAAAACATGAAAGATTTTCTCAGAAATCTGTGAGAGGGGAATGTAGGTCTGAGGTGGGGGTTGAAAGAAGTAAAAAACCCAAGTGATGCTATTGCCAAAAACTTTAATATTGAATAACACAGCTGAAGCTTTTATCACGGTACGAAATTTACAGCCTAATAATTCAAACTTATGTGCTCATTGCAAGTTGTCTCTTCCCCTTGCTGGGTACCCAAAGGAACAGTTTTGATTTCCGAGGAGGGAAGTCTTTGGGAATGGCAGGTGACTGGCACCTTGAGTGAAAAGGGAGGGGAAGAGTAAAGGAAAGAATAGAAAATAGAATTATACAAGATGACTTTTTAGGATCAGAAGAGATTTTTGATAACTAGAGTGGAAATCAAAATGTGGGCTTTGTAGAATCACTGAAGGAAATAAACGACAAGGAAAACCCTACCTGGTAAAAAGAAACCCAGAGAAAAACCTGTGGGCTGGAAGAACAGTAGTTTAAGTGTTCACAAGTTGGAGATCTCCCAGCATCCTCATCATTTGGGCAGATGATGGGGCTTCCCACATCTCAGTTGCAACATGATTAGGTACCAACTAAGAAGCTGGAGGTGATCTGAACTCCTTGGGCAAAGGAGGAAGGTGGGAAGGGAGGAGAGCACCCAGTTGAGAAAATATCCACCCATTTCCCCCAGCTTCCCTCAAAATAGGAGCAATTCCGGCACTAGGTCCCGCTGCATCTTAGAAATGCCTGTCGTGCCCAAGGAGAAGCCACTTGTAAGACAGGGAAAACGTGGGACCTCCAGTCACGGAAGGAGCGGTCGCTCTAGTGCCAGGACATGCTTTAAAGCTCAAGGTCAACGCCTCTCCTTTGCCTCTCCCACCTTCCCCGGATACTCCGTCCTCTCCCTAAAACCCGTGGCGTAAATGCAAACATGAATTTCTGCCATGCCACTGGGGAAGCCTGGAGCCGAGCTCTACGTGTGGTTTACCCAGCCTCCCTCCCGTCTTTCCTGCTTATCCCTGCCGAGATCTGTGACCCGGAGGGGAGTAGAAAGGGTCTGCGGTAAGCTGGGGTGTCCGCCGTCCCGCCGGAGTCGCGGACAGCAGTGTCTTGCGTGTCCCGGCTTGCTCGGGTGGCCCCACCGGGGGCCGGGGCAGGCTCCCGTCCCCTGCTGGCGATAACCATCAGGGATTTGCAAGTGTAAACAGAGCCCCGGAGGCTGCAGTGGGTGGGTATCCTTGCTTGGGTTTCGAGCACCGCCCGTGCCAAAGGGAGCGAGGCATCGGGCGGAGCAGCACGGTGGGTTGTGGGGTCGCCCCTATGGGGTTGAAGTCGATCGGGGGCCAGTCCCGGCGCAGCACAGCCCGGGAGGGGGCCGGACTGGCRCCGGGAGCCTCCAATGGCGGCGAGCGGGGGCCGCGCCGTGGGGCGCCGCCGTCCCCGCTCCGCACGGCGCCCGGCGGGGGCGGCGGCGGCGGCGGCCGGAGAAGAAGAGCGGAGAGCAGGGGAGCGGCGTGTCCGAGGAGCCGGGGTAAGCTCCTTCCTGCGGAGCGGAGGGATCGGGGTGCAATGGCGAGGCTTTCCCACTAGATGTCTGCGCAGCTAATGATAATCGAAGGCTCTGTCCTTCCCCGGGTGTATTCCCCAGAGCCCGACCTCCAGTCTTTTTCAGGTCTGTCACCCCCTTAGAAATTAAATACCTTTCCCCCATACCATCCCGTTTGGTATTTTTCTCCTCCTTCTTGTTTCTTTTTTTCTTTAAAGAGCTTGTTGGAGATTTGGCTAGAATAAAATACGGATTTCTCCACAGAGGAAGCTTTCTGGTCTGCGAGTCATGCTATTGGAATCCTTTTATGACCTTTGATGTGTTTAAATAACACGGTAAAGCTACACACACACCTCGGATTAAACTTTAATCGTCCCAAGCCAAGGACATCCAGGTGGTAAACGACTTTACTTTGACATTTTTACTTTAGAACAATGTATGATCCCAGTCGCAGGTCAGAGAGACGTTTCCAGTCTTCTCATCCTTAGAAGCGTAAATACGCTTTACCTACAGATATTAAAAACTCGTTTCTCCTGTTACGTTATTAAAAAAAAAAAAAAAAAAAAAAAAATCAAGGCTTCTGGGATTCTAGTTCTATCAGGTACCTCCAGACTTTCCAAAGGATGGAGGAAATGTTCCTCTCTGTTAAGCACTGCTCTGCCTCTCCTGGGATATGTGTGTGTATAATGTGTCATACAGGAGTTTAGACAAGTTTTATATACACATATATGTTTGTGTGTATGTTCCCTTTCTGCGGACAGGGATGCTCTACGGGTTGCTTTTAAAAAAAAGTAATCTGCAGACTTTCTCTGTGTTCTCGGTGTGGTGTGAGAACCCAAAGTGAGTTTGGTTCATCACGAACAAAATATTCTAACAAATAATGTAAGTATGTTCAAGAGAAATCTGGAACTCTTTATTTGGTCTGTTGGTAGCACCTGGTTTTAAATCAGACAAATTTGGATGAACACGTACAAAAGAGAGGGATTTGTGGGCCTTTTTATTGTCAATCAAAATTAGCGACAACTAAATTTTGCGTTGATTTTTACCAAGAGATCCTTGCTTAGCCTCGGCTTATGCTTGTCTTGGAAGCTGTGGAGCGCAGGGAGCTAAAGCCAAACCTTTCGCATGGAGTTTTAGGTCCTGAACGCAGTCATAGGAAAGGCCTAAATACGGGATATCCCATTCATCTTTGTTCCTCCCTTTCATCTCCGCTTTGACGCACTGAGACTTTACACCCACTTCGAAGAAAATTAAAATATGGTTAAATATGAGAAAACTTTTAAGAGAAAACTAGCAGGAGGGAGGTGGGATCGTGCAGCTCGTTTTGAGGGGGATGGTTAGAAATTCACGAGTCCAACTAGGTCGCGCAGTCTCACAGTGGGAGAGGTGAGATTTCGGCTCCACTCGGGAGTGGGGTCAAGTTCAATTCCTCGCGAACAAAGTACTCTCGACCTTTCAGGCATAAAAAGCATGAGGGTGAACGGACAGTCAGACCTGGAGGAATGGCAGAAGGGAATCGAAAAGATTATCGACACCTTCCTCCCGGGGTCTGCCCCAGCCCTCTGACGATGGAGAGTGCCACGCTCCCCACGGCTCCCCGCGGGAGGAACAGCAGAGCAAGGGGCGCCCAGGGCTGGAGAGGGGCAAGGTTGCTGGCACAGAGATATGGGGTCGTACACGGACCTTGCGACGCTCCTGAGACTTTACTCTGACCATTTCCAGAAGTCTGAGGGCGTGGAGTGCTAAATAAACATTTTCATAAAATTTCTCGTGATTTCGTGAATTGCAGGAGTAAAAGCCTCTGCTCCCCGCTCTTTCTCAGCCGCTGGTTACCCTTCCGTGCCTGGGCTGTGCCAGGCGGCGTTATTGCCGTATGTGCTGTTGCTACTGAGTAGAGATAAACCGGAGCGAACGAGACACGGTCGCCATAACCGCGGCTCCCCGAAAGACAATAGGCTGTTCTTTTTTTTTTTTTTTTTAAATCTCTGAAATCCCTGAGTCTAATTTTTTAGCTGTCCCTTCTGTCCTCCGCTTCTACTTATGAACTCAAGATGTTTAATGCTGGAAAAATAAATCAGTTGTTTTATACCCGGACAGAGCCTTTACTTGTGAAATTCGCTTCTTAAAAAAAAAAAAAATAGTCTGGAAATAATTAACTCGTACAGTTGAGAACATTATGTTGCTTATACTGTAAACGTGTCCTTACACCTTTACAAGACGTTACAGAGGACTTACTCAACTAATTGAAACTGTTATATAGCAGCGTTATGTATTCAACATACTCGTTACATTTCATCTTTATGGACTTAAGAGTTTTATTCCTTTCACAGTGTTCTGATTTTTCTTCCCCCAGCAGCTGGTCGTTTAATGTGCAAGAAGGAGAGATACTAGAAAAGCTATGAAAAGAGAAGCAATTTAGTGTTGTTTGCTCTATAGCAGAGTAAGACAGATCACACCGTCACGGACAGAGTATTGAAAAAGGAGCTAGCTCGGAAAACACAAACTCTAAACATTTCTCCCTCATCCCAACAGTCCGGGGAGAAATACGCATATGTGCACCGGTTAGTTTCTACGCTAGCTGGATCGGGTGGTGGGACCTCCTGCTTCCCGTCTCCCCATTCAGCTGCATTCTTGAGGTGGGGAAGTGGGACAGGACAAAGCCGGCTGGGCAGCGAGATGCACTCTTCCCGCTGAGCACCAACGTGGGGTGGCGTTGGGCAACCGCACCGGCCGGCCACGGGGATATCCTCGTGTGGGTCCTGAGAACGGACACTGCAGCGTGGACCGTCTGCGTGTGTGTGTGTTTGTGTGTGCACTCACAAGGAGCAGCGAGACTGTTGCTGCGCGGGGTCCCACGCGCGATCTTTCCCGTCTCCTGCCCATCCTCCCCATCTCTCTACAATGTTCCTTTCCCGGTGAAGGCAAATTGCTCCTGCAGACAGTTTGCCCCTTCTGCTAGTAGTGAGGGAGCCCACAAGGAAGCGTTTTCACTGCTCCCACCAGTGTCACGCCTTCAGGAGCTGATGGAGACTTTTGTCCAGCCCGGAATAACTAGCACTCACATAGGTCAACACAAACGCCCGATTCACGGGGCACCGGAATACAGACCAGGATGTGGGCTGTGCTCTGGGCTCAGATTTGTGCTGAAGACACAGTCCTGCAATTATTATGTTGTGTTATTTTCAGTGCAAAGGGCAAGGGCTATTTCAGATGAATAAATTCATCTCCCGCAGAGTTCGCCCCAAAAAACTCTTTCGTGGCTGATATTTAGAGAGAGAGCCTGGCATATCAAGAGGAAGGGCAAACTGAAGAAAGGAAATCTTCTAGTAGCTGGAAGGCCTCTTACAGGAGGAAGAGATGTACATATTCTCGAACTCGTGTACGAGCCAATACGCCTATACACCCACAGCTGTGTTTGTAGATGAGGAGTGTGTGTCTTTGAAAAGATGTTTTATGCAAAAATGTTTCCAGGGAAATGCTGGAGTTTGAACTTTAGGAGCGAGGCTTTCCGCCCAGAAACCAGTCGGCATCCCTGTACTTTCCCTCGGCTGCCCAAGCAAGGAACCTCCCCGTCGAGATGTAGATAAACTAGGCTAGTCCTAGTCCGTAATATCGCGTATTACTCAACTGCAGCGACGGGCGGACGCAGAGCCGTGCAGGTGCCGGCAGCTCCGCCGCTCCCTGCGCAAGCCCGGCGGCCCTGCCCCGCTCCCGGTGGCTCTGCCCCGCTCCCCGCGAAGGGCCCGGCTGCGGGACGGCAGGTGATGCGGGAACCGCGGCCGCAGAAACATGTGCGCCGCACACATCGACACTGTCTTCTCTTGACAAAGTGGATGTGTGATTAATGCCGACCGACGGCTCCCCCCAGCCCTGCTCCCCCTCCCCTTTTCTCCTCCCTCCCGACCCCTCCTCCCAAGGTCCTCCGCTGGTTTCGATAAAAGGCAGGATCTAAGCTTTCTCTCCCTCAAATCAAAGAAGTGTTACGATTGGCGAAACGAGGGGCAGATGGGGTATTTCCAAACAATACGCAGCCGAGACGCCCGAAGTTTCTCGGGAAGCGAACATTGCCTAGTAAAAAAATGACGGTAACTAAAATTGAGTCCCTGACGGGATATCGGGGGACGGGGGGCAACTCCGGTGGGTGACTCTCCTTCCCGGACTCTGCTCGTTAGAAAATTAATAGGAGGCGCCGGAGATTTACCCCGGGGTGTCAGAAGGGGAACAGGACGGCCAAGGCCGAGACATCGGGGAGAGCTCTGGCAAGCGAGGCTACGGGTAGCCGAGGTGCCCGTGGGCACTGCCCCGGGCAGCGTTCACCCCGCGCCCGCCCGCTCTGAGGTCTGCCCATCCCATCGCCACCGCGTCGGGGCTGGGTGGGCTGCGTTCAGCTGTTTTGCTGTGGCCGAGGCTGCTTTTTTATTTTTTTTTCTGCGGAAGGTTAAGGGGGTGCAAAGTAAGATTTATAGGCCTCTGTGAAAAAGTGAAAATTAAAGCAAGTCTTTCAGGTGTAAAATAAAGTTTCTTTTAATAAAGGAAATAAAGTTTCGAGATTTATTTGCTCAATTTTTAAGTTGATAAACTCCATATTATTCCAAAGGGAAAAACTCTCGCTTACTGAGTGCACAAGGCAGGATTTACACTCTCACAGAGAAGTCATACTCTGAAAGAGATGGTAAAGTGCTTCTGAGAGTGTTTATTTTCAGCCTCGCAGCTGACCGTCCCCCTAGAACTGCGTGAATTTTCTACTGCCTTGGTTAAAGGGAAGCAATAGTTTTTACGGCCTCTACCACAACTTCAGTTGAAAAGTTTTGTATGAAAGATGGAGAGATTAGTGCCCCAGAGCTAGACTTTCTGCTGGAGAGCTCAAAGTCGTGCACAGTCCCAACGTTTTACTAGTCAGTATGCTTTTTACTGCAGAGCTTGACTGCTCTATCAAAGGCAATTTCTGGAGGGGTATTTTTGCACTGGGTTTCATTCTTATGTGGTCACTCGTTTCAAATCTTGAGGGGCTCAAAATCAAGGTATAACTGTTTAGTGAAAAATAACCCTCCCCAGCTCTCTACTACTAATGAACAGAAATGATTCCACTTTCATCTCGCCTCTCAGAAAATATTTTTACTTAGAAAGAGCTGGCTGCTAATTGGGGGGCGCAGTTGCCTTTAATCTCTAACGCAGTGCTTGGAACCTACCCAGAATGAATTAAAATAAGTCTGATATACAAGAAGAAAACATGGCTTCCCAGTAAAACTCGTTTTATGATCACAGCTTGTGTGCCACCTCAAAACGTTAAGTTTAGGCATTTAGGGCATAAAGAATAAAAACCCCTTTCGAAAGTCACTAATGCTCACATTTGGTACTGGTTTAATCTTTTCTATTAGAAGTACAAGTAAGAAATACCTTTTGTTCTAATAAACTATGGATGAAGTACAAATCTGCATGTTTACATGTACTTTACATGTACTTTACATGTACTTTACATGCTGAAATTGTCACCTGAACCTGTGGATAAATATATGTATTCCTCTCAAAAGCAGACTGTGAGACTGTGAGACATTATAGAAGTGCTCTCTCCTCTTCCATAGTTTTGCTAGGAAGTAGAAAGGGTAAACAGTGTGCATGTTGTGCTGTTGTGCTGCTTTGGTTGGGAAAGTTGTAGATCACAGTTTCATGATAGCTCAGTGAGTTACCAAAAAAAAAAAAAAAAAAAAAGGTAGACCCAGACATGGAAATGGCTCTAATAAAGCCCATGTTGTTTGGCTTGCCTTGCAAGAGTAAATGCAGCACTGAACACATAGAAACTCCAAAATCTCAGAACCCTGTTCCCACTGGAGAAATTTTGTCGAGTTCCTATGGTAGGAAGGGCCATTAGCTTATTTGTTTGCTTGTTTGTTCTATTTATAGCCATTCCTATGGAGCTTATTCACAGAGCATCTACATGCCCGCTGGAGTCAGATCTGGTTTCCCGCGAAGTCCCATCCTTATTCAGTAGCAGCACACTGGAAATATCTGCTAAAGAGGGAATCAACCCCCTGCAGCCTGCGGCGCTCCCATTAGGGACCGGGGTCTGCACCCTTCCCGGGAGACTTCCACACAGGAACACAAAATAGTTAAATGAAATGAGCCTGAAAACCACTCGAAATAACAACAGTGAGGTGAAATGTCTTGTGTTTGTGAAAGGATTTCAGAAAACAGGTGAAGAATTAAGATAGGACTGAATGCCATGCATATTGCATGTAAATGAAATATTTAATCTGCCATTTCATCTCTCCTGTGTGCTCAAACACCTTCAACAGTTCTTTGAACAAATATTTAGTTTCCAAGCTATAAATTTGTCTTATGCAAAGAGAAAGCTTTTAGGATCTCCAGTTTAAACTCGTTTGTACCACTTGTTGTGGTACTGAGAATTATCAAACTGGTCAGCTTACCTTTCCCACGAGTGGTAATTAACAGAGAGCTAGGGGCTGTGAGGGGTGGAATAAAAGAAAGAATAATAGCACTAAAAAATTTGTGAGCTCACAAATTGTGATTACCATACTTCCTAGTTTATTTCCTTCTTCAGTTAACTCCTGATTTCCTTTTTTCCCAATGTCTCTGCATCAGCTCTGTCTTTATAGTAATACTGCAATATATTAAGAGTCAAAACTGTTAAGCAGAGGAACTGTTAGAGTATTCTTCACTCTGCCAGGGGAGTTATCTAAAATGAAAGTATCTGTGCCATATTCTCTCCTGACGTCCAAGAAAATCGCAGGGATCGATTGGTATTTTAGTATGCTGGGTAGGGATGAAATGGGGTGGGATACGAAAGGGAGAGAGGGAAGGAGGATCCTTCTGAAATGCTTCAACAGAGGTAAGTTTCTCCACTTCCAGGGAGAAGAAAGCTGGCCATGATGTCAGTGAGGTAGTGGCTTTTGACAGGCAGGTGAGGGGCCCCTTTCCCAGTCCCAGTCTTCAAATGTGGGGGTTGGAGGGGATCAAGAACCTTTCCCAGTGACCCCACACTACTTAGCATTTATGGACGGATAAAACTGAACATTGGACAGGACTCCCCAAAGGAAAAGAACCTTTCAGTGTAGCCATCAACCTGTCATCACTGCAATAAAGGTGTAATGCACAGGAGTGCTGGTAAGAGCCCGGAGTTTATTTCCTGGCCCTGTCACATGACATGGGACCAGGGTTACCAAAGGTTACCCCCTCACATGGAAAGGATCAGTGGTCATCGGCCCCAGCAGCTGCTTCTCTCTTCTCCTGTCTCAATTTTATATTCAGCTCATGCGCGTGCCTTGTTAAAAATGCAAACCTGGCAACCCTGATCAGCTACAGCCACAGATGATGAATTGCATGTTTGCCCACAGCCTGTAACACCGCCGAGGGCACGACCAAAGGCTTGAACACTTTTTTGCATCCACCTCATATCCCTGCAAGAGTTCCTTTTCCCAGTTGGCGGAGACATATCAGCTGGGTCTCATCCCAACATTGCAATGCTTTTTCCAAACAAGTTATTTGTTGTCTTCCAAGTCAGTCCCTCTGCAGTGATCTGCTTTCATTTGTGCAAACTGGAATGGTTTTTGGCTGGGCGTTGCAGAGTCAGACCTTCCATGCATGTGGTACTGTGAAACCAGCATCAGGAGCTCTATGGGAAAGCTACACAAAAACTTGGGCTGTGTCATTCCTTGTCATGAAAGTTCTTTTTTCATGAGATATGCAAGCTCTGTTTCAGTCACTTGGCTGGTGCAGAGGGGCACCATAGCAGCAATAATAGGGAAGGCCTGGAATCGGGAAAATGGAATGGGAGTAACCAGAGACTACAGGATTAAAAATAAAGGCTGTTTTCCACAGAATGTTAGTCATGACGGCTTTGCTGTGGCTTCCTCCAGACAGACACTTGTCAGACAACACTGTCCTACCCAGGGTGTGGGTGTAAGTAAATGTCTTTCTATGAAGCCTTGCAATAAAATCTACCACAGACCGTAAGAGAGTGCAAAGCATTGGTTACAGATCTTGGAAATTTACATTACTTTTACAGAGGGTTTGGGTTATATTTTATTTAGTGTTACAGAGCCAAGCAGTGGTGTTGCAGAGAGAAAATACTTGCTACTTCTAAAGATCCAGAACTGTGTCTGAGCCCTTTGATTCAACTTCCCACACCACTGTGTAAAATACCAGAGGTAGGGTGGCCAGAAATGCCTGCACTGACCCTGCTCCAGAATGGGCCTGATGCTCCACGTGGATCAGGCAGATGCAGACTGGCTTTGTGCAGGTTGATAGTAGGAGGCCTCCAGTCACTCCTCCAGTGGCAAGAATTATTAGGGCTAATGATCACTTAATCATATATTTTCATTGTTATTGCTACTGTTGCTCCTTACCACTGTAAACAGGACTCTGTGGAGTGTGGATAAAGCAGAGAATGCTGAGATGTCTCCTGCCCTGGAGTGTTTTCCATCTACATGTAGGAAAAGAAGATAGGGTGAACACTGAAAGAATTGGGAAACACAAGACAGTAGCTTACCTGACCAGCATATGCTTAAGGACACAGGTGGCTTGAAACAGAGCTGACAGTAAGACTTTTTTCATGAGAAAATCTTAAATCGATCTTTAATCTACAATGTTTTGGGAGTTCCATTTTGATTTCCTAAGAGGGAAAAAGGGAAAATTTCAACACGATCAGAACAGGGGGAAAAAAAGGTGGTACAAAATAGAAGTGCAAGTGAAAAATGTGAAGCTTTGCCATTAAAAAATTATTTGTTTTTTTTCAATTAAAATCTACTCTAATGACAACTGAGTTGTTTCCAATTCAGATGTTGTACAGCAGCTGCATAATGTCTGGGATGTCCCCAAGCAGATGAATTGGGTTACAAACTCTTTGTCCCTTTTCCAGAGACTCTTGGAAGAGTACTGTAAAGTGATCCTGATGAACAGGGTAAAGGGGTGGGTTGTTCTTATAATCCTCAAATATCAATATGAATAGCAAAGACATTGTTTCTCTTTAAAATACTACAAGCAATAATATTCAAAGTTCAGGTTTTACTCCCTAGAAAAGCTGATAACTGATCACTACTGCAGTCATGACCATGAAGTAACTAATATTATCCCAATTTTACAGGCTAGGAAATGGAGTCAGAAAGATTAGGACTTGCCCAAGGCCACAGAGCTAGCAGGCAGGCAGGAAGAAAACTCCAGATTTCCTGGCTTCCACTCTCCTCCTAAATTAATCATCCACACTCCAGTGACGTCTAAACAGTTGGTTTTTTTCACTGAGATAAAAGTATCCTTCTTCAAATGGTTAAAATACGTCATGAAGTTCCACCCAAAACCCGTGTCACAGAATCAGGCACTGCTGGAAAGTGATTTATCATGTTTTGGAGCAGCTCTGCAATCCCCTGCACAACACGACAGAATGTGTGAGTGCCGCTGAAGTACAGCCACGACTTCTGCTCTCTGGACTAACCAAAACAGGCTACATGGAAGAGGTGCAATGTGCATCAGAAATGGTAGGAGAACAAAGGCTGCCAGAGGATGCATAAAACTGAAGTGGATTTTTTGCAACGGATCCACGCCTTGACTACAGCAAAATCCCCTGTCACTTCAGCTAAGCTCTTGCTCATCCAACTGCATAGGTAAAGTGACAAGTAATGGTTGGTTAAACTACTCAGTATGTGACATGCCCAGTCCTGGGCCATTATAAATCCAATATATTTATTCCCCTCCAGATGATTAAAAAACTCTTTATACAGAAATGAGATACATAAGTGGGCACAAGCGCTTAAGCAGGAGAGTCCAACACAGCATTTCACTGAGAGATGTGATTGATAATTCATCTTGGATTTAGCAGATGTAGATCAAGAGGTTACCGCTGTTTTCAATCCAGCTGTAAAAAAGGGGATGTCCATCCCTCAGCCATGGCATCTGGTGTGTTAATTTAAACTGAAATCATGTTAGGTTAATTAATAACAGTAGCTGTGAGTGAAGCAGCTGAAGGTAGCTAGCTCTTCCACCTTGTCAGCAAAGCTGTCAGAGCTCAGGAATTAGAGAGACTAATTAGTGTGTTCCAGCAGTGGTTTCTATAATCTTATTTTCCATTTCATTGCAATGCACTAAGAGGTGCTGTGTCTATCAGTTGTGCTGTCATAGCTGTGAGGTGGTAGCTTACAGCTGAGCACATCATCATTGCTGGAGTTGCCTGTCAGGCACACTGAGGGTGACCTGCTCTTCCCTGCTCAGCTGAGGCTTCCTCCATTTCAAAAGAAATTAGTTTCAATGCTTTATATCCAATCTCTTTGCAGAATTGGTCTGGGTTTGAGATAAGAATCTACACGGAGACTTGTGGGAGCCCTTTATCTCAGCTGAGTTTCATTTAATTACATTTAGATTAGATGAACTTACTGCAAACCAACAGAATACACTCAGTCATGCTGAACTAGGAAGTTATTGAAAGGATCACACTGTGCTAATGAGAGTCTACTCTTCAAAACTCATGCAAATTAAGATAGGATCTCAGTTTAAAACAAAATGGCCTTCCCTCAGTACCTCCAAACGTGAACATTCTTGTTCTGAACAAGTTCCTATGTTCTTCCTTATCTTCACTGGCAGCTCAGGTTTGTCAAACCAGGAAATTCACCTTGGGCTGAGATGGGGTGTGGATCTGTGGTGGAACAGCAGGTCCTGTGTGGACATCCTCCAGCATTTCCATGCGTGAACAAGTCTTTGCCCTCCAGTCATCAAGAACAGTCTGTATGTTGAGCTGTGTCACACAAGTTCTACAGATTTCAAAGTACAAATTACTCTGTCAACTTGCCTGGTTCATAGGTCAGATCCACCTTCTCTGTTGTATTGTATGTAGGCATCTGAAAGCCAATGCTCTGGTTTTATTATACATGAAAATCCTCTGAAAGGTGTTGGTCAGCCCAATACAAATGTCCATCACTGTGTTGATTGTGAGGTGTACAAGTCGGAAGAATTGCTTTGATTAACTTCTACTCTACAAAGGGTGTGCAAAGACTTCCAGACAGGATGCTGAGGTAAGAGGAGGGCTTAATCCTTTAATTAGTGCACCTAAAGTGCATCTAAAAGTAGGTACTTGCACATTGGAACTCCAGTTCTTCAGTGTTCAAAAGAGGTTACTGTGCTTTAGGAATGATCTCTTACTAGTGTGAAGGCTTGATGCCATGGAATATACATGGAATATACAGTCTATGGGCATATATACAGCCTAATGTCTTTCATCTCCCTGCAGGGCTTGGAAGACACTACATTCTCATTTGGAACATCCTTAACTCATACATGTGATCCTGTCTCAGAAATAAGGAACTGGCTTGTGTTCCAGATCACTTTCACTGGGACAAATGAAGATCTCCTTTTATGTGTCAGAGGTCTAGGAAGACACGCTTGACATATTTTGGGGCATCTACCCCATGGAGATCTGTTGCAGAGACATTTCTTGTGGGGGAGGTAGAGACAGGGTCTCTCTAAATGTTGTGCTATCAGCAGGAAAATACTCGACAAACACACAGCTAAGGAGTAAAGAGAGTGAGTAACATCCATGTAGAAAGACATGAGCTGCGAATTCCCCCTTACTCAAAGAACTATCAAGTTTAGGACACTTCTTTCTTGATTCCCTGTCATCATCACGATATGCACTGGTTTCCCTTCAGCTCCTGGTGGCTGGATTGGAAAATCAGACCCTTTGGCCCTCTCAGCAGCTGCTCTTCCACTGTCCAATTTTCATGCATTTGATTTCATCCTAATCTACACAAAGTTCAGATTTCTTAGTGCTGGGAGAGTTTTGACCTATCAGGCACCAGAGTGGTTATTCCATCTGCCATGCAAAGATTCTTTCAAGAGTACTCAAGTTTTTTTGGGTTTGAACGCCTTTGGGTCTTTTTTTAATTATTACTTTTTCCCTTTTCCAACATGCACTTTTAGCACTTTAAACAGATTTTAACCCTTCATAAGACATGAGTTTGTGTGTGCATGTGAGTGTGCAAGTATGTGCCTAATCCCCTAACCCGGGAGCAATAAGTTAAGGGGTTGGTTTACAAACCCACATTTCCAAAGCCCTAGATCTTGCACGGATCTGGCATGGAAAACTCAGAGAGCAGCCAGAAATCAAGTCCTCTCCACTCCCACCCTTTTTATTTCTGTGAATGAGTATGTAAGAGACCTATAAATCTAAACTGTGCAGGCGTGGAGGAAATCATAAGAGTCAGCCTGGTGATATTACCGTGGGGAGCTGTGAAATCACTGAGGATTTATACAAGCACACACAGCAATGCTGTCATTAAAAAAAAAAAATTAAATGTGAGGATGGCTGTTCTGCTCTGTGTTGCGTGTGGCAGCCACCTCAGACACATGGTTTTGGTACCTCCCCTCTGTGCTCTGCTCGGGAACTCCAACCCAAGGGCAGAAATTTTTCCAGCCCCACCAGTGCTCTGGAAATCAGCTTTTGCTTGGGCAGTGTAAAGCAAAATATTTCTGGCTTGGTGTCTTTGCATTTGGGGAAGGGCTTGTGGGAGAGAGAAGTGATTTCTGCTGCTACACCCAAAGCTCATGGAAGTCGCAGAGGCCAAGCTCTCGCCAAACTGGTACTGGGACCAGCTGCATAATCTGGGCCCAAAACCATTGCCCTTGGTGCTCTTGGGCCAAGAGGATGCTGATGACCAACCAAGCAGGCCATGCAGCTTACTTAAGGGAGGTAGAGAGCATTGAATTCTATCTACCTGCCCAGGGGTACTCCCATAGCTTCAGGGGAACGGGATCTTCATAGGATTCTTTGTATTTACAGCATCAGTGGTTATATTTTCTACACTGGGAGAGAAAAAATGGTATCTGGACAAAGAAAAAACGGCCCTGGCCAGCCAGGCACATCCTCCCCTTGATGCCAGGGTGGGGGACTGGTGCAGGAAACAGCTCCAGAAAGAGACAGGTGAGAGAGGGATGAGGGTGGAAGAGAGAGATTTCTCTCTACCCTTCCCCATCCAAAGGCCACCGTGAAGGTGGTTTGCTCCCTTCCTTGAAAGAGGGCCCCTTATAGAGGATAAGGCCCCGGTTTCAAAGAGGGCGGCTCGCCCAGTAGCGCTGTGCCCAAGGGGCCGGCAGATGCTGTGGAGTCTGGGGGTCCCCCATTCCCTCCCGGCCGGGGCCAGCAGCGCTGCGGGGCCGGAGGTCCCGCCTTCAGGCCCCCTCGCCCGCCGGAGCCGCTTTTCCAGGGCCCTTCGTGACAGCGCCCGGGG
>NW_021940535.1:21911812-21915462 GCF_001715985.3 Manacus vitellinus | reverse complement strand
CCTTCCCTTCCCTTCCCTTCCCTTCCCTTCCCTTCCCTTCTCTTCTCGAGCAAAACATCAATTCCGTAGGATAGGTAGGGCTTTTCCTGAAGAACTGCGGTGCCTGAAATGTTTCCCACCTGGGGGTGGGCGTGGGCGGCTGCGGGTCCCATCGCCCTTCCGTCCTCGGACCGCCCCCACCGCCGGAGGGACTGGTTCGCTCCCTGAGGGCTACGGGCTTGGCGTTCGCTCTCCCAGAACATCCGTGGGGGCTGAATCCCATGGTCTAGGGGGAAGAGCTATAGAGGGGGAGCAACCCCCCAGTATGAAAGTGTTTCAAAGCTTTCCCTAGGGAACCACCCCGTCACAGTGCTAACCGGGGAAAGACGTTAATTCAGTAAAGTCATTCGTGTTTCTTATGGGGCTAGTTAGAAAAATTGTGAGAAAGGCGCTAAACGAGAAAGGATTCCTTCCACATGCTTTGATTATTAATTATAGCAGTTGGGTTTTTTTGGTTGGCAGCAAGACCAAAAGCATTCAAAACGAGTTTTGTGGACTGGAAACGACAAACCCCTACAGGTTGCCATGTATCCGCAGTAGAAGGCATGTACTGACGCATCGTTGTAGTCTTTCTGGATTTGAGCAGATTTTTCAAAACTGGATTTTAATGGAAGAGCCAGAGCACGAAGAACGTTTCTAAGCACAGACATGCCATATATGCATGTTCGTGTATATATATGTATGTACATACGGGATAAGATGTGGTGTATGGCACACACACCACGGATCTAAACGGGGAGACCATATCATGTCTTGGAAGAGGTCAGGGATTAAATCAAAACGGCCTATTTCCTTTTATTCAGCACATCTAAACCCTCGTCCGCCTGTGGGAAACGTTGGGTTTTCGCAGACCCTTCGAGAGGAGGAAGAGAGTATGAGGCTGTTCCAGCCACGCTGCTATTTGCCGCGACTTTCCCCGGGTGCCGCCCCAGAAGGACCTATTTGAGTTCATCGCTTACAGGTTTTACCTGCAGCAGCGGTTTCTCTCCCTGGGCGTGTTTTCCGACAGTTTTAAGTTGGACTGGGCAAAACGGTGTTGACCTCGAGGGATCCTGGCGAGGATGACGTCATTATGAAAGAACCAGCGAATTAGCCGCGGACTGCGAAGCGGTGCCCCCGGGACGGCATTCGCGGGGCGGTGCTGATGCCACCCGGCCGCCTGGGAGGCCGCTGCCCCGGTGGGTCCCTCCCTGCCCGCGGGAGGAAGGCGGGGGTAAGCTCCCGCGTCTCGGCACCACGGGCGGGAGCCGTCGGAGGTGCTGCCTGCCCTCTTTGCTCTTTCTCATATACTCTTTTCTGGCACAAGGAAAGAAAAAAAAAAAAAAAAGAAAAGAAAGAATAAAACCGGAAGCGGGAGGGCGAGCGGTCTGGCTTGGCTCCTTTCATCTCTGCGGCCCATCAGCAGTGGGGGGCGCAAGAAGACAGCAGTTAGTGTAGGACCGCGGTGATCACAGCCGGGGACCGCCGTCTGGGAGGGTGGGAGGGAGGGGAGATGCCGCGACTGGCGTTGCGGGAAGGAAGGATGCGACCGGGTGGCGCGGGCGGGAGCAGGAAGCCGTGCTCAGGCCTGAACTGGCCAGGAAAGGCAGGGACTCCGTCTTCCCCCGGATCCCCATGCCCCCGAGGCTGTGTTGTGTTCCCTCCTTGTCTCCTTTCTTGATGCGACTCGTCTGGGACCTTCGGGATCAGCTCCTGGGAGATGATTCCCTAAAGGAGTGTGCAACAAGCCATCAGAGAAACAGACCCCTACATCGTGGGACCGACAGCGCAGGGAGGCCCTGGACTGAGCACCTGCCCCCGTCTGTGTGCCGTGCCTACCTGCTGCAGCCTTCCCACCACTTAAGCTTTACCCTGCTCAGTGCTGCACTGCATGAGAAACAAGCCCCTGCCTTTCTCTGTAGGGGTTTCCCAGTATGTGCTCATTTCCTCTCACGGATACAGCCAAGCCCGGGCACTTGGGCTTCTCTCCTAACATTATCTTTTCTCACGCCAATTCTCAGGGAACACAACAGGCAATCACATGAACATGTCCAGATTTTTCTCTCCACACAATACTGATACGCCCCCGATTCCCAGCAGAAACGGGATGATCTGTCTCTCAGACTCCCTATGTCTGCAGTGGTTCTTCCCGTGGACCAGCACAACCCCCCACATGCCAGGCATCCCGTGGGACCACCTGGGGAGAAATCCATCTCTCTGGGCATCCACGCAGGCCGCAATTTTCTCTGTGAGTCTGGGACCAATATGGTTGAGTTTGGGCCTACCTCGGGATCCATGTGGAGGCAGATTTTTCCCCGTTGAACTCAGCCTGGGAAGCAGGAGGCCTGAAAGACAAGCCCTCCTAGGCGAAGAGCGTGGACATCCCATGGCACTGCACCACTGTGCCTGGGTGTAGCAGGGGACAGACAGGGTGACATTTGGCATTACTGGTATCTCGAGGAATTAATGCAGTTCTGTTATAGTGGTGGGTAACTCAGGTTGTCTCTTTGCTCACTTCATCCTGTCGCTGTTTCTGGTCCTCAGTGACCGAAAAACTTGGCTGAAATGTTTATCAGAAACTATTGGTACTGATAGATTTGCTTAGAAGTCAGTCAGTAGTTTCAGAGAAACTTCTGTGCTCTTTGTAAATATGCATGAACCAAGAAGGGGAGGGGGGACGGGGAAGAGCATAAATTAATCTTATTCCAGGAATTTTATTTGCCTCAGCATAAGTTCTTTAGACAAACTCAGAATTTCCTACTTATTGTTGGGCTGAACTCTCTGGCAGAAACCCATGACTTGCAGTGAACATTTCCTACATCTCTGCTTTTGCCCTGATTACTGTCTTAGACAGGATATGCATGGTGTGCCCAGAGCTGAGCTCTGAGTGCAGAGGAGAAGAATGAGCCAGCAGAGAAGGATCCCCATCAACACAGGTCACTGGCTTTGCTCAGTGTGCATTGCCTACTTCTCCACACAGCTAAGAGTGACCTCTGTCCTTGTCCAGGGGAGCAGGGATTTCACAGACAGGGGATGGAGAGGCAGTGGTCAGGCATTGGGGATCCAGTACCCAGGATGCAAACCTGGACATTTCTGTCAGGGAGTGTGCTGAAGCACTTGACCACTGCTGAAGTAGTCAGGGTGGATGTTTTGTTTTTGTGGGACACATCCAACCTGTGGATTCCCATCGTCATTCCTGAGGGCCATGTACAGAGGTGCAAGACAAAAATAAACCAGTCAGACAAAACTGATATTAGGATGCAGTGTGAGAACAGATGATGATCTCAGCTTAGCTAGCTGTAGACAAAGTTTTTTGAAAGTGGAATGGAGGTTAAGGGGTTAACGGTCCACTTTACATTGTAAAATCTAGGTAAAACTTTCATTCAACATGCCTTCCATGTCCATATTTGAGTTTTTATGTGTGTTTGTTTTGGGGAGAGTTTGAATGAGGCAGAGGTGAACATTCTGCATCATGCAGCTGCTTTTTGTAAGGACACTCAGCCTCAGTGAAGTGAAAGAATTTCCATTGAGATGGTGTCCTATGTGGCTGTCTTTTCTTTTCTTTTCTTTTCTTTTCTTTTCTTTTCTTTTCTTTTCTTTTCTTTTCTTTTCTTTTCTTTTCTTTTCTTTTC
>NW_021940535.1:21779668-21911172 GCF_001715985.3 Manacus vitellinus | reverse complement strand
CCTTCCCTTGTTCTTCTTCTTTTCCTCCTTTTCATTTGCTTGTTTCATATACAGCTTTCCATTCCTTGTCATCCTAAATGGAGTCTCATAACGTGTGTAAAGAGAAAACAAGAGGCAACATATTTGTTCCCATGGGTCAGATCTGCTTCTTTTCAAATCAGAGAGGAAATCACCCTTTCGTTACAGGAGACACACTGTTGGGTCTCTGGAGTAAAATACCCACTTCTGGCATTTCCCTAATGGCAAGAGGTCCCTCAGCAGATCCTGTACCCCTTGGACACCCTTATCTCCAAAGGAATCTTCAGTAGGGATTTGTCACACTCTCACTAGGGATGAAAAGGGTCTTCAGGATACGGCATATGAGCTAGGACTTTTTCAACCATTTTCTCTAGGCAGAGTGTCCACCTCTTAGCAACAATTTCCAATGCCCTGAACTACATCTATGCTCCTCTCCACACCTGTTCATAAGGCTCTCCGTAAAAATATCTTCATCCCGGTGAAAATCCCGGGGTTTGGCCTATCTGGAGCAGAACCAGGCCTAACGCTGCCAGCACGGCTGGAAAGTGATGGGCTGCAAGAGGGTGCAGAGAGCCGCTGCTCTGGCCGTGCGCCGCTTGCTTACAGCAGGCACAGAGGACACCGTGCGCTGCAAACGCCCCTCGTTTCAACCATTTCTTTCTGGGAAAGGCCGGGAGACCGCCTCTCCGGGGCACTGGCGCCTACCCGGGGGCGATAGCGGGGGAAATAGCTGGGTGACCCGGGGGACAGCCGGCGATAGGGCCGGGGCGGGTACCAGCGCCCCGACGGGGAGGGCGGGCAGCTCTCGGGGTCGGCGACCCAGCCGGCAGCACCGCTCCTCTCGGCCCCTCCCGGGCCTCTTGTTTGTTTTAATAAAGCAGGACACCAAAATACTACGTGGGTGAAAGGATGCGTGTTCACCTCTGGCATTCCCGCGGTTTTCTCTTAGTAATGCCATGTCCCTCCTTATGCCTCTTCCTTAGGGCACCTAAAGATCCCCTGAGACTCCTCAACTCAATGTTTCTCTAAGAGATGCTTCGAGGTTTCGGGTGACGCCATCACCCGCCGGGGGAAGTCGCGAAGTTGCACAGCACGGAGGACTGCGAGTTCAGTTCTTGTTAAATCAAATCTTTAAAAAAAAAAAAAAAAGTCTAGTCGCGGGAGCTACTGAAATACTGTCCATTTTCCTTTATCTGTGCCTTCCACCGAATTAAATGCACACTATAAATACTTTTTTTGTTTTCGAATCATGGAGTATGCCACGCAGATCGTGTTTCTACTCCTCATTGGACATTAAAAGGTTGCCGCAGTTTTATGGTTCTCGACGAGTCTGGAAGCGATAGTAACTGAAATTGAAAGCACAAATTCCTACACGATTTACTCACTGACATCAGCAAAGCAGGAGATTTAGTTTCCACCGGCAAATTTGTCCTGAATGTCCTAGATGCGGGAATCGTGCCCTTACCCCCTCCCCCCCCGCCTCTCCCTTCCCCGGGTTTTGGTCTAACAAGGTAAAAATCTCCAGAACCTCCTGCGGTGACAGGGAACTGCTGCTTCGGACAACCAACAGGTAAAAAAGAAAAAAAAAAAGAATCCAGAACAGACAGAGGTGCCGGTATCCGGCATTCAGAGGTGTATAGAGGCAGAAACATGTCCTGGATCTGATCCTGTAAATACCAGTACATGCTCTCCTAGGCACATCCCACTCACGGCTCTGTCCTCTGTCTCCTCAACGTCACTTACGTGTTATGTGCTGTCATCGTACCAGCTTGTCTTTACACCTCAGAATAATGCGCCTATTATTCTCTTCTTTCCAAAGTTTCCACCTCTAATCATGTCGTAAAAAATAGACTTAATAAAACAGTGATAATTACGCCATTATTGTTAACACTACCCATTAAAAATTTAAAAATAGGTTTTCTGTTTTGGTTACCCATTTGCACTACGTATCAGTTCTTGCGGCACTGAATCGTTCCGCAGTATGTCTAAACTTTTCCCCTTTTTTAAAGATGACAAGATTTCAGGGTTTATTTTTAGAGAAACTGAAGGTACATTATGGTTTCTCAGTCGTAATTGGACAGTATCGGCCAAAAGTTATTGACACTCTGTTGACCGGCGAAGGAAAATAAATATCCCGCGGGGAAGGAGAGTGTGATGTGCCTTTCCTTCTGCAGGGTTAGCAATTTCAAGGAAAATGCCTGATTTATGAGCGTATCACTCCAGTAATGTTTTAATGTCTCCCTATCACTTCCTTGTTTTGGGAAGTGTGTGTCTGTGTTTCGTTTGGTTTTCGTATACCAGGCTACCTTTTAGCCTGTGTTAAGGCAGGATTCGGCGTCCTGATCTCGCCTTGGCCATACATCAGCAGAGAAGGCTATACACTCGGAGAAATAAATCAGTTTGAAAAGTTTTGAGGATAGTTACGACAGCCTGGCTGTGACCTAGTGAGCGACAGATAATAGGTTTTAAATCTCTGTCTGGGACCATAGAGATACACTTTCCAATCTGCCTGGAAATTAATCCCAAATGAGGGAGTCTCCTTCCAAATTGGGCATGACAGATCTGAGAGAAACACTAGACAGAAGGCAGCGCACCGGACCCCACATTCCCGGCGAGGCAAAGCTCCGCAGACGCGGTAGAGACCGGGACGGGGCTCTTCGTTCCACCACGCCGCGCCGGCGGCTTGTTGACGTGCGAGGGGCTATTGCGGCAGTACTGCTCCTGGGGGATGTAAAAATAGACATTTTAAGAAGCCTTAACTAATACAATCTAAATTGACCTCAAAAATTCCAGTACTTCCCCCCCCTCCTTCTTAGACCCCACTCGGGCCTTTAAATTCTCTGTGTTTACCCTTGGGAAATAAAGGCGTGTGTGCGGGGGTGTGCGTCTGTCCGTGCGGGGGTACACCGCAGCCTGTGCTGCTGCGGGCTGAGTCAAACCTCCCGTGACAATGACCATCGTCCCGGGCTCAACAAAACCTCCGACCCGAAGTACTTGACGGGTGGCTTCCTGGTGGGAACGGATTAAGAATGGGGTGGGGAAGGAGACAGCAGTGACTCGTAAACGAAGATAATAAAATGTCTGGGGGACTGGCCAGCATAATCCCCGGGAACCATCTCCAGGGCTCCAGTCTGCCAGAGAGAGGATTTCCCATCAACTTCCCTGCAATCGTCTCCAACGCCCACTCTGGGAGCGCTCCCTCCTATTCAGAATTCAGCTCCCGCTTACTGTTGTTTAGAAACAGACTTGAGTATCCCTCTTCTTGCTGCTAGCAAACTCATTGTGATGCGGAGATGCTCTCTGTCCGCCACAGACAACAGCCAGCCTCTTCCAACACGGCTACTTGGCTGAACTAGAAGGGAGGCTGGAAGTGAGCTTCCTCGGGAGGTTGGGGCTACTCTGAGACTGGGAGGAAGCTGAACATTCACACACACACCCGAAGATGCCAGGGACACGAAAACAGCTCTTCTGCCCTTTCCAACCGCAGAGATGATGCCACCAGCTGTGGGAAGCGGCACCAGCGAGACACAGGCACAACGCTGCCCGAACCCCCCCTCGCCTCACCTTGCGTGGCCTGGCCCCACCGCTCCGCTCCGCACCGCTCCACGCAGCGGGGTCAGCGCTGCCCCTCCGCCTCTGCTGAGTGCCAAAGGCAGACTACCTTATCCATCCATCCATCTATCCATCCATCCATCCACCCATCCTTCCAACCACGCACTGCAGCAGCCGGACCTGATCCTACTTCCCCGGCTCCGCTCTGGCACAGCCCGCGGAGCTGAGCCTGGCTGCGGCAGGAATGAGCAACGGGCACGCACCGTCTAGAGCTGGAAAGGAAGAAAAAGGAAATTGAATCTAGCAATGAGTTTTCAAGAAGTTTGCAGGCTTTGGAGCAGTGCACACTTCACACGTGTGAGGGAAAGCAGCACAGTCCAGAGAGTGTTGTGCGCATGATGTGGATTTGCGTGGAAAAATGCATACGTGTATACACAGAGAGAAAGGGAGACTGGTAGCCACAGCCCTGTAAAAATTCTTGGTTTATTTCCCTGAAACCGGTATGCTTATTCTAGAAGAACACCTTAATCCATGCATCCAGCGGACCAGGAATCTTGTTTGTTTGTTTGTTTGTTTGTTTGTCTCCTTACATCATACCCGTCTCTCACACAGGGCTAAACGGAAAAATACAGCATGTTTCCTCTTGCGCTGCTTGTTCCCCACCGAAGCAACGTCACCTTAGATATGCCAGTAAATTCCTTACCGGGTTAGGAACGTAATTGGTTGAATGTTTTCTGTATCCTGACTAGCCAATAACACTCTGAGAAAAAAATTTAGACCAACCTAGTCACGACAGATGGCGAAAATGGCTTGACACTACACGTATGAGGCAATATTAACTGAAGATTAGATACTTACCGCATTCATTAGAAATATCAAAATATGCGAAAACGACTACATGTGCCGCTGTATATACGGATGCAAGGTCTCTCATTTTCAGACAAATGCTGTCCAAATGGTTGCCCTTGTCATGTCTGTTTTAACAACATCTGCTGTCTAGCATAAGCTCTGGCCTTGCTAACTTGCATTTCTCTAAGCCTGAATTATTCTTGGCAAAGCTTCTTCTTGCAGTTTCCCCCCCTGAAAGCACATAATAATTTGTGCAAAACCGTTAGTTAAGAAGAAGAAAGGAGAGGAGACATAAAACTCTCTTAAAAGCATAAGAATCGTGGAACAAATGGAAACAGCAAAGGAAGAAATAAGAGCAAATGATAACCTTAGATAGCCAGAATAACTACAGTTATAAGTGAAGTAGTTTAAGTGAAGTATCTTTTAATCTGTAAAAAGCAATAAGTATATAATTGCATTTCCAAATTTTGAACTAACGTTTTAATCGCAGTCAATATAAAGCAATGACAGTTAAACGAATAGGAACCAATGTTGACCCGGAGCAAGAAATCAAAGCTATTTTTACATTCAGATGTCAGCAGAGCGTTTCTTTATCGTCAAGTTTGCAAAGGATTCTTAAAAGCCTTATATATGCAGTTGGGCGGAAGCTGATTGCCAGCAATAAAAAATGCATCCAAGGGAGAGGCTTGAGTACGTATCTTCTCACTTCCAGGATGCAGCTAGAGATCTTCGCCTCAATTCTACATCAAGGTTGTGGCTTAAAGCAGTCAAAGGGCTATATAATTGTCAGGCAAGGCTTCCCCCCACGGAACTCTCTCCGCATGTTACAACCTCTTTGCAGCTCAACTCCAT
Organism: Manacus vitellinus; assembly: GCF_001715985.3. Classification (NCBI taxonomy): domain Eukaryota; kingdom Metazoa; phylum Chordata; class Aves; order Passeriformes; family Pipridae; genus Manacus; species Manacus vitellinus. The sequence goes on along the minus strand of NW_021940535.1, from coordinate 21,905,901 downwards.
ATGCATCTCTTTTTCACACTTCCCTCTCCATCTCGGGCTCCTACACCTGGTGCATCATGCATTTAGCCCATTCGCTCCGGCTCTTCTTTCATCTTCCCAATGGCAGACGTTTCTATTTATCCACTGGCAATCAATGTGTGGCGTCACCGGTGGTACTGTAATGACGACTGCACCATTGAGGATGACAGCTTAGAAAGAAGAGGGCAATGGTGATCCCTCCCAGAGCAGCACAGCAGAGTGTAGCGCTCGCATCACAAGGTCACCCTATCTCCCCTCTTGTTCCTCTGCATTGGCAGGAGAGGGTTGCTGGGTTTATACAAGGCTGGGGCGGGAGCGGGAGGGAGGGGGGGAAGAGATCTGGATTTTTTCTCCCCTCCCTTTAGCAAAGCCACAATGGAAACCAGGAAGGAGATGGTGATGTTTCTGGAGGGGACAACTCTTGGCGCTCTAGTTGGCAAGAGGGTGCCTAATTTGTCCGAAGCAGTGGGGAGCCCCGCTCCGGAGCCGCAGGAGAAGATGATCCATCGGAACTGCCTCAGCCCCAGACCTGGCCCCTTGTCGTCCCGGGAGAGAGGAGGAGGAGGAGGAGGAGGTGGCGGAGGAGAAGACGAAGAGGAGGTGGAGGTGCTGCCAGGGACAGGGACGGTGCCGGAGAGCCGCTCGGCGGCGGCAGCACTGCTTTCGGCCGGACAGCAGCCCCCCGCGCCGGAGCCCCCCTCCAGCAAAGGGCAGCAGAGCAGCTCGGACACTGAGTCGGATTTCTATGAGGAAATCGAGGTGAGCTGCACCCCGGACTGCGCCACGGGGAGCGCCGAGTACCAGCACAGCAAAGGTACCCAACTCCTTCCCATGCCTCCAGCCCCCCGCCCGCTCCGGGGCTGGGTGGCAGCACTGGGGGGGCGGGGGGCTGCCGGAGAGGGTTTTTCACCTCGCCAGCTTGAGCGAGGTGGCAACCTCGCGAATTACTCTGTATGTGCGTGTGTGTGTGTGTGTGTGTGTGTGTGTGTGATCTCCTTTCCTGGCTGATTCCTCGTCTCCCTGCCACCGGGAGACTTGTTTGGGAGTCAGAGGACACGACACCGGGCAGCCCCCGCATCCCTGGAGAGGAGCCAGGCTTCCCATCGCGGATGCAATCAGGTCTGCGGCTTGTTCCGTAAGACCCCCTTGGCCAAGACCACCACCCGCTCTTCCCTTCAATTTATTCTATTTTATTTTTATTCTTCCCTATCACCTAGACAGTGCATGCTCCAGGAAATCCCTTACGATCCTCCATGCCGGCGGGTTTTTTTGTATGTGTGTGTGTGGGAGCAAGATCAAACGGGTTTTGTGGCCGAGAGCTGTTTGTGGTTTTGCAGGGTGAAATGTGCCCGGGCGAGTGCGGAAGCGCCCATAAAGACCGTAAAATCGCTCGCCTGCCCCAAGAGCGGTAGTGACGGCCTTGTTTGCTAGTTGGGTTTAAAAAAAAAAAAAAAAAGGCCCAAATTACCTTGTCACTTCTATGTCTCCGTGGCGCCAGCTCGGAAATGGTCCCAATGAATTAATTGCCTTTGGTCTCGGGCACAATGAGGGAGAGTTGCATTTGAAAGCAAAAGCAGCGGCCAGGCCCCTTTTCCCCCTGCCCCCACTTCCCACTCTCTATTCCCACCTTTCCAGCTCGGCAAAGACCCCTTCTATGCTGACAACAACCCAATTCCCCCCGCTTCCCGTTCCTCCATCACTTCAAGAAGAAGCCGGGAAGTGTGGAGAGCGCTGTCTGCCCTCCCTTGTTCCTTACAGGCTCGTTGAAAATACCCCATCCTGGGCTTTGGAGGCTGAACAGAGGATCCCCGAGGCCTCGTCTTTCCCTCAGAGAGAAAAGGGTCCCTGCCTGCTCCTCTCCTGGGTCCTTGCTGACCTGGAGAAAGGCGCCGCGGAGACGTGCGGCTCGGCCGGCGGGCACACCTGCCTTTCCCAGACGCTCAGTGTCGGGGGATGCTGCGGCGCCCGCCTCCGGTTCCCGGTGGGGGAAGCGAGTGGGGGGTCATCGGGCAGACACCGCCAGTGCGGCGTGTGTGTGTCGAGGGATGGCGGGGGCAGATTACCTTCCAACCAGAGTGAATAAGTACCCGTCAAACCCTTAACCGGTGTTTCATCCCCCTTCTCCCTGCCCTTCTCTCCGGTCCCTCTTGCATGTCTTCCCAGCATCCTCAGTACACCCGGACAGGCACAGAAAAGCCTAATGGGGAGGACTGGGTGGGGAGAAGGGAGTTCGCTGGGGCGGCGGGCAGCGAGCATCCCTCCGTGCCTGCCCTCCTCCGAGCGTGTGTCGTTGCTCCGGCCCCCACGCAGGGCCGTGCTCGAGGCGTTGGCGGGGGATCACCCCAAGGGCAGCGGAGGCAGCGGAGGCTCCCAGGGCTCACTCGCCTGCAGCGCCAGCGACCAGATGCGCCGGTACCGCACCGCCTTCACCCGCGAGCAGATCGCCCGTCTGGAGAAGGAGTTTTACCGGGAAAATTACGTGTCCAGGCCCCGGAGATGTGAGCTGGCGGCTGCTCTCAATCTGCCAGAAACCACCATCAAGGTACACGCAGCTCGGACATGTTTTTAATTAGCACGATATAAATCTATATGGCCAAACTTCCTTGCAAAACTCGGGAAAGCACTTCGCCAGCACAACCCTCCCTCTCAGCTCCCCCCGCCTCCCGCCCCTTTCCTGGCCCTGCCCGCACCCTGCAGCAATGCGGGAGAGAGGACACGGCTCCTGGAGCCATCCCGGCCAGCGCCGCTAATCCAGCCTCTCCCTGGCAGATTATTTTTAATCCTTCCTTCAGTCCAGTCCAAATCTCACTCAGCTCTTGGGGGAGGGAAGAGGAAGCCAGTAGCAGATCTTGTTTCCATCTCACTTTCCTTTGCCTTTTCAAAACTATTTGCTCATGAAAATAAACCCGACAGCAAGCCAGGTAGTTCTGGATGAGAAAGGGCAGCAAGGAGGCAGAGCTGCCCAGTTGGCCGGGACCGAGGGGCGGGGGATGGTGCGCAGCAGGACAAGCCCTAGCAAGCAGAAAGGAAAACAAGCAGACTAAAAGGGCTGCTCCTCTGGGTCTCCCTATAGATTTTTTACTGGGGCTTAACTGATCCCTCCGTACGTGATGACAACTCCCTCCGAGGGGGAGAACTGGCGTCGGTCTCAGTTCTCCGGTAGATCCGCGTCCGCCGCACCGCCCCGGGGCAGGGGCTGGTACCAGCAGCCGGGCGGAGCGGAGCGACGGCGGGTGACGGCTCTCGCCTCCCCTCTCCCCGCAGGTTTGGTTCCAGAACCGCAGGATGAAGGACAAGCGGCAGCGCCTGGCCATGACCTGGCCTCACCCGGCCGACCCGGCGTTTTATACCTACATGATGAGCCACGCAGCGGCCACCGGGAACCTGCCGTATCCATTCCCGTCCCACCTGCCCCTGCCCTACTACTCCCACATGGGCATCGGCGCCACATCGGCCTCTGCCGCCACCCCCTTCAGTACCCCCCTGAGGCCGCTGGACACCTTCAGGGTCCTCTCCCATCCCTACCCGAGACCAGAACTGCTGTGCGCCTTCAGGCATCCCTCTCTCTACCCTGCCCCAACTCATGGACTCAGCAGCGCCGGGAGCAACCCCTGCTCCTGCCTGGCTTGCCACAGCGGCCAGTCCAACGGGCTGGCTCAGAGACCCTCTGGATCAGACTTTACCTGTTCTGCCACAACCAGGACTGACTCCTTCCTGACTTTCACGCCCTCTGTGCTGAGCAAAGCCACCTCAGTTTCCATGGACCAGCGAGAAGAAGTACCTTTAACGAGATAAACCTTTGTCTCAGGGTTATTAAACACTCGTCCCTTTCCCGGGCTTCTCTTCGAGTTAATGTACTTACAGCCCATGTTTATTTAATCGTGTTCTCTGCTCAGTCGTGGACACCTACAGGAAAAAAAAAGACTAAAAATAGCTCAGTCTTAAAAGGATTTACATTCCAAGTTGGAGGGAGGGAGAAAGAAAAGAAAAGAAAAAAGAAAGAAGAGAAAAGAGAAGAAAGAAGAAGGAAAGAAATTACTAGTGGTTTATCTCTGAGACGGATTTTAGGCACGAAAGAGGAAGAAAATCAACCCGAATGAAATACACTTCAGTAACCTACAGAAATGTGCTAGGACTTTCTTTTCCATGGATAGACTTCTTCCCAAGGGCTGGGGCTTCTGTAGATCACAGCGACAAACCTTATGCACAAACCTACGAGACAGAGAAGGAAAATCTGAAATACTTGAAAGAAACATTATCTTGATAACGAAACGGCTTGTGCGCATGAAGAAAGCAAAGATGTAATCTCTCAGTGTTCAGAAAATAAAAACGGGCAGGCAGCAAAAAACCCAAAAGATCTTCTGTTTGCACCTCGACAGTATTATCCATTTCTCTCTATAGAGAATAACAATGCTTTACCATAAAGAAAACCTGTCATTCTGTACATTACTTTTGTGGTTTAATTGCATTCTTCACCCTCCCTTTTCTAGTCCTTCGTTGTGAGCAGAAATCCAGCATTTCATTTCCTCTTTTATTCCAACTTCTATTTTTAAGAGGTAGACTTGAATTGGCAGGGAAAAAATATGAGCTCCTGCCTCTTTATGGGTCAGAGCTATTTGTCCTTTAAATATCAATGTCCTATTATCAGTCGCTGAAATGTGCACACACTGACGAAATTAGCAAGTGATGTATATGTAAAGAGGGTTTTTGAATATCGAATGTACAATGCTTTGTGAGCAAAGAGCCCGTGCCAAACGCTAACAAGCCGCCAAGGGAAGAGATTAGGTGACAGGGAGCACAACTCCTTCAGACAATCACCAGTCTGTAAATTGGAGCAAAGGCGATTTCCCTTCCTTTGTACTTCAGCCTTCAGTTCTCTCATTGCCATTTCCTTCTGTGTCTTCTTTCTTTTCTTTTATTTTTCCTTTAAAAGAAAAATGTATTTCATGCTTTGGGTTTTGTGTTTCCTTCCCCAGCCCTAATCTTTGCATTTGTATGTGCCCGTCACACTGATTCCTCTTCCTTCTTGAGGAGTTTTTCTTTCACAAGCTCACTCTTTCCCCCCCACCTCGCCTCCTCTTCAGAAGGTATTTCGGAAGAAGGTAGCGTCATTGCTTTTGCTTGGATTTCTGTAACTTAAAATTTAAAAAACACTGGCACGGGGCTCGGTAGCAGTTTATTTCAGTAGTTTCCTGAAATAAACAGCAGTTGTTTATTTCATTCTATTTTAAAATGGCCCAAAGAATACACTGCCATAATTTGTTACCATGTCAGAATAAAACTTAAAAGCAACAAAAATAAAACCACCAAACCCGATAATAACGACACATTTTCTCAGCATCTCACTCATATTTTTATCGTGCTTGTTAATAAGAAAAACAACTACAAGTGTTGCTTAAGACGAATTTCACCGTGCAGTTTCTAATAGTTACAGTTCAACAAGCAGGAAAATAAATGCTGGAGAGAACAAAGACGTGTTGACACCTCTGCTATCTACTTTGTACTAAATTGCTGAAAAGCCTCTGGTTTATTGTCACACCGGAGACTTTTTGTCCTTAGGAAAGGGGGTGAATAGCAGCGTTTCCCTATAGAGGATGGAGAGCAGGGAAGAGGCACGGGCGTAGCAGAATATATTTTTCCAATTAAAAAAAATATTGTTTAGTACAGCTTTTAAAAACCTGATCCAAAGTCACCATCTTTAAATCATTAAGGGCATATTGTTCCGCCCTTTCTGAATGAGATGTCCTCATGGACATGGAAACCGATGGCCCTTTTTGGACACTCGCAAACAGATTCTCCCCCCCCCCCCCCGCCCCATCCTCCCGGAAATAACAATTGTAAACAGCGTCCAAGGGCAGTGCCGAACAACGACCGAGCTTTGCAAGCCTTTCCTCTCCTATGCTTTTTCTTTTAGTACACAGGAGAAGAACCAGTCCAACAAAATAGGAGCTGCAGAGCCAGTGCCTTATACAACCCCCCGGCGACCCCGGGAGAAGGGAGCGCTGAAGAGGACGGGGGAGGGGAGGGCACGGCAGAATGAGGGCTGCTCAACAAAAACGGGGAGTCCTAAATAGCCCACGATGTCCCGTTCCTCGACCGGGCGGAGGCATCTGCTGGGCCGAAATCGCAGGCCGGGATCGACCGGGGCTGCTTCTGCTATCGCGGCACCAGTTTGCTTCTGCAAAGTGACTAGTCCAGAAAATACCATCAGCTGGGGGGCAGAGCAATATATATGTATTGTTAAATACAGAAATTTTATATATCTAGGTGTGTGTGCGTGAGAAAGTGAAAATTTAAACGTCTGTTTAGCTCTTCCACCCGTGATAGGGACACTCCCCCTTAGCGAGCGGGCAGAAAGGAAGCAGGGATCGGTAGCGTCCGCAGCCGGCACGGTCCCTGCTCTCCCCGCATCTCCACTGCAGCCCTCCCGATCACCCACTCTTGGAAGATGCTGCGGCAAAGGGTCTCTGTGATTTTCTCCGCGGTTCGGTCACAGGGCAGAAATTGTCTGCGACAGGTAAATAGGCTGAGGGGTCGCGGTAATGCCAAGAGTATTTTCAGTTAATAGGGGAGGGAAAATGAGGTGTCTGGAGCGATATTGGAAAGTACAAGATCGATGATCCGTCCTCGTGTCCAATCAGCAGCCTTTAATTGACTGTATTTTCTAGGTAATTGAGCCGCTGTGCTCCTAAATTGAAGTGGAAGATATAACAATACATCTCAGTGGGAGGAATTACTCATTACTTCATAATGAAATTTTCCATTTGCTGCGTGGGGCCGGTGCCGCTAACGCGTTAGCCGCCAGTGGGGGTGTCCACGGCCCCACGCGGGGCATCGCCTCCGGACACGCGTGGGGCATCGCTGGCGGCCCGGGGCAGGCACAGGACACCCAGCCGGCAGCAGGTTCTGCCCCTGGCCCCGAGCCACTGCCACCAAGCAGGCAGGTTTGCGTTGGCGGGCCCTGGCCGGGAATGAATCCCTTCGAGGAATTAGGGTGAGGTCCTGGGGGAGCCGGCAGTGAGCACCTGCCTCCTTGACACCAGCGGGAGCAGAGCTCTTCTTCGGGGTACTCCATGTACTACTCCAGGTTCGCTTCCCAGCCAGTCAAATTCAACTCCGAAAGGCCTTCCCTCCCTCCGCCCCCCTTCCCCGTTAGCGTTTGATTGATTGCCTTATTAAAGCGTGTTCTTGTAAGTGTGACCGAGCTGATTGCACTGCATATGTTTGGGATAATGCTCATTTTAAACAACTGAATAATAATACTACTAATAAAAAAAGGACCAGAAAAGGAAGAAGATGAGCTCTAGAGAACGGGTTAAGCCTAAACGATCCCGAGGAGCAGCGCTGTAACTCGCGCATTAAATTGCTCCGTTACTATCAAATCACTCTGTCCGTCTTTGTTGTGTTTTATCTGTCACCTTCTGTACCATTAAGCGAGATAGCACCGAGACTGACGCTTACTTTCCCGTCCCAGATGATATGTTTTTATTAAGGTCGTGTGATTAAACTGGATCGGATCTGCTTTCCCAGCACTATTCTTTACTTCAGCGCCCAAATAATTAGCAAATCGTCTGTCTATATTTCACATTTTCTGCTGGGTTGTTAGGTCTTTTGCCGGCACCTGCAGAAAGACATGCGGCTCTTTTAGCTTTTTGGCTTGTCTGTCTAAAGGATCCTTTTGTTTTCTATTATTCTCCTGCTCGCCTGGCTACTTTCTTTTACTGCTGAGTTTAGCCCCTGAAAACACCCTCCACCATATGTCACCCCAAGGCCCGCTGTCCTTACAACAGTACCATAGTGTCACCCTGGGGTAAAGCCAACGTCAGGATGAGATGAACTCTCGTTAACACAAATGGCTTCATTTAGGCGCATCAGGTTCCTGGGTGGGTGTTAAGGGGTGTGGGGGGGAACCAGTCACACGTCCCAGAGCCCCTTATTTGTTGCCTGCTCCAGCCAGATCTTCTCGCTTCTCCTCTTATAAGGCGCAAACCGCTGTACGGGTCTGGAGAGCTGGTACTGCGGAAGGGATGCAGTTACAGTTGATTAGGGTAGATCGCCGCCAGAAATAGTCCCTATTTTGGAAAGTTTTTCTTCTTTTCTCTCTCACTCTCTTTTAAGTAGGGGGAAGAAGAGGTAGCTAGTTCAGTATCTTCTAACAAGAAAACAAAAAAATCACTACCTCTGGTCGCCAATTCACCGTTTGCCTTTTGATTTATTTATTTATTTCATTTAGTTTTTTAAATAAGTTAAACTCGGTGGATCTACGACCAAAAAACGTAGAGCAGGTTTACACTAATATTTACAAAACTTATTTTAAAGAGTCTCCGTCAGTGTATTGCAGGCACATATACACGCAAAGCAAATAAATAGATTTTCCCTGCTGCTTTCTCTGCAAAGAAGTGCCTGGGACTTCAGAGACAGAAATTGCCACTTAAGAACATCACATGAAAGTATTAAGTAATTATTTAAAACAAGGCTGTTTAGAAAAATATTTGTGTTTATTGCAGCTGCTCGATTGGCCTCGTTAAAGCTGGGGAGCATTTAAATTGTGTTACAGTCTCATTTAAATCCAGTTTCGTTCCAGCAGGCTGCAAAGCCTGAATAGAACCAATCACTCCATAATGATGATGAATGAGAAATTAATTCAGATACAAGCAAGACAATTTAGGCCTTCATCTGTTTAAATAGCCTTCCAAGATTATTCGCAATTGCAGGTCACAGATTTAATCAATTGTCCAATCTTGTGAAAGTCATATCCCTGCATCTTCATCGAGATTATTTATAGCGCAGTGAAGCCCAGTGAAAAGTATACGCTCTTAACAGGAACAATTACTTAAAGAGAAGCGTTTGCAAAATGAAAAACAAATGCCTCCGTGGACAGTAAATGATCAAACACCTCCTCGCTCTCCTCGGCCTGAGGAAGGGAGCGGAGCTGCAGGTGGGGTGTAAAGGGAAACTCCATCCTTGCCGTATCGCCTTTTACGCTCCGCAGCGAAACCACCGGCGCTCCTTCGTGGCCACCCAATTCAGTCTCCTGGGGGCCGTTCTTTGCTCCCCAGGGCCATGGCCGCAGCAAGAACACGTTAAAAAGCAGCTTTTAATTACGCAATAGCAAGCAAACGCGCCGCTACTCAGCCCGGCGATGCTGACTCCGCCTGCGGGGAGAACTGTCATTTTCTGCCTCTGACTGCCTTTCCGAGATACTTGAATATATGTGTACCATTAGCCTTGCCTTAGCCCGAGTCCTGAGAATCCCCCGGCCCAGTCTTGCACAGTAACAGCCTCCTCTCGGCGCTGCGCCCGGCCGGCTGCATCCCTGCTCCTCTCCTGGAAACATCGTCTCTTCCCTCGGGCTTGAGCCAGCCTCACCTGGGAAAAACCGAGGTCCCGAATAACTCAGAGGTTAACAAAACCTCTATGAAAGTTGAAGCAGACCATTTTGGTAATCGGCAGAATTGCTGCACTTCTCGAAAAAAAAAAAAAGATGGAAAGCAGGGAAGAGACCGGATTTGTTCGTCAATGTCCCGGTGTATAACTGCCTCTTAACGCTCCTCACCCCTTCTCCAAATGCGGACCTATTTACCTGGAGCCTTCATGGCCCCTGGCCCTGAAGCGCTGTCTGTAAGGGCCGTTTCAGGCTCCTGTCCAGATTTGAGGGGTGATTCCGGACTTGGAGAAAGGACGCTTTAAAAAGTAGCTTTTAACCGCGCAATAACTGCTGGCCCAAAGAGGCTCACCCCAATGCGCAGGGAAGATATCCCGAAGGGATGACCTGGCATATGCTAGGGGTAGGGCCCAGCCCTGCGTCCCCTGTCCACAAGACCTAAGGGTGGGAGCTCCGAGCACCCCTAGGCCCCATCTAACTCCTGGGAACGAGGGATCACCGAAGAGCCCCTGCGAACCACCACAATTTGGCTGCAGAAAGTGGATGGTCACGCTGTCCATGGAGGGGTGGGTTTCCCGGGTGACAGTGCGCCACCACAGGTGGGTCTGCACGAGGCGAGACGTCCTCCCAGTGAATCGGGAGACCCAAATCAATGTAGTTTTCCCGCATCAGAAAGGGGAGCGTGGGGCACACTCACCCATGGGCCCTGCTTGGGTGAGGAAACGCCAGGGTTTCGGGCAGCGGACCGGGCCAGAGGAATCGTGCAGGGTTGTGTTACTCGTGGGTGTGTGTCCCCGCTTCCCTTTTCGCTGCCCGACACAGGAACCTGCAGCACCGCCGGTGCCTAAAACAAAGGCCTGCCTACAGGACCTCCGGAGCTCCGAGGAGCCAGCCTCAGCGGCAGACTTTGATGTATCGCTGTCCAATTAGTGCCTTTAATTGGTGTCCTCTGGGATAGCCAACTCGGGAGCTGGGGCGGCGAGCGCTCTCTCGGCAAGCCCTGCCCGCCCGCTCGCAAGGTAACAGATAAATAGTGCGGCCGGAATCCTGCATCCCTCTCCCTCCGAGCAGGAGCGGGCAAACCACAGAGCAAACCTGAGATCTAGTGCTTGCAAAGCGCCCCGCGGGGCTCGGTGCCCACGAACACCCGTGCGCCCAGGCAGGGAGGGGCGCGGAGTGTAGCTGCTCCCACATTTACCGCCATCAACGCCCCGCTCCCCGCCCGCTGCGGAGGGGGGGTCACCAGCCTGGAAAAGACGCTGCTTAACACATACCTCACGTTCCTTCCAATTTGGCTAATGAAGGTCGCCCGTTAAACGTAATTTTAGAGGTTAAATGAGGCTGACTGCAGATTTAAAGACACTTAATAAAACGTCTTATTTAAATGACACGAACTGTACATATAGATGCCATTACAGCGGTCTAGATTTACCTTGGGGGATGAGGAGGAAACAAAACAAACACACAAATAGGGAGGGAGCAAAAAGCGTCGCCAATTTATTCTGAATCAAAAACGCTCGGTCGAAAAAGAAATTGATCGCTTCATCCATCAAATGTATAAAATACATTTCTGAAATCAGAAGATGCTCGGAAAGAGAGAGCGAGTCGAAGGGAGGAAAGTTCATACTTGATAAGAACCCTCAAAAAGAGCGTGCTAGAAGTCGCTAGAAGCTCACCTTTAAGTAATTCTGTTTTTCCTCCATTTCATTATCCTTTTTTCCCTTCTTTTTTTTTCCTTTCATTTTTTCCTTCTGGTAGTCGTAAAACGTTTTAGGAGAAAAAAATCACCTGAAGCCATAGGAAGATGAGATTTTTTGATTAATAAGGAAATCAATTTGGCAGAACGGAAAGGGATGCTGACTTCTCAAACTCGCTGTTAGCAGAGGCGTCTCTGGGGAAGGCAAGCAGTTCGAGAGCCATCAATCCCTGGTATCCGGGTACACCTCAAAACTAAGCCATCAAAATTTGTGAGGGAGAGCATCTTTGATCAATATTTGTAAGAGGAACTATTTTACTTGCTCTTCTTCAGTTGCATTTTCAGAATTAAAATATTGTAATTTCACCACATTCTTCCCAAGCTGCAAAATAGGGTTACATTAGAGGCATCTTTTACATCCAGACCCCAGAAGCAGTGTATATGTGTGTCATGCATTGCCACCAAAATTCACAGCCTGAAAAATGCCACTTCTCACTCTCTGTAGAGAGGTCTTCATTTGCTCCAGGATGAGTGCTCTCAATTTCTTATCCAAGGGAAAAGACTCTGTCTGTTCAGCTAGTGCTTGCAATGGCTTGATTTCACCTTGCTAAATTTTTATCAAAAAAACACTTTTACTGTCTTTATCTTGCCTGCCTGGGACCAAATTCTGAAGGTCCTACTCATCCCAAAGTGCATTTTTGCCTACTTACAGGAAGTTTACTTACTGCTCTTGCAGTGCAGAATCAAAGATGAGTTTCAGAGCAAATAAAGTAACAACTATTATTAGTTCCACACGAATAATGTGAATCACTCCTGGGAATTATCCTACAATTATTCTAACGTTTACTCAAGCCTGTGTACTTTAGGGAGGGAAGTTTTCTCTAATGTGGAGATACTGAGTCATAGGTTCTAAAACCCCTTTCCACAAACAACCTGAAGTAAAATTTAATCCAAACCCAAAAGGTCTGATTTACTAAAGCTTTAGCTATGAAATAGTACAGACTTGCCTCCTTCTGATGACTACCAATTAGGTAGAAAATCATACAGGAAAGAGAAGAAAAAACCAAGAAAGAAGGGGAAAACCCTAACTTTGTCAATGTTCATGCTCCCCTTTCAGCTAGATGTAACGTGGACTGGTATCTATTCTGGAGGCAGGAGAGCACTCAACCAGTTGGCAGGTGTTGGTTTGGCTCCAAATGACTTATTTCAAACCCGTTCCTGGTTCAGCAGCGATGTGGATTTGGGCTAGTGGACAAGCCTGAGCGTCTGAGCCATTCTAAGCCCCAAACAGTGCATTACTGCCCATTAACTCTGGCTCATGAAGTACAAGAAAACAGAGAATGTGTGACTCTATACCCCTCTCCCTCTGCTTTGGCAGTCACAGCTTCCCACCTGAAAACCTGTGTGTCCATTTGGGTCACAAAGGCAGATTTTACAAAAGAGCTGTACTGCAGCACTGAGCAACTGAATCATGTTGATGGTAAGGAAACAGCTATTCCTGCATCTATTTAGCCCCCATTTAATCTAATCTAACATCAAATCATGACACTAGGTCCTCCAAGAAAAAAACCCTGGTACCTTCACTGATTATGGTTCCTTTCTTTTGATGTCAGTAGGTCAGTTGATATCCATGTGTCTGACTCTTCTACTGACGTTTTTGTATTATATTCTAGTTGGCCGCTTGTATCTCAAGGGCTGTGTGCAAGCATTTGTAAAATAATAGTGCAAGACAGACTGGATAAAGGTCATTGTGACTTCCATTTTCTCATGCTACTCCACAGAGAAAAAGAAAGCCATATTCACTAGTGGGAATTTGATGTGGGTTCTCCAGATCCAGATGTAGGAACCAGAAATGCTGGTGCTGACTGTGCTGGCTCCCAGTGCTGATTTTCTTGGCATTGTCCCAGAGGGCATTCCCCAAATCAACACAGCCCAGAAAAACCCAAATTGCACTTAACACCACATCTCCACACCTGAGATTTGGAGCAAGCGATGATTGGCTACATCACCTAGTTTTAATGTATTCAGAATCTTATGCAATTCCAACAGCCAGTGTCAATTTTTGTACCTACTTTGTCTTCAGTGATAGCCTCACTCTTTAGCCAAAAGAGAGAGATTCCAAGGTCTGATTTTAAACTTCTTAATACTTAGCTAGGCAGTTAGGGTGACATTTCTACACCGTGATGCATGGCTTCGTGGTGTTATGGCAACAGTATATCATTGGTATGTAACTGCACCAAGGGCAAAATCATCTACCCTGATAGCCCCAATCACTTTTTTATGCAGGAGCATAATTCTCAGGACAACCTTTCCTTGAAAAAGTGGTTGTAAATTTGAGCATCTGTGTGCATGTTTTTTCAGTTTGTCATAACCACCGCTTCAGCGAGGGATGGTACTTGATGTCTCCTGTAGTCTCATGCACCAGTAGAAATTAAAGTCATGCCTGTCTCATCATATTCTAAGTGTCCAATTAGTTATTTCCTACACTTGTTAAAATTTTGCTTTATAAATTGATAGCTTCACTCTAGAAGAACCTAGAACTTGATCTGTACATCACAGAACATTAGATTTCTTCCAGTTATTTTTACTGAGTGCAATATGATACATTTGATTTTCAAAACAAGTGCCTGATGTGACCTGACATATCAGTTTGTGGAGAATCTTCGTAGTACGTACCCACCATGATTCACTGGTAAAAGCAGACAGAATAGACCAGAAAAAAAAAAAGCCTCCATTTGTCTTTATTTCTATTAGAAATTGTTCAGTAATTTATCCTTCTGTTCTTCTCAGCTAAGTTACTGAACTTTTATTATCCAGCATTTTCTATTGAAGAGGTTTACATTTTGTAGTAAACTATCTCTCTATTTTCACTCTGACAACCTAAGCAAATGAAATTTGTGTGACCTGTCAGTGTGAGGCACTTTCTTCAGTTATTGAGCTGAAGGCTTTTGAACAGTGAGGCTTTCTCTTACACTGTCTCCAATTTTACAGCCTCCTCTCTCCAAGCATGAAAGACATAACTGCCTACACAGTGTAAGGGTATTTAGCATTTATTCCACCAGCAGCCTGTCTTTTTATTTCTATTTAATATTTCCTGTTCAGGCAACCAAGAACTGCAGTAGACCAAATGCAATTCTGCAACACTGCCATGGAACTGCATGTTCACATTTCTTCACTAAAACATTGCTTTTTTCCACCTGTCTTCTAGGATATGTTCCTCAATCTGTAAGGACCGGGTTCCTGAATGTCTTATTTTGCAATATTCAGAATCTGTCTTTTTGTCAGGTCAAATTTCCCTGTGACATTCATGCACCTTAGCTGCAGGAATGCCCTGATACCTAGAAAAACAGATTTACTGGAGGAAAATAAAAGGGATTAATAATTAAAAAAACCCCCCATCTGATAGCTCTGCTCTGTGCACAGTCTTCTTTTCATAGACATGCTAATAGCTATGTAGGTGTGCAGGTGCCACATGTACAATGTGACACATGCATCCTTAACACAAATTTGACGAACCTTAGGTATGTACGTATTTCTGACCACCTGATTACAACAGTCAGTAGTGCTGTGCAAAATACCAGTCTGTGCAGAATCTGCTGAACATACCAGTCTATGCAAAATCTCTTTAGCCATAATCCCATTTAATAATGATGTCTATACCATCAACACTTTCTTGTGCTCTTTAAATTAACCAATTTTTAACTTGCTTAAAGTAGTTTCTGACACCTACTGATTAAGGATACTCTGTAATGTAGGGATACTGTATATATTAAGATTAGAAGGTCTAGGGGTAAATTCCTTACAAAAGCCTAGGCTAAGACATTTATGAACTAACCAAATAATCTCATTAAAATGAATCAGATATGCAATGCCAAGGCCTATTTTTCATAAAACTCTGTTGATTGACATAATTTACATTCCTTTCCCGAATTCTTTATTAAATTCATCATGTCAGTTTTGCTGTTATTTTCTTTTATATTGGTGCCATGTTAATCAGACCACACTGACTCTTCCACTGAGTCACCTCCTCCTTTCCTTATGAGTAGAAGCACAACATTACCTCCTTTGAAATTTCACCAGTATTCCAAGATTTCTTGGGGGGGGGGGATCAGTTCTCAGTCAATTATTTAAAGAATTTGCAAATTTGCTGTTTATTTCTCTAACCCACTAGACGTTGTTTCATATCTCCTTTAGTTAATACTATTTTAAAAAGTACTTAATATTTCTCCTTTGTTAAGCTTACATTACACTAATTTTCCACTGACGATTAAAACACTGATTTTGCACTTTCAGCTAATATTAGATCCACAATGTTGAGAGGATTTCTTTTGGTTTTGCTATACTTTAGAACTTTCTCTCACTGCTTTTTACTCCTTTTACTGCTTATTAGTCCTGGATTTTTTCCTGTTGTCTGTAGATTCCCTTGTCAATTTCCCACATTTTATAACATGCAATGTATGCTAATTGTTATGTGATACAATTTCCTCTGCATGTTGTATGGTGATCTTTTTGCTTTAGGTATTTGCTTTCCTTTCACTCTCTCCCAGGACTTGTTCTGGAGTTACGAAACTGTCCTTCATGTAGATTTTTCTCATATGCATTGTATCTCCGGTCTCTAGCTACCCAACAGTTTCCTGTCTAAAAATTAATACATCATAACAAAGTCCAAAAAATAGGGTTTTCCCATGCTGGACAACATGGCTTTCAAGCTGTGGAATTACTCATGATTTTTAGAAACTATCAGTGATGGTTTATTGCTAGCTGCATGAGATAAAGTAGCACACATGCTGAACTGAGTTTGTCCAGATGCTACTACTTTTATGCCTAGATATTGCAGACAAATGTTCAAGAGGTAATTCATCCCATTCTTGGGTTTGATTTGGCAGTTTTTGACACGCTCATGTCAGCACCCCGGCTTTGTTAGTTAGTACATCAATCCACATGCTTTTGAGACCTGTTAGTTATGAGTTATAATTATCAAGTTGGTATCTCCTCCTTCCTCTCACTGCTTTTACTTCTCTGCTTATCTGCTTCTACAATCTGAATGTGATGCTCTGCTCGTGTGACTCCTCCCACCAGGTGCTAGTGATGATGACTGTATCTTCTCAGTAATAAGACTTTCCTGTTCCCTGACTGTGTTATCCGTACACCCTACCACTTTTGTAGAAGAATCCAAAGAATTAGTTTTGTTCACCTTCTTTGTTACAGTCATGCAAAGTATGTTGTTTCTTGTATCATATTTGCAGCTGGAAACACATTTACATCTTCAGCTGTCTTCCCTGAAGTCACTGTACTAATACCATCTTGCTGTTCTAGCTAATTCCCAGCCACTCCCTTACCCATGAACAAGACACATTATTCATGCAACTTCTGTCCTATTAGTACATGTCCCATTCTTCCACCAAAGCAAAAGTTCAACTGCAGACCAGAAGTGTCCTGAGGACACTCTTTGTATCTTGTAGGTGTAGAAGAGTCTCTAAAAGGTTGTTATGGATATTCATCCAGTCGCGTCTCTTGCTTCCTTCTCAAATCCCCAAAGTCTTTCTCATTACTATTGCCTGTAGTGACTGTCAGAGTGGACACTTCCAGGATGATTTCACAGATGTTTCTGCTTATGTAGTGCATTGATTCTCATTTTTTAACATAATAATTTTGGTCACTTCAATGCCTTTTTGGATGCTTGCAACTCGACAGATGACTTTTTTATCCCTGTGTGCAGTTTAAGACCATGCTTTGGAAAGCCTACAGCACTAAGCATTTGATCTAGCAAAAGATTGCAACATCCTCATAGCCCTTAGTCAATAGCTTAGGGATTTGTTCGTCTCAGTATATCTCAGGTCAGTCCTTTTCTGGCAACTTCTACATTCCCCAAAGATTTCAATCATCTTATGTCATTCTATGCTACCATAGAGGTCTTTGGTGCAATGCTCGGTGATGACAAATTAGAAGTGAAGGGACATGGACACACTAAAATAAATTTCAAATTGTATCTTTGAATCTGAATAGTTTACTTAGCACTTTCCTGAATATTTTCCCAGTATGTCTGCAACCTTTCTGAAGCAAAGATTGAATTCTACTAATGGATTTATGCTACACATAGTTAAAAAACCTCTCTGCTTGTTACTTCCATTTGAACTCCTGCTATGAGCTACCGCATCACCTTGGGAATTTACATTCAGTTATTCTCAATTCTTCAGAGTTTTCAGTCCTTTCAACCATATGCTGTCCCAGATCTACATCATGTGATAAAGCCAAATGTGGAAACAGATGTGGGGCCATTGGCCATGTGATCCTGGTAATTTAGTCAAAGTGACATGTCCTTAAAATATATTTATGTTTAAAGAAATTCACATCCTTTTCCAGCAATTCCTCCCCTGAAAATATTGATAAAATTAATGAGCAGTAGTGATCCATAAGAGAACTGCTGAAGGATCTGTGATAGTTCTCCCTTAGATGAGGACTATCTGCTCTGTTGATCTATTAGTTATCTGTCTTTTAACTTGTTTAATATGTGTTACACTACAATGGTATTACTTTTTATATCAAAATCTGGATTAAATCAAAAGGCATTGAGAGTCTGCTAGAGAAATGCAGATATCTTTGCCAACAAAGTATATTCTAATCTTAAAAAAGCAAAATCCTATTAACATGATTCTTCCTTAATAAAGTAGATAGAGAAAATAATACTTATTATGGCAATTAATTTTTTGCTATCTTGTCATTCTCTATTGATTGTATCTTACATTATTTTTTCTATGATTTTGCCTGGAAGCAAATATTCATTTTGACTTTGGTATGCTGATTTTCCCCCCTCTTTGAAATTTCCTCAGAATTATAAGATTTGCTACAGACCTTTATTGCAGTTTTCCATGTCCTATGTCGTTCTTTGAAAGGAAGTCTAGAATTCAATTCCATAGATAAGTTATCTACTCAATTTGATCATCTGTGTTTGCAGACTGCTCTTCAATCAAGCACATGTGGGACTTTTTATTCCACTATTTCAAACACTTCTATCTGTTAGCAGACTGGCCAGAACAGCTTTGCCAAATGGACTAATTTTGATCTTGCTATTTGAAATGTGCAGAGCTTTGAATTTTAACCTTGAGCACAGTGCTTACTGTGATTATGTCGTATTCAACTCCACTGTCTATTTGGAATTCACTTTTTATCGATTTCTATGTGGTGTCAGAAGCCAACCTGCTATAGAATATACCCATGTAGATTTAATTAAGAGACTTAGTAAACCCTTTGTTTCACTAACAGAGCTTCATCCTTCAGCTGCATTTTCCTATCGGAGACCAGTGCCAACACCTTTGCATCGTGTCCATTCTCTCCGAGGTTACTGCAAACACAGCCGGTCTTTACTCCGTGCTCCCCCTTGCAGTCACACATTCAGTTTGGTCATGTGTTTTCAATTGTACGCTTCATTCTTTTGGTGCTTATTAGATACTTGGATTAAGAAAACATTCCTTCTGCTGTGTTTCAAATACCTTCACAACTTTGTCTCTCTCATTAAAATTGTGGTAGCCTAGTTATCCTTTGTTTTGTCACAGATAGTTTTGTTTAGTCTGTTGGTCTGTTAACATTCATGTGATTTGGCTTTACCACACAGAGTGATGAGTTAATGGGACAGACATTTCAACAAGGATGTAGTTTCTGCTAAACAGAACTTATTTCTTTGAAAGAGCTGATTTTTCCATGGGTCTTCTTTCTGATGCTTTGTATAACACATGTAATTCCTCTTGCGCTTGCCTGCTTTGCTTAAAAAACCTACATTAAACTTTTCCATACTCCTAATCATTTATTAGTTCTGCATCCTTCTGCTATCCTCTTTGCAGTAACACAGCATTGTAGGTAAGAGAATACTACTGTTCTTTCTCCTCTTGTATTTGCAGTGGTGTAATTTTAAAATCCCTTCTGTCCCTTACATTAGGCTTCTCTATAGGTCAATAAAGGTATCTCAGGCTTAAGTCTGGCAGAGCCAGTGTATCCCCCCAAAAAAGCTTTGCCCAGCAATAGCCTAATCCCAGAAAAATTTTATGCAGCTGCTGCCAGACTCTGATCACTAATGCAAAGAGGATCAAGGGAACAAGGACTAGGAACTAGGGGTCCCAAACAGCTTGAGAGACTAGGCTGTAGTCTCTGACAACTGACTTTTATTTTTTTCCTGAAGAAAACCCTTGCACAGGCAGAAAGGGTATATGGTGTAATCCAGTTGGTCCCCAATGGGAAGACTTGACTGCACAGCAGTCCTGTCCCAGGATGCAGGCTCCACTGCAGGAGGGGATGTGTCTCTGTGCTTGTGCCTGCTCCTCTCTGCTACTGGAGAGGAAGTCCTGGTACCTAATGCCAGCTTCTGGATTCACTGCTGGGACCTGAGGTACTTCTAGAGCTTCTGCTTTTTACAGTAGCTTTGGTATGAAAAGAGTATTTTTAACAAAGCACATGATACTAGACTTCCCTGTCTTGTCACATGCTTGAGGTTGGTTCTTTAAAAGTATAGTGATGAGGTATATGCCTTGAAACCACTCTTATGCTCTTCTCAGTAGACACATACTTCAGAATTTAGCCATGATTTTTTTGTCCTAATCAGATTCAGTTCTGTGCAATATTCATTCATGACCCTTGAAGAAGCATTGAGTTTTTAGTCCAAACAGCTGGGTCTAGTACAATGTTCTTCCTGTTTCTGACAACATTTGCATTTTAAATAGTTTGTTTTTATTAGCTTATCTGCAAACTTCAGCATTGCACGTAACAAATTCTGAAGTATTATTGAGCTTTAAGATCATCCCTGGAGCTTACGGAGAAAGGCCGTCAACAATTTAAACCAAAGTTGGATAAAACAGAACTTTTAAGTGCAACATTTCCCTCTGCAGACATAAGCCTTCTATAAGGGTAACTAATGATAGTTGCTAATAGCAAGACCTAATTTATAAAGGAGCCAACTTGAGACAATCATGAGAAAATGAGATAAATAATCAGCTGAAACAAAGATCGGTTGTGACATAATTGCAGAACAGCATTCAAGGGCTCAGGAGATCTAACGCCTTTATCTTCATTAATCAGAATAAATGTAACATTACAGATGTTACTTATTCAAAGACTGTTGTGTGTGCATATGATGTGCATATACAGCACAGCTCTGAGAGCAGAAGCCAAGTTGAGTATATGTAGCTTTTCTATTATCATCTGTGTGCAGAAGATTTTTTTTCTATAGCAGAATTCAGAAGAACTTAAAAGTTAAGAACAGGTATCTTAAAGCTACTGTATAGCTTTGGTGAATAAAATAAAACACAGCTTTCATGTTTCAAATGTCGAGGAAGAACACTTGCAGTTCCCAAAATCTTACCCAAAAGACAAACTAAACCAGAAAGAATTGCTAGCACTACAGTTGCTTCTGGTACTCCCATCTGGGGAAATTCTATAAGGTATTACCTGAAATGATGCAGTCCGTCCTGGAGACACTTAAACAATGTAACACTTATCTGCAGTATTGGAGCAAGAGGCATTCTGCTGCTCATAACTCAATGATTCACCGTCTCTCTACATGTCAATAAAACCCTAAATATGTTTTCCTCTAAATTGTAAGCAGTTAACGACTGCAGGTTTTACAAGCAGCCATCAGCTATAACATCTCCTTGACAGATCAATCCTGCCTGCTTGAACTAGCCTGGTGGAAGCAGTGGTTCTCCTTGCCAGTGCAACCCCTCTTCACAGCTATCTGCATTTTACCTAATGGTTTCTCTGCATATCTTTTATGCAGGATTTCAGTTTGATCTTATCATCTTGCAAGCATCTAAGTCTTCTCTGCTCCCTCCTGCTTACTACAAGGGGTCTTTCATGTATTGTGTACCATAGGGCTAGTTGAGAGAGGCATAAGGGGTACCACTTGGGAAAACTCAACCATTCCACTTTATTTGCTTCCACTTTTGACATCCTTGTCCCAGCTCACAGCTTAAGCCCAGGAAAAAATGCTCCTCTCATCTTGGAAAGAAAGTTGCTGGCCCACAGATTATACTTTCTTACAGGTAGCAGTACTACCTACATATTTTCTAAGGAGCAGAGATCTGCTATATATTCCCCTTTCCCCCATTTACTTTCTCTCACTGGCTCCTTGCTGAAATGTGGTCATTGATCTGAAACAGAAAATCTGCCAGTGGATGATGGTCTCTAGACATATGTTTTGTTAGAGGCTGGATGGGTCACCCTGCCTTTTACTGTGGTTGCTTGATATTTCCCATTATATGATCTTCCTTTGAGTAACTTTCAACTTTGCCAAACACCATAGAAATTTTCTATGTTGGGTGTACACGGCATGATGAATTTATATATATGCACATTTTTATGCAGAAAATAAACTACCACTTCTAAGAAGGAATATGGAGAAAAACATGGTGTTCTTCCCATGCTAAAAATTTCAGCTGACCTTTTATTTGGAAAAACATAGGTCATCTCTCCCCTATCTTGAAATCTGACAGCTTTTATTAATTTGTGGCCTTTATTCAAGGTTGTGCCTTTTATCATCCCTTTGAGATGGTCCCCAAACTTGCTATCATGCAAGTCATTGAAAAATTACGGTCTCAAGAGCTCTGTAGGAGTATTTTAAGGCTGTGTGGGCTACAAAGACATCATCTCTTGTGTTCTCAGTGTTTGACCCACTGAATCATGACTTCTTCCCTGGGCTGTGAAACAAGAAAGTCCCCCTACCTTAGGACATTCCACAGCTTTGGAATGAGGACACTAGCATGAGAGGTAGGAGAATAGAGGGTGTAAATCCTATTAAGGAAAGTAAAGCACAGGAACCTATACGCACATATATACACATATGAAAGTAGGCACTTCTTTTACAGCTAAATTTTGAAATTAACTATGGCATTTTGGGTGAAGTCAGATGCTGTTGTTGATGGCAGAATATATGCACAACACTTTTGTGACTGAGCCTCTTAGAGGATGTGGGGATGGAAAACATTTATAGTTCCTGTTCTAGTGTAAGAGTCAGATACATGACGAACTTTTCAGAACTGCTGCCGTGTGGCAGTTTTGGGATAGCAGATGCAACTCCTGGCACTTAGGAAACTTTAGAATAAAAAAACCCTACATATGGAGTTTAGAGATTGTGCTTAGGCTCTGCCTAAGTTTTCCTTCAAGAGACAGTCTTTCTTTGGATTGTAAATTTTCTGAAGATTTTCCCTGCATGGAGTTGACCCCAGGCAGCTTTTCCATCTTGTAGGCCTTCCTACTGCTCAGTCCTCTGTGACACAGAGCCACCAACTCCACTCTTCCACCAAAGCCATCTTCAGTGGAAGACTAATAGTTTTTTATCCTGCAGGAATGTGTTCCCAAGGTCATGAACATTCCTCTGTCTCAGCAGTAGACTGAGCCAAGATCTCAAAGGGCAACTACTTCATGACCAGGCATCTACCCCAGATGATGCACCCCAGGGTCTTCCTAATATGTATGATGGATTTCTACCATCAGCTCAAAAAGTGCCAGAGACTTGTTTGTAAGCACTACAAGAAGGGCTACCAAGAACTTGTCTAGATAAGAGTTATCATAATAGAGCTGGATTATCATAATGGGCTGCTGCAGCTGTTGTGAAAATGGACACTGTGGATTCTCACTGCAGTGAGAAATATGATGGCAAAGTTCATGAATAATTCAATCTTTATGGCAAAGTTTTGAATGACATACAGTAAGTGCACTCTGAAAGCATGCAGTGACCAATGCAGACAAAACGATATAGTAAGTACTTGCTATTTAGATTGATAACTTCCTACTTGAGTGACAAAATATTTCTGCTGAAAAACCAGCACATAATCACATAAGAAAAGGTAGAGCAAAACCAGTCTAATATATTGCTTTTCCTAACTTCGGTTATTTGACCTTGCAACTTCAAAGCTGTTTCTTAAATATTATTTAATTCTCTTAGTTTTCAAACATTGTTTTATGCTTCTTTTGTCTTCTGTTGTTCCCACTTCCTAGGTATGGGTTTCCTTGCTCCATTGCAGTGCTGAGTCTTCTTGGAGTGAGTACTGTCTTTTAAATAAGTGTCTGTGTGGCATTTAGCACAGTGGGCAACTGAATCTGATCCCAAACACATAATTTATGTACCTTGTTTGGGTCACCTCACATCTGCTCATGTGTTTTGTCTGGCCAAACGCATAGGTAGTTTCCATGCAGTTAGAGATCGATTTGAAAATCAACCAAAGGGCTAGACAGCATATCAGATATGATAGATCGAGAGTTCAAAGAAGGCCATAACCCAGAATTGCTGCTGCTGATCCACTTTTGGAAACCTGATCCATTCATTGCTCCATGAAAGACTGTTGCTTGTCAGAGGCTAAAGGGATAGTAAATTTGTTTACTGGGAAGGATCGGAAAAAAAAGGAAACCAATGTATTGTGTCTCATATTGACAGAAGGGAGTTTACTTAGTGAAAATGAATCGCAGTATAAGGAAACTACCAACATGCTTCACTGAATGTCACAGTGAATAAAGTATACAAATAGGCCTGTGGCTGAGAAAATAAATAAACAAAATTTACTGAGAGTAACAACTATGAAGGCTTTGGCCTGGGATGTGAGAACTTCTTACATGTTAGAAACTGCATCTATAGCAATAGGCAAATTCAAAAATAAGGCAGGAGAAGAGAGAAAACCAGAACCAGAGTTAGCTAGCAAAAGGACTGAAATTTGAGATAAAGTAGTACTATTTTCCAAAATACATTATTTTGAGAATTCTTTTGGTCTCAGACAACATTGGAATTCATGTTAGTAATGAAAGGAAGATAAAAGACACAATAATGTTTGCAGTGGTTCACCACTGCAAGATATGTTAAGAAGATGCTGGTAAGCATTAATGTTTGCATACGGTATGTGCTATGAAGGTCAGGGAAGAGAACATCAACCAAGGAATGACTGAGTGAACAGCATTTCAAGGAGAGAAGTGAAGATGCAAGACATGTAGGTTTGGGACTACAGGGAGAAGTGATCACAAAGAGATGATAATTTTGATCTAGCACCCACTGAAGTCAGTGGAAATGTTACTATTGCCTGGTCCTTGGCCCGGGGTATAATAAATGTGATCAACAGGAGCTGCAAGCCTAATGCACAATGAAAGACAGACAATGGTGAACAAGAGTTGAGAAAACACTAGCAGCTCCATGAGAAGTTTAATTATTGGTATGTACTGCTGTCAAAGTAAGGCAAGGATTTTACCCATGCACTATCCTTGCACTTTCCACCCACATGGAGATCAGTTTAGGTGCATAGCTCTTCTAGTTACTGCTGACACACGCTGCCTATGAGCACACATATGAGTTCTTGGAGGCTTTTTTGGCTTTCACATTGTGATGTGGTTGCGATTTTTAACAGCAAGTGCGATGCACTTCAGCATGACAGGAGACTGACATCTGACTATGAAGTGATGATGTGGATATTTTCCTGATGATTATTTAATCAAACAGGAGAACTGAGAGTGTCAAACAAGCACCAGCAATTTATCAAGAGCCAGTTGTAGAAGAAAGCATTCTCTGAATCATCAGTATGATAATTACCACTGACATTTCCCCAGGGGAAACTGCATTTTTAATTGTTACAAATATAATCACACTTCTACAGACAAGTGGGAACAGAATCCTTTCAAGGCCATTTCTGAAAATAGATATGTCTAAAATTTCCATGTGGAAAAAATTTGTGATAAGAAATTATTTGGTACACCAGAATAAATACGTCATTGTAAATGTTAACTAAAATCCCGGCTACTGTACTCTAATTTCCAGAAGAAAATACATTTAATAAGAATCTTTGGGTCAAGTCCTGACCCTGCTGCAACTGCAGCTTCCTTAGCTGGGCTGAAGTTGTCTTGAGTTTTGACAGTGAGGAGAGGAAAGTCTATGTGATCGTGCAAGGTGAGCAAGAACTATCTCCAGCTCCTACTTGTGGGCACAGAGAAGGTAACCTTCATGGTAACCTAAGGGAGGACTTCTTGAATAAAACGCCTCTCAGGGCAAAACGTGACTCGACTTACCCACTCACAGTGAGCAGGCTGTAAGCAGCACCTCTCAGGCTGGTCCAGAACACATAGCCAAAGGGATCACTAGGGCTGGTTCTCTCTTACAGCAGGCCTTACATGACCACTCACATGCAACCACTCTAAGGTGGTTGTTTTCAAGGGGCAGATGAGAGCAAATCAGATAGTTTTTGCCTCCTCTCAGCTCCCTATTGCAAACAAAAGCCCTTAGTTACTCATATTCCCCATTTCAATTTTTCAGGTGTCTAAATTGTGAGACAGGGTGTTAGGAAATGTCTAAATTTCCTGACAGGATGCTAGGAGAATGAAGGTCTTCAGCATAGACACTACCTTTTTGGGTTATAAGGCTGGCTATCACCTGTAGCCTACTGAAATGAACGGAGCCTTTAAAGCATTTGGCCACTACTTGCCAACTACAGCATTGTCTTTATTATATAAGGTAGCAGTGCTGGTCTGAGGAAAAGAGAGGTAAGTTTTGTGAGAATAGTCTTTTAAGTGGACCAGCTGACGTGGCTGGAAAAAAATTGAATTTTTGTCAGAGCAGCAAAGCCTTTGTTCTGCCAGCTGAAGTAATTTGCAAAAAACTCTTAAATTAAAGATTATAACAGATGTTTTAGGTTCTCTGCAGGCACAGAACAACAATACTGGGTAGGGGAAGGCTATTTAGTCCCTCCCTAGTAGTGTGTACTCTGTCATACGACATCAGCACCGTCTTGGACTGCCCAGCCCTTCCATTTCCCCTTCCACTTACTCAGGTGCTGTGCCTATCCCTGTAGCATGCAGGTCACAGACAGGCTGTTTTAACTAAACTCTGATTTATAGAAAGTTGCAGCCTTGCTGTTCAGAGCTGTTGATTTAGCTAGCAGATGCTGAACATAAGCAGATAATACAATCTGGTGAGTGATCTACACAATTTAGGATTTCAGCCTGCAAACTTAAGAGGAAAAAAACCCAACTAAAACTGTTCAGATAAGAACTATTTGGTTCTACTCCTTTTTCATTAAGGACCTTAGCTCTTCTTCAATTGAAATCAATGGAAATTCAACTCTGGGTTAAGCAGACACTACTCAGTTACATGGACAGAGCTGTGCCAATTTAGCTTGGGTTGCGTTTATTCTATTAGGTTGTCCTTCATAGCTGAATCCAAAAGGGATGTTTTTGTCCTGTGGAAAAAAAGAGAATAGACAGAGAAGAGAATCAAACTGTAACAAAATGTGAAAATATACTATCCAATCACTTCCTTAACTGAAGAGTTAACTAATTACAGTAAGATTTTTTTAAAGTTTTATATTATTGAACATGATAAAAAAAAAATTGAAAAAGTGCTGAATTTGCACATATTTTTACTCTGAATGTGTATATAGTTGGAGATTGAATGTGCAAATAATTGATTTGCCATGTTTTTGCATATCCACTTTTTGCATGTAACTATCTTGGACACTGTACACAAAATTCAGGTTGTTTAGGAAAAAATCCCTAACCAGTCCAAACCCACAACCAACCCCCCCAAAACCCCAGACCAAATAAACAAAACACCTTTCTCCCCCTGACCCAAATCAGATATCTCTTTTTATGGAGCTGTGTATGAATAGAACTTAACCTTCTTTCAGATCGGTTTTATGACATTGACTACCACCAGAGCCCCTTGAATGATGGGTTCTACCCATCATTCAAGGCTGTTCCACCCTCTTTCCCCCACCCACCATCTCACTCATTGCTGTGAAGCCATATGGAGCTTTCTAACTCCAACTTTAGCTTCTGTGACCTTGTGTTTGCTGCGGGTCTGACAGCAGGCATTGGCTTATGCTAGCAGTAACTGGGATTTCCAGTCCAAGCACTTCACAGATCTGAGTCTTAGCTGTCAAGATGAAACATGACCAGGTGAATTCATCTTGTTATGGTCAAATCCTTCTGCTTACCTTAACCTGTATGGAAAAGTTACAGCTTGCAAGGTAGGTATTCGAAGTGAGGCCAGTATTTCAAAGGGCTCACTGCATGCAAAGGTATACAGATGGTGTTAAATCTCTGCAGTAATGCATGCTATTTGCATTTCACAGACTAGTAAAAGCATAGAGTACTTTCAAGTATAAAAATAATTTTACAATGTCAAAGTGTTGTAGAGAAAAATTATTAAAAAAAATCCCCAAACCCTGAAGAATTTGTCAGGAATTTGCTCACTTCAGACTTAGAATATATTTCCATTTCATACAACCACTTTTTCCTCCGCGTCTCAAGATCTTACTTCCAGTGTAAAGTTGGAGATCTATGAGATCATTCTCCTATGGAAAAAAATAATATAAAAATTCACTAAGCACTTCATGATGTCAGTTAATTTGACTGATCGCTCTTGATGTGATTTGGCACATCAGAGCAGTGTGATTCATGAGCTAAGAGGGAAGGACTTCTTAGCAATTTGTCCCCAACTTATAATGTGACATCAGTGCTTCTTGAAAACTAATTCCACATACAATAGGCTTTCCATTTTCTAAAGATACATCTTCATTTATATTGTTCCACCTAATATTCCTTACTAAGCCTTTAGATTTTGGTCTGCTTAAGATTAAAACTTTTTTTTTTTTTAATTATGGGCATTTGTCTCTCATCAGAGAAGATAAGCGTACCTTAGGAGAGACATGAGAGAAAGATTTGTGAGACCTAACAGATTTGTACAAGAGAATCATGACAGGTATTTCATAATGGAAAGATCCTCAGAAAGATAATTCTTTATCATACAGATGAGTTTGCTACCTTAGCAGATGTTCACCTTTTAAATAAAAATAAGCTTTTAAGAGATCCTCTGAAATGTCACAGTTATCCCCATTACTGGAAGATATCTTGATTTACACTATTACAGTTGTTGAAACATTCTTAAGCAATAGATTCTGAAAGCCGTACTTTACCTGCCCTGCAAGACATTTAATTAATTCCATACTTTCATTGTAGACACTGCAATTAAAATAATTCTTGACTACCTCATGGAATTTTAAACATTTTGAAGAAATGAATTCAGTACAAGATAGTGTGTGTACAGTTCTGCAACTTGGTCTCCCAGCTGTCCAATAAATTGCTGGGAGAAACAATTAGTGTAGAGTAATTTGTTAGAGAATGAACCAAAAATGTATCTAAAAATGCCAGTACTAAATGTGCTGACAATTAAGAGCAAATTACTTAGCAAAGATGCCATGTGTTCATATGTTGCTTCAACTGCATGCATTTGGTGTCTAGCACCACATTTTTGCTTAGGACATAATTACACATTTTGTTCAATTTTGTATCTGTACTGGAATAAGGTGATATGATGCCAACACTTTTTAGGCAGGACTCCCCAGTGATTCGAGTTATCACAGTACCTTTTCATTCCAAGGGCAAAAGTGTTTTCAATTAAATGGGAGGCAGGTTTACTAATTCATTTTGATTATTTTTCCCTTGCCCCACAGAAAGTTTTATAGGGCAACAGAATGAGAAACAGAAATGACTTAATGTGGAATTGATGTTAACATGAAAAGATCTCTCAGCGGAAACTGTAAGACTGTCATTGCCCAATCAACTAAAAACTAGATAAGATAAAGCATTTAGTAACCCTTTGCAGAAGACATTGCTGCATTCATTGGGAGTTTTAGGATGACCTACAGGCTTTCAAAGTGGGTCCAGAAGATGCCTACAAAGATGATTAAGGGACTGGAGCATCTCTCTTATGAGGAAAGGCTGAGGGAGCTGGGCCTGTTCAGCCTTGAGAAGAGATGACTGAGAGGGGACCTTATCTATGTATATAGGTATCTGAAGGAAGGGTGTCAAGAGGATGGGGCCAAGCAATAGGACAAGAGTTAACAGGCAGAAACTGATGTACAGGAAGTTCTACCCGAATATGAGGAAGAACTTCTTTACTGTGAGGTTTACCATGCACTGGAATAGATTGCCCAGAGAGGTTGTGGAGTCTCCCTCATGGGTGATATTCAAGAACCGCCTGGAAGCAATCCCATGACATATGCTCCAGGGTGACCCTGCTTGAGCAGGGAGGCTGGACCAGATGACCCACTGGATCCCTTCCAGCCTTACCCATTCTGTGATTCTCTGTGATTCTATTTTAGATAACAATAAGTGAAAACTACTGTATCATGCACATAAGACTGCGGTGAATTACTAGCACTTCACAGTTCAAAAAACAGGGAAGAGGTCTATTTTAGCACTTACAGCAGAGAACCAACTTCTCTTTGACAATCATTTTGTTATACTTTCTAAGCGCTTGGTGTTTTTTTAAAGGTAAATAAGGACAGTGGACTGGGAATTTGTTAAAAAGGATCCAGGAGAACACACACTTCCAGCCCTGCTGACAAATCTCTAAGGTTTATTACTTCAAGTTGTGTCCAGATAAAAACATTCATATTGTTCATATTGAATAAGTATACTGTCTGTAGGTTAATAATAATTTGTGAACATCATGCATTTATAGAGAACATCAAGAATATTCTTACCTGCTGCTATTAATTAATTCCATAATGGTAGGTCATACCATATCTTCAGATGAGATTGATTGGTAACATAACCCATAAGAAAACTAAACCAGTTCATCACTGAATAAATTAATTTTCTCCTGCTTACAGTTTTTCATTTCACTTTTTAGAAGCTTCCAAAGTTTTTACCACCATAAAAGAAAATTAAGCACTGTTTTCCTTACCTCTATAGAATCTGGTCTTTCCAGAAATCTTGGCAGAATAAGGAATAATGTCTCGTAGATATGTTGTTTCACTCAGGTCCTCTTTCGTAATAGGCTTGTATTTTGGACAGTCAAACAGTGGGGAAATGGGATAACTAAACTTTCTCTATCTGTGCAAAAGTTTTTCTGGATAAAATATTGACAATTTTAAAATCAATGAATAGAGTCAGCCTTAGTCTCCAAATGACATAAACTTTTTCTGTCCTCTTAATCCACTCCAACCCACGCTGTAATCCATTTTTCTGCAAAGAAAGTAGTCTTACCCAAGTTCTTTATTCCCCATGTAATGGGAACTTCTTAGACTTTTGATTTCTAACTTGCTACCCTTCCCCCTTCAACTTACTATCTTCAACAGGACCCGCCTTTCTTGGATTTTCTCTTATTGCTCTTTCATTATCTCCTTTGATAAGTTCTTATTTTTCCATTTCTCTTTCTCCAAGGACATAAGCATGTTCAGAGACACTAGCATTCCTGAACCTTTGGCTGCAATTGTATGTGTGGATGATTTCTGACTCTAGAAGTTCCCTTTCTCCAAGCAGTCTTATGACTGCTCCAGGTCTTTAAACCCTTGCTTATTCTGAAATCTCCCTTTCTTACTAATTGTTTCCAGAGCTACCTGGTTTTCACCCTCTCCTGTCCTAGTTAATTTTGTATTCAGCCTTGCTAGTCTTTTCCTTTTCTTCTCTTTCCTCTTTTCTCTTTTCTCTTTTCTCTTTTCTCTTTTCTCTTTTCTCTTTTCTCTTTTCTCTTTTCTCTTTTTTCTTCTTTTTATAATATTGCAATGCAATCTATTATCTTCTTCCAGTAATCTTCAGCAGGCAAATAATTTCTTCTTTCTCTTGTTTTCCTTTCAATTCCCAAGTCCACTTCAAACTCCTCATTAATGTTTGCAGAGACCCTATCCCCATCTTTAGTCATGTTTCATCTCACACTCTTCTTTTCTCAACTTCTCCCATTGCAGTTCCCAGCAGGGAAGGACTTGACTAAGC
Organism: Manacus vitellinus; assembly: GCF_001715985.3. Lineage (NCBI taxonomy): Eukaryota > Metazoa > Chordata > Aves > Passeriformes > Pipridae > Manacus > Manacus vitellinus. Next base: position 21,875,068 of record NW_021940535.1, on the reverse strand, counting down.
TTTTTTATCTTTCTTACTTTGTGAACACAAGCATTCTAACACATTTTCCAGTGCAGGGAACAGCTTACTCTTGCCAGACTCCTCATTCTCTCCTCTCATTCAAGTTATTTTTTTTTCTTTAAGGATCATTTATTTCTTCTGGGCCAGCAGTCTGTCAATTCTGTCTTCCCTGGGCTACTGTCTTAGAATTTTTTGTCTCTCTTTATTGTATTACATTTTGAAAATAGTATTATAATTCCTTCAACAACAGCAAGTTTCTGTGCCATCTTATTATTAGGACAAATATGTAATGCCAGTATATTAATACGCATGTCAAAATAAATGCATTTTGGCAAGGCTATATTCGAATCTCATCCAAATTTGCCAAGAATTTCTTTTTCCTTTAAAAAATATTTTTCTATGATGGCTAACCAATAAATATTTTCTCTTGCTGAAAATTGTCTATGCATAAGTTTCCTCAGTTTATTGAAGAAAATATTAAAAGCTGTTTTGATTGTGATTTATAAATGGATATAGGTATTTTAATGAGTGAGTTCTTCAGACTGTCAGATATGGAGGTGTTCAACATCTAGAAGCTTAATACATACAAATTAAGATGGGAAGTAAGATTCAGTCTTTTAAGAGTGAGAGTAACTAGCCTTTGGAATAACTTTAATCGGTATATAATGAATGTTTCTCTATTTTAAGCCTTTCAATCAACATTGGATATGTTACCAAAATATACATAGCCCAGTTCAGGCAGAAGTTCTGAGTTTAACGCAGGGATTTCTGGATGAGTTTCCACAACTGGCCAGTCAAGATGACTGTTATCCTTAAAGTCTATGGGCAAAGGCCTAGCCCCTTTCAAGTAAACGAAAATATTCTTGATTTCAGTGGGGTCAAGTGTTTATGTATGAAACATAGAACGAGCCATGAGCAGATAACACTCAGATCTTCCTCTGCTCTTTGGTCCTCATGGGGCTGTGGTGGATCCCACATGCCAAAATGTCCTAAGACAGCCTCACTCCAACAACAATCTCTCATGGTTCTTACTAGCCCTGGTTTATTAAGTGAAATGATGACTGTAAATGTTTTAAGTTGCACACCCTATTTTCTTGCTTTGCAGAATAGGAATAGGGTTTGATACATGTTTTAAGATAAACAAGTACTTTACAGAGCTGAGGTAAAACATATTACACTCTCAGCTGGTTAACAAGGTGGTTATTTTCTTGTTAATAAAGGAGAGGAGAGGCTATTTTTATTTTGTTTGTCAGGTTAGATTTCCTGAGAGGTTACACCATGTGAAAGAAACCTTTCAACTCTCATCTGCAGCAGAATTTAATGCAGTGTGTTTCTTCCCATGAGGCCAGAAACATATTTCTGAGTGCAATAACCCTGCATTGAAAGGCTACTGCCTACCAGCTCTGAAAACTAGAATTCTCTATATTGCAGCTCAGGCTTCTTGCCCCAGTCTCGCCTTGAAGTGTTCACTTCAAGATGTGCCTGTTTTTCACCACATCACTGAGCAGAACACTGTTGAGTTTTTGTCCTCTTTGCTGGTACCAACCAAATTCAAAACAGGTTGGATTTTGGGAGTGCCTGTATGCAAATCCCGAGGAGTGCTGAGGAGGAGTTATTTTTATTTTAGAAACTAAAATACCTCTGAGGTCCTGGGCCTTTGATTCCAGGAACTAAGCTGAAAACACTGGCTGACTAATTTAGTGTACATCTCTTTGAATAGCCATCAGATGGTAGCATCATGGACTGTTATCATTAAAAAGAAAAGTAGACAATGAATGCTCTACCAAGAAATGTATTTGAATTATTTTAATAAATTATGCAGGGTTTTTTAATGTAGGTGATCATCTGGCAAAGGTTAGGCTGAGCCCATCACTCATCTCACTTGTGACCTGTCAAGCACATTAAAATACAAACATCTACTGGTAAGTAGCTAATGCCTTAGACTACAGCATCTCCTCACCTTCCTGCTACTCTGAAGTTCCCAAATGAAATATCAGGTCATTTCCAATAATGACCACACAATCAAACGATCAAGTATAATTAAAACAAGAGATTAATCATTTTTGCCTGCGTCTGCACTCCTGTTTCCACACTGTCCACATGCTGCTATATAATTAAGCACCTAACTGCCAAAGTCTTTTTCTGAATCCAGCATTTCTCTCTTTATCTCTCCCCTTCATCTGTCCTGACTTGCATGTTAATATCAGATCAGAAAATGGCAGAGAACCAGGGTCTGCTCCCACAGAAGCCAATGGCAAAACTCGCACTGACTTCAAAGCTTACTTCCCCTGTGTGCACACGTTTACCTGATCATAGCTTCATAGTAAAGATAAACATTTTCCCTAAAAACCTAATTATGCCTAATTTAAATGAAAAAACCCACAACCCATACAATGGTCTTTGTTGCATATCAACAAATGCTCTTCTCTTTAAAAAAAGATTAAGAATCCATTAACCCCAAAACTGTCAAATCTCATCCTGAATAACAGTGTCTAATGTTAAAGCTGGCTTATAAAGTGTGGGAGGACAGATAAACTGTCTTTTCCCCTGGGTTCTCTCTTTTTCTTTTCCTTTCCTTTTCAAATGACCCTCCCCAAATAATAGAATGGTGTTTTATGTTTCAAATGTACCATATGGCATGATGTGAGTGCAGTTTAATTACATATTAGCATATTCTTACAACAAGGGTTGGCTGTTTAAAGCAGCTTGACAAAACAGGAATTAAAATATTTGAATCAACACTTTTGGAGGAAATCTGTTTTCCTTATTATGAAAATTTACTTAAATCTTAACTTGTGATGATCTCACTAAACTTTCACAGCATGAGATTGTGAAACAGCAAGAAAAATTAGACCACCCTTTTTCTGCTTGGAATTTTAACTGTTATATTAAGGACCACTGACTATATGAATGACAGCAATTAACAGCTTTGTAGGATTACCTGATTTTCACTCTTCTTTCGAATTTTGATGTAAAAAATAATTAAAACTAATGATAAGGTCAACACTCCTTTAAATTACAAGGAATTTGCTGGTGAAATTTGCTGGTCAAGATTTACCCTGCTTTCTGTCTCATTAAGAATGTTGCTTTACTGATACATTTAACCATCCTTGTGCTGTCCTCAGCACTTGCAGATGATCAATGGCATCATTTGGTGTCTTAAGAAGAAGGAAGCAATTAGCAGCAAATTTATATGAAAGATTTCTCTGAACATGAACCCTCTCCTACACTCTGCCTTCTCTCCTATTATTTTCTCTGCCATTGCCGAAGCATCATATTCTAAAATACCTTTTAAACAAAACAAACCAAAAACATGTACCCAGACTGTGTATATCGTCTGCTGCCCTCAGATGGTGCTGAGAACATACTTCTGTTTGCAGACTAAAAAACCAGTTTTGGACATTTTTGCAAATGTTTAGACATGAATTTCATGGAATTACTTGTGTTGATAATCACTCACACAAGTAATTGTTTGAAGGCTCAGACCCAACATTTGTTAAGTGGTCTGAATCTTCCCTGTACTGACATTTCAACTCCCCAGTGTTCAATGAAGTAGAGGCAGAGGCATCCTCCAAACATGTTCCTGCAATCCTTTATCAGTGGCATTTTCCTCACAGTTTGTCTTGAATTGTTTTTATTTCACTTCCCATGGGTAAAATTCTTGGCTCTCTATTGTCTGGATAAAGCCTCTATAGCCCTGAAGCCTACAGAAGAGGGATTATGCGGAATTTATACCATGCATTGGCCGGGTGCTGGCTCCATGCACATGGATGAATGGCATCCATGTCAAATTGTTAGTCTCCCCAGAATGCCTTCTATAGTGATAAAGATGACTCATGTTTCATGGAGATCGGTGGACCAGCAACATCTGATCAGACTTTTCCCATCGTTTGTTCCAGCCACTCTAGGACTGAAAGTTATCTCTGGAGAATTTTTAAAAAATATAAAAGGAGCATTCAAGAGCTTGTCAGTAAAATGTATATCTAATCCAATTTGTGGGATAATTTCCATTTTAAGCCTGATTTTAGCCTTGGCTAATTTTCTGTAAGCAAAATAAAAGTTACTTTTTTTCATGAGATGTACAAAAATAATACACTTTCCACTGGTAAACTGTGTGGGAAGAGGAGCACAGCTACTGGAGGGAGTCACAAGGTCAGGAATAGTCAGCCATTTTATCATGATCTCTTTGATAGGTGATCTTGGTCCTAGTTACAAATTGTTTTTCTCCCAGTCTTCCAGGTGAGTGGAAGTATACGGTGCATAGTACAGTGCATTCATTTCCCCAAATCAAAGTGCAAATCATTACTCCCCATGTGCAGAAGTCTTCTTGAGAGTGATCAACTCTTTTTGCCGTACATTTTGGGGGTACTGTCCTTTCACATGGCCCTTGTCCCATGGGGCAGCAGCCAGCCTTTGCTCTGGCATTAATTGCAGGCAGTGGGCCTGTTGCATCAGCCTCTGCTATTTGCTGTCCTCCTCTCTTGTCGTTTGGAGCCAAACTTGCTCAAGATATTTATTCCCACTCAACCGAAAAGCCACCCATAAAGAGCACCAGTAAAATTATCATTTTACTTTTTTCCCTTTTGGTAGCATGGCCTTGTCTCTTGTGCACTGCCTCAGAGGACAATGTCAGGAAGCACAGGGAGAATGAGAGGGTGAGGGGAGGATGATGTTTCCCCACACTCTCTGAGAGCAAGGCAGTGCTCTGCTGGATAGGACCATATGACAGTGAGGTAAAATGGACAGGATTTTCTGGAAGACCTTGGGAAAGGACTGCATGCTTTGGGTTATATTAGGAACAGAGTTGGAAAGGTGGTGGCAGCAAATAGTGTAGAAAAAATTGAATGGAAAGAACTTCTTGAGGGGCAAAGAAACAAGGATGGGCAATGACAGAGAGGGAGTGTGGCTGTAAGTAGTGTAAGAGAAGAAAGAAAAAGTTCAGGAAGGTGAAAAAGGGAAAGCTGTCTTTGGATTGGGAAGATCTGTTCTCATATGGGCCCAAGAACAATTTGTAGTGCTGGTAGCTGCACAGGCAGTGATGCCAGCCTCCAGCCCCATCCTCTGGACACATCATCATGACATTGGCAAAGCAGCCTATTCACTTAGGTTTTCATCACCAAAATTGCTAACATATATGAGTGAACAAGTGCGTTCCCTCTCTTCCTTCTCACCAGGGAAGAGGAAACTATTTAGTACACTTGATTTCTTCAGGTAGGTCAAAGTGTTAAGGTAAACCAGCTGTATTACTAAGAGTTCAACTTTTAGTTCAAATAGTTCAAATTAACTTTTATATTAGGACAACTTTGAAAATAGACTGCAGTTTGGCATAATCTAAGTTTAAAGTGGGGTTTCAGTCTGCAGTTTATTTCTGAGACTTCTGCTTATGAGAGCAGAAATCTCACGAAGTCCATTTTTGCTAAAGGACAATAGAGGCAACTAAATCTGAGCCAGAAAAAATGATTCAGAAGTAGTCCAGAACCAGTTGATTCCTGCCTGAAAATTTGCAGATGAAATGTCTCTGCTCCCTAAAACACAGATGAGTTTGAAGTTTTGGCTTCATCCAAAGTCTCTTCTAAACGTCTCTTTTGGTGATGTAAGTTATTTGGAGAGTACAGGGTCAATAATGCTGAGTTATAGACTGTATTTATAAATTCTGAGCTCTCAAACAAAACCATAAATGTACATTCCATAGTTCCCAGACAAAAATAAACAGAGCCTGCTATTTCTAATCCATTCCTCCTTTCCCTTGGTGCTGATTAGATTGCATATCCTGAAAGGGTAGTCAGGCTTTTCTGAAGTTATTTCTTAGAGGTTCATTTGCGATTTAATGCAAATATTTTGTAGATTTGAAAGATATATGGCACAGCTGTTCCTTCTGCACATGACAACTTTTTTCTAAGCTTTTCTGAGGGAAAAACATCAACTCACAGCTATCCATTTGCCATGGGATGCTGTGGCCTTCTTAAAACCTGAAGAACATCTCATTCCAGAGACTCAGATAGGGGATGATTTTGACCACACTTATCTGACACTAATTCCATGTTTAGAATATTGAGGGTTGGTATGTTTTTATCTTCTCTTTTAAATAAGTAAAGACATTTCCTATGTCAAAATGAAATGTCTTGTAATGAATTCTGATAAGTCTAGAGTAGCTAAATAAATTTCAAGACTTTACAAGTAATTCAAATATCACTGTTTCAAATAAAATAATGTGTAAGAATTTGTTTCTGCAAAAATAAATTCCTTATGTGACTTAGCTGAACCCATGCTACTGGCAACTGTCCATATTTTCCCCTCAGATGTTACATTTGTGCTTCAAAACCAAGTGGCTAACACCGAGCTCTCTGACTTTCTCTTTGTACTGCTGTCAGCCTATTCACATGTAAAACAGCACCCAACTGCTTAATCCCAAATCCGCATTGAAATCCAGAGTAGCCATTTCAGGTTTGATGTTTATGGCTCATCTTTACCTTAGAAAGGATCTGGGTGGTGCCTTGATAGCCTCCTTACTCTCAGTAGACCACCACTAAAAGATTAGTACATTAATGACCAGAGAAATATTATGAAGGCCAGTGCTTCTGACAACCTGAAGATAAACCAGTGTTCCTTTGCCATCAATTATCTGGCTGACTCAAAGAAAACATGTACATTTTAGCTTTTCATATTGAGTACCAATACACACTAGATTAAAGGACAAAAGCACGTCACAACACCAAATCCTATTAAAAAATATATGGATTCAGATAATTGAATACTGCATGGAAGTGACAAAAGCCAGAGGCTAATATGTTATGTATACAAAGGCCTCCATCTCTGTTTATTCCATACTTCCCACCTGATTAGACCTTCAGGGCAAAAACATGTCAGAATTCAGTGACATTTAAATACATGCACTGATAATACAGGAGCATCATGGTTGTGCTGTAATCACACAAAAACCCCATCATTACAAATCCAGGAAATTCATGGTTAAATTGTGCTTCAAAGCAATGTGCACACATAAAGGTGTGGAAATACAGCTCTAAGTAATAGCAGCTCTGCTCTTTTCTACCAGCAACATCATGAAATAAAGAAAGTTAGAAGGAAGACAGATTTGTGTTTTCAGCGCTGGATAAATTAAGCTGATTTGCAATGACGTTTTTTCAGATGCCTTTCTCTTCTTGAAGAAGAATAACAGGTTTTGGTATTTAACAGCCACTTTCACAAGAATGATATGAGGTATTAACTGGGTGCTATTGTCCCTTCTGGAATCATAACAGTTAGCTGATGTAATCATTAATAACAACAAGTTTCCTCCAAATGTAGCTTGTTCTGATGATTTATATTAATTTGAATTGTATTGGAAGTTTAAGGTTTCTTCATTATTCTGCTGTTATCACCTCTGAGACAAAAATACCCTACAAGTATTTCAGCATTTTCTGATTATTTCCCTGTCAATTAGCAACTGATTAAAAGATCTGTTTGAAAATGATAACAAAAACATCCCCTTTCTAGTCTTATAGTACCACAAATGGAGGGAAGCCAACATCTGAGCTTCATTGTGAACAGGAGGGGTTAGAATTTTTTGGGATGATATAGCTGTCTCCTGCCTTACTGAAAGTATTTGTTCTTTTCCTGTGGTGATATGTTTCTTTGTTCTCTTAAGCCCTGTTGTATACCAGGGAAATGCCCCTTCCTCTCAGAGTAAACACCTTTCTTTTTAATAATTTTTTGAGACAGGAAACTCAAAGCAGAGGGAGAAGCATGTTGTATCAAGTGTCATGCAAGCATCATACAGGAAGCTGAACATGAGCCAGCAGTGTGCCCAGGTGGCCAAGAGGGCCAATGGCATCCTGGCTTGTATCAGGAAGTGTGGCCAGCAGGATCAGGGAAGTGATTCCCCTGTACTCAGTGCTGTTGAGGCAACACCTGGACTACTGTGTCCAGCCCTGGGCCCCTCAGTTCAGGAAGGATATTGAGGTGCTGGAGCAGTTCCAGAGAAGAGCAATGAGGCTGGTGAAGGGACTGGAGCACAAGTCCTATGAAGAGAGGCTGTTTAGCCTGGAGGAGTTTCAGGGGAGACCTCATTACTCTCTACAAGTACCTGAAAGGATGTTGTAGTGAGGTGGGCTTCGGTCTCTTCTCCCACGCAACCAGCAGTAGGACGAGAGGGTACGGTCTTAAGCTGTGCTAGGGGAGGTTTAGGTTGGATATTAGGAAGAAATTTTTTACAGAGAGAGTAATCAGATATTGGAATGGGCTGCCCAGGGAGGTGGTGGATTCACTGTCTCTGGAGGTTTTTAAGATGAGACTGGATGTGGCACTTAGTGCCATGGTCTAGTAACCGCAGTGGTGTTGGATCAAGGGTTGGACTTGATGATCTTGGAGGTTTTTTCCAACCCAGTTGATTCTACGATTCTATGATTCTTGATTCTATCATGTTGGTATTTTTGGTGAGGTCTCTACTCTGTTGGCAGTCTGTATCATTCTTTTTCTGATGTCTCCAGAAGCGTTTTTATTATCAAAATGCAAGTTAGAGGATATTTGAGCTCACTTGCGGAGGAGCAAAGTAGAGCTGTCTTCATACTGCCTTCTCTGAGCTGTATGGAGGGACACAGGTCTCGTGAGCTTGACACTTCCTTGTGTTCCATAGAAACAAAGAAACAGAGGAGTCTGAGATTTCCAGACATTAGGAAATACTTTTCCACTGTGAGGGTGACGGAGCATTGGCACAGTTTGCCCAGGGATGGTGTGACATTCCCCATCCTTGGAGATATTGGAAAGCTGTCTGGACACAGTTCTGGGTAACTGGCTGTGGGTGGCCCTGCTTGAGCAGAGGCTGGACCAGACGAACTCCTGAGGTGCCTTCCAACCTCAGCCATTCTGTGAGAAGATTTTGGCATAGGTGTATGCTCCTGTAAGTCAAGATTTCGATCCTGCCTTGCGAAATCACCCCAGTTTTGAGGACAAACAACCGTTTTCATCAGAAAGATATGTTATTTTCTAAGCTAGATGTTTAGGCCTTTTTTTTTCTTTGTTAAAATGATCGATATCAAAATTAAAAAGTAAATGCGAAGTTATGGCAAATCTCTCTTGCACAAGTAGTGTGGATATATGGAACCTTTAAGTTTTTTACACAAACAGTATTTTTGTCTTCCATCTTTGAGTGCTTTGGGTTAATGGTCATGAAGTGCAACGGAATCATGCATATCATTCACACCAGGGTAGATGTTGGCAGCAAGATTCACTCCAATAAATCATCTGAATGCCTTTTATGTCTTTGATGGTTCAAAAAGAGTAGTGTTGCAAACAGTGATCTCATGGAAAATCAGATTCTAGACCTTAGGTCAGCTTTTCTGGGTAAATAAATTAAGAAAACACAAATACAAAGAAAAATTATAATAATTTACGTGTAACTAGAACATGAAAAGGTCTGGACTAATGTATACCAAGGGACTTGATTTCAGCTGGTCTTAGCTTGTTCCAGTGTTTCTTTCGCGTGTTCTCCTTACTGCACTTTAATTGACCTAGCCAAATGCTGAAAGAACAGTTCACACAGCTTAAAAATAGTCTTGTTCTTTCTTCTTCACAAGCCAGAGGATGAATAATTGTAGAATAATTCTAGAGATTTAATCCCATGGAACTGTACTCCCATAGATTTTGGCATTAGGAAATAGCTGAGAAAAATTCCCATACTGACATGAGAATAGTGCAAAAGCATGAGTTTTATTAATTCAATCTAATTACATTATTTGCCCCTTGTCTAAGTCAAAATCGCCGTTATGCTCCACAAAGACTAGAGTCATAATAAAAACCAAATATTAGAGGTGTTGTTTGACAACATGCAGCTTATGAGAGAAAAGGGTTTCCTTTCCTTGAAAAGGATGTCATTATGATCATGTTTACTGGTGATTAATTGTAATTATTGTGTTTTGTTTCACTTAATTCCCTCTAGATAGATTCATTGGATTTCTGCTGTGTGTGTGTGAAAGTATTTTTTACTGGACTTCTCACTCAAATATGAACACTGAAAATCTTGTATGGATCTGTTTGGAAATGGTAGCTAGCTTTGTTGAAATGCAGAACATCACCCAGCTGGCATGGTGAAAGCAAATGACACTCAAGCTTCACAGTCTTTGAGAGTATGCTTAAAAACTATTTCCTGTACATTTTTTAATGCTTCACAGCATTGCCTCTAATCATAACTAACGCTTACTTTGTGCCTAATGGTGTGAATATCATGTATGATGGCATTTTATCTGAGGTGGCATAAAAACAGTGCAAGAAATCATTAGAGAAAATGCTAAGCAAATGTGAAAAATCAGCAAAGTTTAAAATGAAATGTTCTCTCTTGATTTCATACATTCCTGGCATAATAATACGGTAGCATATCATTATCATTAGTTGTGCTGCTTGAATTAAGGTTATATAAACCAGTGGGATATACCCTTGTGTTATAAGGCGTTCTTGGCAGTCTGATTCCACCACAGCTGTCTTAGCCGCACTTTTATAGGAAGCCCTGGAATGAAAGACAATATATCTAACCACCAGTTTGACCCTTTCTTCATTTCGGGTATGGGTTTGCTACATAAAAAGATGGAGAGAAAACTTGCGTTTCCACAGCCCCTAAACAGAGGCCAGAAATGGTGAGAAATACACAAGTAACAAGAGATGATTAAGACAATGCCTGTAGGGAGCTGAAACCAAGCTTCAAACACTATCTCGAGTAGCTTAATGTTGTAGTCAAATTGTCAGTACTAGTTTGGGAAAGGAAATATTTAATCACAATAATTTTATTTTTTTCTTTTTCCTTATTCCAAATAGTGCTGAATTCTCACTTGAAACCAACGTATTTGCAGGGAGGAATTGTGACGATTGTGGCTTTGTGCACCTATTTTAGCCTTTGAAAACCATGACTGAAAGAAAAATACATAGGCTAAATTGTATTTTTCCATCTTCTCTTTCCCCTTCTCTCCCATCAAAATAATTAGGAATTCATGCTTGTGTCCACAGTGCTGTTTCATTCCATTCAGCCATTCCATGAAGTAGACTTAGATAGTTGAGTCCAGAGCTAAAATTCATATCTTCTAACAACAATACATATTCCATTCACATATAAGCATTACAAATTCAATCTCATTTGCTATATACAAATTTAGTATAGTTATAAAGGTAGAAAGGTGTACATTACTACAAAAAAAACCCCCCAAAACAAATCATCCTAAGAGCCCAATGATACCATGCTTTCAAAATTGCAGATGCCATATTATATACATTGTCAACATGTCACAAAGATTCTCTTCTGAGGATGGTCTCTGATTTGCATTGAGACGAAAATGTTTAGGACCCACTGAGGATACGAATATTTCCTGTCACTCTCCCACATATAGGGACTGGGCATGTGCACAGATAAACGCTCACCAGACGTCACATGCACTTTTACAACATCACTCAAGATAACTCTGAGTTTGGTGCAACAGCTCTGAGAGAACACTGCATTATTATGTTTCAAAACATTTTGCTCACATTTCAGTGCATCTGCCGGCCTAAGCATAACTGAGTGGTGAGATGCTGACTGCGGGCTCTCCGAATCAGATCAACAAGACAGCCGTAATGATTAGCCCGATAAGCCTAATAGTTATGGTGGAGACACCGTATGCAGCACAAGTGAGTATTTGGGACACAAAGTCATTCACTTGATGTTTGTGTATGTCAACATATTTCTAACTGTTAATTTCTGTTTCACAGCATCGGACTACACGGCGGAGAGAGAATTGAAGTAAACTGAGTTGGAGGCATCAGTGAAATGAAGTGAAATGGTTTTAAATGGCAGCTGTAGCCTACGTGAGGCAAGAAGATGTTCAAAAGCAGTAGGACCCTGTTAAAAGCCTTTTTTTTTTTTTTCAGGGATATTTTATATCAAACAACAAAACCATTTTCTTTTTGTGGTAATAATGTCCATTACAAAGTTTTCAGGGAATCACGAAGAACAAGAAGACAGAGAGGAAACAGAACCTCCAAATACATTTCCTTCCTGCACAGTTTCTGCTGAACTGAATTTTAATTTTATACAGAAAATACTTATGCCATATCTATATCCTGTTACATTCCCAGACATTCTCTCAAAAGAAAAACCAACTGCATAATGCAAATTTTTATGCACCTAAGTGATATGTGCTCAGAATAGTGATTGGCCCCCTGTGGTATTGGGAAAAAATGAAAATCTTTGCTAATTAAATGCCTTTATAATAAGGAAATTTAATGTTTACTGTTATGAAATCAAGAATGAGAATTTCTTCCATTACGAAGAGCTATTATTCACTACTGTGCCAGAGCAACCACTAATTTTATTTTCAGATCAATAGTTTATATGTTGAGTTAATAAATGTGAAATGTTAATGCAGTATCACACAGCAATTTAGGCCTCTGGGTCCTAGTAACATCCCTTCTAATCAGCACACTCTACAGTGATATATAGGGTTATCTGTAGGGACAGATGAATCACACAATACAGAGAGTTGCTGTTAGCTCTCATAATGATTCCAAGCTGGACAAACCTCTCCAAAGAGGAACTGACCATACAAGCTTTTGAAAATCTCGTTTGTCTAATAAAATCTGTATAATTTTGAAACTTGTTTTCTCAAGAGATATAATGCATATTTATTCTCTGTCTCAGGCCAGTTGAGCTAATAATGGTTGCAATCAATAAGAAAGTCTTTCATGAGTACAGTTTTCTAATAGACTCTTTAAGGGTCTCCAGCTATCAGATGAACCTACTTACAATCTTGCCGGCAATTTACCGGAGACATCTTGCAAAAATTACTTAGAGGAGTTAACACTTATTTTCACTTGAAGCTTGTGAAAATGCTGTGAGATCAAGGGAAAGAAAAGGTATTTTATCTCTGCATTAGAATGGTAACTAACAGGTTCAACTTTCAAAGGCCCTTCTTCACAGCCTCTGAAACAACACAAGGAATGGTTGCAGGCCAGCTTTCGCATGCAACTCAATACGAGAACTTGAGGTTTACATAGGCCAAAATTTTTCCTATGAAAACCAGGCAAGCAATATTGCATTAAAAGTTAAGATAACACATTTGAAAAATTTCCCCTAATTGTCTAGTGTGCTATGCTTGCAGATAGATTCACTGCCAAGGTATATTTATGGGGCACATGAAAGTCATTGCTGTTCTCTTTTTGTTCCTCTTGCCTGCTTTAGTTGTTTAGGTTCTCTAACATTTTCCATATGCAAGTGATGGCAGCAGAAGGCTTTGACATGAGGTTGTGTCTGCAGCTCTTCTTGATAATCAGGTCCATTCTTGGGGCTAAGCTGCACTCAACAAATTCTTTGGCTTTGTGAAGTCTGGGCTAGTAAATTGTATTCTAGATCAAACAAGACAATGTAACTGTTTTGTCGTGCCATGGGGCCAACAGATTTCCTGATTATACCATGATTTCTGTAGTAGTTTATTTTTATTTTGAAGCCACGAGTCCTAGGACCAAGAGGATTCTGGCTTTTTTTCAAAAGATAAGACTTGCTAATAATCTTCTTTGTGAAGGAAAACTTGAAATTGTAACTGAAGGGCAAACATGGAGTGTGGAGCTTCAGACTTTAACTTGTTATTTTTAAATACCCTGATTTTTAAATAAATCTCCTTATTTTTGCAATTATCTGCAATAATGGTGCCACGAGTTCTAGCTAGCACATTTTTATTATTATCTTGCTGTTGTTATTTTTATGAATAATGGTGTTTCTATCTCAGTAGTTATTTTAAAGTGATGCTTGAAAGCCAGCCAAGCAGAAGTATGTTCACATCAGATTTTGTTTAAACAGTTGCAAACGGTGTTCTGTCTCAAATATATTACAAAGATATTATCTAGGATTTCTTATGTAATACCTCTGTAATTTTTTTACTGAAAGATGAAAGTTAAAAATGCTGATAAACTGAATCAAAGGTGTAAACTTTACACCTTACCGTGCTAGTGATTAATGTTTTTTCCTTGACTATATGGGAAAAAAAGGTAAAAACGTGTTACACCCTTCACACAGAGAACTTGTCTTTACAGAACTAGTGTAATTGTAAAATCACCTGGCTCCTTTCCATTCAAATGTGTTTGAGATTCAGTGGAATGGTGCACACTTCACTATGTACAGGATAGTATGTGATAGCTGAATTAACGTGGAAAGAAATTCATGCTAAAAATTTTATTGATGTGGGATTTTATATTTTGAATATGAACAGGAAAATATTACATCATGGTATATTCCAAATTTGATAAAAACATAACTGTTCTGAATATTTGCTATTCTTTTCCTAACCTGGGAAGCAGGTGAAACAGCTACTAAAGATGGAGTATCCTCTATACTGAATAATGCAAATATAAAGCGTGTGTATATTTATATCAGTAAAGTATGTGCAGAGATAGATCATTTCAGGTAAATTAAAACAAATTATCTTCTACGTACAAGGCACCACTGCAAATTCAGTGACAGCTTTTGCTGCCAAAGTGGTATGTGATTTGCCTGTGGGTTATCTACTGGAGAGATTGTTATAACCATAATGGAAGATTCAGTCAGTGGTGTAACTTTACCATCTGATTGACTCTCTGAGTAGTCATATAGAGTTCAGAGGTCAAATTCAAGACTTTATGGCAAACCTGAGAAAAATTGCCTTTCAGTTTAAGAGCGCAGGAAGAATCCAGCCATTGCAATAGTAATTTAGAATAGCAACATGTGTGCCAGCTGATACATTGATATTATGCTAAAATATAAACTAATGACAAATTTTAAAAGACAGGAAAGAAATCAGTAATATAGCTTCTGGATAGCAAAAAGCTATTACAAATTATTCCGGAGATCTGAGGCAAACAGTGCCTCTGAGCACTCTTGCCCACGCAAGTTGAGTCTTCATATAAAGAAATTATTCTTGGTTACTTATCCAGTTTTAACACTAATCTCCAGAAGAGCTATACAGGAAACTGTTCTAGTGTGTAGTGCCTTAGACTACACCAATAGCCACTTTCTAGGTATTCCTTCTCCTTATACCCTTTAGACTCATATTTTAAGGTCTTTTCCATACCTAACAGCAAACTGTGAAATACAAGTCCTGGATGAAACCTAACTTTCCCTTCAAAAGCCTTAGAGCATACCTGTCTCTCATTGTTGACATAGTGATCTAGACAACTTGTACTCTTATTTTAGATTGTCTATATTTTTTTGTGTGTGTGAGAAAAATACCTGAATGCCAGTAATATGCTGGTTAGGTGGACTCTAACACAAAATATTTTTCTTGCTTTTACTTAAAGACAGAGGTACTGACACAGCTAAATATCAGTTAAGCACTGATGTATAATTAGATAGAAGAGTAATTGAAAAATAAAGTTATTTATTATTTATGAATTATGTAATTTTAATGATACCTGACAACTCCTAATAGTTCCTTGAGAAGCCTGTGCACTTTACATGTGTGGAAATGAGCATTCAAAGATGACTTTCTATCAGTCCTATCTGTTTAATCATTTTAAATACTGGCACAGTTTTTCATGGTAATAATCTGCATTGGATTTTGCAATGTCTGGGTTCAGCTGAGAACTCTTTGGACCTTGTTTGCATCCCCTGTGAGAGCAAGACATTTGTAATTTGATTACTATAATGCTTAGCATCATGCTGGGTATAAATAAGCTTGCTGCATGTTGAATACTCCTGAGTATCAGTTATGTATCCTTTTGTAGAAAATATTCCATAAAAAGAACATTTTATAAAAAAGATCAAGATATCATAGGACTTGCAGAGCAAAGTTCACTTGTATGATGATTGATTAAAGTTGTGGGTAACTTTTCAGACTACTCTGAAATAATAGCAATCTTACAGACCAGTCTCAGAAAACATTAGCTGATTTTTAGACTGGAAGGGATGGAGTCTGGGCACTGGTTGAGAGGGTTGAGTTGGTTATCAGTTGAGAGGGTATCCAAAGATCTGCTTATTGCTTTGTGAAGGCAATCATCTTTTGAATCCCTTGGCCAGGAGTTCGACAAGCTAATTCTCCAAGCAGTGTTGCCAGTTCTCTGAGTGATTTCTTCAGCTTCACTGGGCTGTTTGTGAAACCCCTCATCTACCTCTGCCTATAAATATACAGTCAGAGAGAAGGGAGGAAGAAGAGTCCCACCAGACAAGGGTCAGAAACAACTGCAAGACCTGACTGAGGGCTAAAGGACACTATAGCTCATATTCCTCTTATGCTGTGTTTTGTTCAGGACAGACATTCCTTGTTTAGTAAAAAAGTGTCATTCAACAGTCACTTCTGGGAATCTGTAGCTGCATGCCCTTGTCACCAATTTAAAGGCAGTGCTGAAGTTAGTCACAAAGTTTGAGTAAGAAAGGAAGAAGAAAACTGTTGTTTTCTGCGCCAGCTGGAAGGAAAAATTGACCAACCATTATGACTAGTTTATCATAAAACGTGGTACTCCTTGCTGAGACACGTTGGCAAAAATTTCTTCTAACTTCACTCCTTTGATATATTTGTAGGAAAATATTTACCACGAAAATATTGTCTATTCAGTAAACTATAATTTCACTACAGGAACAAAGCTTCAGCAATTACTTTCCTATCAAGTAATTCTGTGGATTTATAATTTCATTTAGCAGATGGCCTGTTGACCTTCAGCCATTGGATAGTTCTACGCGTTGTAAAGTAGTCGTCCTTAAAATACACCATTTACCTGCTGAGAAAAATATTATACTATTTATGAAACCATATAATTTCAATAGGCAAACTCAGCAAGATTTTATTGCTCTCTCCACCTGTAATTGTGGAACAGCTGACTCATCAGTCCATCATCAACCCTGACCATTGAACAGCTTTACTAAAACTCTTAAAGTGACTTGTTTTCTCATCATTCCTGCAAGCACTGCTACACCCCCACAATCCCTTCACTTTTTTGGACAATATAGAAGTCATCTCAAATAATTAAAATTATTTACAGTTCAGATACCAGGGAAACATTCATGCAACAAAATCTTACTGCCTTGCTGAAAGATGTATACTTTTAATAACATGAAGACAAAATTAAATTAATTAATATCTTAAAAAATATATGTATTGTAGCAGTCAATTACCTTTTGTCTGAAGTGTATTAAAGTAAATATTTCTTCAAGCATGGAGGTATTTTCCTCTGTTTTACCTCATTCACTACCATAAAAAATTCCGTAACAAGCTTTCATCTACCTAATAACTTTTCCCCTTCAAATCTTTTGACAACAGATATCATTCACTATTTGTTAAGGAATCAAACACCTGTCAAGCCACAATTTTCCTATTTATTCCCTTCTGTTTTTAGTCCAGGGGCAGGGGACAAATCTTTGCTTTAATAATACCTGAAGCTCTGTATTAATACATGACTGTAGTCAAGTCATGCTTCGGGATTTTAGTGAATTAGTTGCAAGGATCAGGAAAGAATACCAGCACTTTGGTATACAACTGGAATTTGAACTTGGATTTGGGTTTTTTTCCTCCTGTTTAGGCATTTGCTCTGGCAACAGCTGGGATTGGGACACTAGACAGGATGGCACAGCACTCTGAGCCTGCTTCCTCAGGTGTTTCCCAGTATGTGGTGTTATGACTTACACAGAGTCAAACCATTGACTAGAGTTGGAGTGAGGAAAGGTCTGGCAGGAACCCCATTTTTTGCAACATGGAATATAGGTCACCTGTCAGAACAATCTGTTACTAACAAATTCCCTGCCCTCCGGCAAGATGAACCGTTAAACTAAAGAGCATGGTCACATGTGCAGAGCAGTAAATTAATACTCTTCAAAGGATAGACGATTGCAGAGTTCACCATAAATACCTCAGACTACCCATTTTCTACTAATGGCATACAATCAACCTATGACCAATGAAATACTTCAGACTCACCTAAGTCATTGAACTGAATCTGTTGACAACTGTACTAAACTGCCTGGCTTGTGCTCTGCAAAAGGTCAGGCTGAACAATATAAAAGTTTCCCCATGGCAAGAGGCTCTGTGACTCCGGGGGATTTGCACAGTAGAATTTTAATCTCTCGCTTATGTTAGTAAGGGAAGAAAAATAGCATCACAGGGACCAAAGAAATACTGCAGTAGAACTCATCATGGATCACTCAGTTAATCCAGGATCCAGATTTCAGAAAAGACTTCTAAAATCAGAGTAGATGGTCCCCCATGTTGTTTCTTTTTGTTTTTGTTTTGTTGTTTTGGGTTTGTTTTTTTCGTTTGTTTGTTTTTGTTTTGTTTTTGTTTTTGGTTTGTTTTTTTGTTGTTGTTTTTGTTTTTTTGTTTTTCCAGTAGAGCTTGTAGCTATTGTATAAAACCAACCAACCACCAAATGAGGTATTTGTCACTAACCTCAAAGTAAGGGTCAGTTATTATTCTGAAGAGAAAGACTTTTAGGATTGTTTCCCAAACTCCTACTACAACAATGATTACTCGAAGCCTTTCTATTACTCTTTCAATAGCATTGTACAGGAGATTGGGGTTTTCACTTGAGCAGCATCCTGCATTGGCAAAGCATGTGAAAGGGCAAGGCTGGCCAGAGCAATCTCCTCTCTGAATTCCTCAGCACACTCTGTCTCTGACCAGAGTGCCTAAAATTTTCCCTGTAGAGCATTTTCCCTATAGCACTATTCTATGTCAAAGTGACATCTACAGTCATTATTGTATATTCCATGCTCCCACATCCTCCATCCCCTACTTTCTTTTGCTAAGGGGAGGGTGATATTTGACTTTTATAATTGTCGCGCCAATATCTGTTTTGAAAAAGAGACATTCTTTGCTTTGTTCCCCTTGCAAATTGACTTGCATGTCTCTGGTACTGGTTTGTGAAACATTGTTCAGATAAACCAAGAGGAATTTCATCTGATTCATAGCTATATTTGAAAGGCTAAGAGGCACCTGAAGGAAAAAACAGAAAGACGGAAAATACAGAGATCAGGTCAGATTCTCAGCAAGTAATAATTGACATATCCTCACTGCTTTTGAGTGACTTTGCACCAGCTGAAGATTCAACCCAGCATTAAAAATGTTGGGAAAGACAGTTTATTAGTCATCCCAGGTAAATGGAAAGGATGTTCAAAAAAGAAAGACAACGCCCTTTATTTGACTTCTCCAAAACATTTTTAGACTTCATTGTTAATAAGATTAAAAAGGAGATGAGCAATAAAGATATTGGAGCTGGGTTTATTATGAGAAAATGTACACTTCAGGAAGAGTGCTCTCCCACCACTTAGATGGAAAGTTTGTGTACACATCCTTTCATTCACGTTTTTTTATTGCTGTTTGCCTAGAGGGAAAAAAAAAAAGTCCCTGTTAAAAGAATGTGAGCGGGAGTGCATTGCCTCCCCGCTCCAGGTTACTCTCGATGCACTGATTCACGCATTTCCCACAACTATGTAATTTTCTGCCAGTTGTGACTGTAGACCCTTCAGTGGGTGAAACATAATATTTCCCTTGAAAATAAAGCAAGTCATCTGACAAACTGTGTTCCTCCTCTCTTTTGTGGGTCATTCAGCGACTTTATTTTACTGAGGGAACATGGGGAAGTTTATAATAGGATCAGTTTTGTTTGCAATTTGTTTCTAATAGATGCCAATAAGCCGGTTAACTAGGCTCTAGTTAATGGAAATTTTATTGTGTTTCCCCCTGCAGTGCACATGACCTTTTCTTACAAGAGTTTGTGATTCTTGAAAACATGTATCTGCTGCCTTGCCTCGGGGTCTGCTTACAACAGCAGGGATATGACCATAGGCTCTTCTGAACTTGTTCACTAGCCCTCTGCTTTGAGTAGACCAAAATACTTTGATCATCCTGTCAGTGGCAAATTTACAGCAACATACTGGCTTTAGTTCCATGTGTATCTCTCCAAATATAATATCTCCCTCAAGAAATCAATGATAAGCTGTTAAACTAAAGAGCATGGTAACATCCACAGAGCAGTAAATTAATGGTCTTTTGTGGATAGATGGTTACAGATTTCATCATAAAAAATGGATAAAAGATTACATATCACACAGAGCGAAACTTTTAATAACTCAACATGACTTTTCTTAATGGGTTTTATTCATTTTAATCATTATAGTGTCAATGATGATTATAGTCTTATTAGATTCTGGTGATTGAAGAGCCTGTTTATGAGATATTGAAAATCTTAGTCTGTTCAGAAGTGTAGTTGCAGTCTGCGAAGGTTTGATGTGTAACTTCATCTGCAGAAGTAGGGCTTGCCAGAGACTTTCAATTAATACCTTTACTAAATTGCTCCTGTCTGTAGTGACCTAGGTCACAGATGACTTAAAGATTCCACAACATCAGGTTCTCAAAACAGTAGATCAGCAAGAGTGTAAATCAAACAGAGCCGAGGAACTAAAAAGAAAAGGAAAAAAGGAAGAGGGAGGAAAGTCATATGGCAAAAGAAACCAATCTGCTTTCCTCTCCTGTAGCCACAGAAGAGTCTAGCCTTAAGTTATCACTCCAGGCTACGTCTTCCTTCCTAATGATGGAGCTTTCCACATAAACTTAAGCATATATGAACACTCACAGTTAGAATGATTCTTAATACCACCTGGAATATGAACAGAATAAACCAAGCTGGTGGAACAATACTATGTAATTATCTTTGCATTCCGAGGGAGAATTATCGTATCACTTTCTAAGAACTGTTTTTTAAAATGCATGTCTAGGATAATTCATTTTAATGTTGACGAGAATATACCAGACCACCTTTTTTTTTTTTGGCTCTTGTTTAAAGCTTGTTAAAAGAACCCTTTTCCTTGAGAGGGACAGATACAATCTAAACACTACACTAAACACTAAAATAAAAATAACGCCATAAGTTTGTTTATAATTAAAATGGAATATTTTTAGTAATCACACATAGCTTTCTCTCAGGATTGCCAACTTCCTCTTGCAAATCAACTGCATTATGACCTATAAATGTTTAGATTAGAGCCACAGAAATTCATCTAAATCATCCTAAATTAATTCACCTTTTGGGTTCTGAAAATCCAAGAAGTGCTTCAGATGCTTTCTAACTCTCAGCCTCATTCTGCCCTGTAGCCTATCCCTCACCAGCAGACAAACAGGGCTCACACTAGCTAGATCCCTGCAGGTGCTAGCAGGATGCTTGTCCCAGTCCCTTCTGCCTGTCCTCAAGTACTACTGGAGATGGGATCTCCTCCTGTTCTAGGGGAATTGGCAGGACACCTTCAGAGCTGCCTGTGTCCTTCCTCCTTCCCCCCTACTTTGCTAGGTATGTTCCAGGTGCACAAATAGCCAAGCCTATAGCACCTGCATCTCCTTGTCTGGCAACTGCTTCTTGGCTGTGTCATGACTCTTTCAGATCCTGAAAAACAATGTGAGGATTCGTACTGCTAAGGATTAAACTGGACCTTACGGTGCCGATGAATGTAATATTTTTTGCTTCTTTTCAGCTCTAAAGCAAGGCTAGCAGTCTTCAAATATGTAAAAGGCAGTTCAGACAGAAAGTAAATAAGCTTTTTTGGCCACTGGTGACAAAACAGCAAGTGTTGGGTTTAAATTTCAGTGAAAGAGGTTTACACTAGACACCAAGAGAAAAGCAATAGAGATAACTAACAGCACAGATAGACAGGGATTGTTGACTTTTAGGAGAAGAACTAGATAATTTAATTTTCAGAGTCTCTTTTAGTCCTTTTTCGGGGCTAATCTCATCATTATTACAGTGCCATGAATGGATGCCAGAGGAAACCAACACAAATAAAAAAGTCTGGTAAAGGCCCTTTGACTCAGTCAATCACAGATAATGGTTGGAGTCGGAAGGAAGCTCTGGATATCCTCTAGTTCAACACCTCTGCGAAAGCAGGTTCACCTAGAGCAGGTTGCACAGATCACATGAAAGCAGATTTTTACTATCTCCAGTGAAGGAGACTCTACAATCTCTCTGGGCAGCATGAAGTCATAGTTCCATGCAGTGGCCGTGTGGATCTGTTTGCTATTCTTGATTCAGTCTCCTATTACTCCATTTGCATTGCAGAGAAAACACTCCAGCTGCAGACCAAGACAATAAGTGAATGAGTATTTGCTATGTTTTTACGGATATAGTTAGCAGATGATAAAATACAGACTAACCCCCTACAGACTCTCAAGTTCCTTTTCAGCATGCCAGGTGTCATGTATTGCATCAGATGGTTTAGAAAATGCCATTCTTAAATTGCTATATTAGGCAACACACATGTACATAATCGAGGTAAGGAAACAGGTCTTCAGAATTACCATTTCTACAGCTCATTCACTTTGTTCCTCATTCTTTCTAAGCCTATTGGAAAAGTAACAAATATCTCAAAGAAGGGGGAGAAAGGACAAAGCATGTTTGTTTTAGAAATGTCTGGGGATTTTTTTTAATTAATGTGCCAATCACTTAGTAAGCTGCAGGGCAGACTCAGTAGCTGGGACAATCCAAATAAAGCCCACATGCTTCTGTTTCAGGCACCTCCCTTTCCTCAGGGAAGGCTTATTAACTCAGAAATGGGAGAGCAAGGTTTAAAGTAGTGCTACACACTTAGAAGCAGAAAACTTCCCAGCTCTGTGCAGACATAAAGTTGAGAATCAGCCTCTCTCCCTCTTAATGTTTCTATCTGGACCATCTTGTATGTAGCTAACCCCATGTCTGTCTTCCTCTCTCCTATTTGCTATTATTTTGCAGGAAAACTGTTACACGTTTTCAGAAATGAGCAGCAAATATGGCCTAGTTTGCTGTGCCCCCTAGCCCCCCTTTCCCCAAAAAAGGGGCAAGCGGATTTTAAGCCTTGGAGCTTAAAACAGGCAAGAGCTGCTCTCAGCTGCCCTGCCCGGGAGTCGGGGAATGATGCTTTCGTCTCTGGTTCTCCCATTAATCAGTGAGCAAAGCAGACTGCTCCTGGCCCAGATCACCAGTAAATTACTTCCCGCTGGGGTGCTGGGGTGGAGGAGCAGAGGGCTGGGGCTCCACAGGCTCCCTGGCGGCTTGCTCTGCCCGTCAGGCACAGACGGTGGATGTGCAGGGGCCACCCAGGGAGACATTCAATTCCTTATTCCTTAGTGTGGGTGCACGGGGCAACCTTGCCCTGTATTAGCAGGAAACACTCGACAAATATATCAAAAGCACCAAGGCAGAAACTTGCAAACCACAACTTCTTTATCCTTATGGGAAACGCTGATAGCATTTAATAGAAAACACATACCTTTCTGAACTCTCATATCAAGTTTCACAGGGATTCCTACAGGCTGGGCTTCACAGGCAAGCATGGAGATGAACATGGCTACAGCAGTCTTCAGAGCAGCATGAAAACCAGTTATCCTTCTGGTCAGCTTTAGTCATCTAATGAGCTCGCTAGGTTTTGTTTCTATCAAACAATACGAGACACTATAAAACTTCTTATCGTTCCAGCAGAAAGTTGATTGAATTTCTCTAGTGTGGACAAACATTAGATGAGGATGTGCAGTATTTGGCCAAGTATACTCAATTCTGCATATGTTACCACCTAGTGACTCTTTGGGGTACATTGCAGCAATTTTTGTGTGATGTGGAGTTGTATTAGGAGGCTTGTAATGCAAGCAAATAAGTGATGACTTATCAAAGTGACTGATCAATGCTGTTAAATTAATATAGGATAGTATCAGTAGTAAGTTGAGCAATTAAAAAAGAGGCCCTTGTTTCTTTAGAGAGATACACCAAAACTACCATCTCCAAACATTTGGGCTTTCTGCATTAAGGTCAAGAAGCCTATCCTGTTTCCTGGAATTTGGCTGGTAACTTCACAGTCCCATCTTTTCTTCTTTTATTGAGGTAATAACTAATCGTTTCTGCTCCATACCTTTGTCATACATAATTGCTATTTTATTGTTCCCCAAGGTAAGTTTTACTAAGACTTTTAAAAAGCTGAATTTAAAATGACTAATGCTGATTAAAAGTAGGAATTCCGGGTTACAAAGCCTATCACAGCCTTATGCCATTTCCTGTGGCTGTATTTTAAGATAATTAAGAGCAGATCTCCCTGTAGTGCATCTTTGTAAAGTAACTGCAAGTGCATTAAGGAGTAGGCCTACCTGGTAAATATTCATGCTTTTTTGTGAGGTAGGAAAGCTTTTCCCAAGCATTTTTCTAAATTCTTGTTCACTGTCCAAGTGAAGACCAGTGACAAGTGGTGTTCCTCAGGGGACTGGTGCTGTTTAACAGCTTTGTTGTTGACATGGACAGTGGGATTGAGTGCACCCTCAGCAAGTCTGCTGACAACACACTGAGATATGTGGTGTGGTTGTGACACTGGAGGGAAGGGATGCCATCCAAAGGGACCTGACTTCATTTTATTACAAGGTAACCCACCTAGTTGATCAAGGGAAGCCAGTTGATGTAGTCTTTTTGGATTTCAGTAAAGCTTTTGATACCGTCTCTCACAGGATCCTTCTGGACAAACTGTCCAGCACACAGCTGGATAAACACATCATGTGGTGAGTGAGCAATTGGCTCACAAATTGAGCACAGAGGGTAATAGTGAATTGGGTAACATCAGACTGGCAACCTGTCAGCAGTGGGGTTCCACAGGGTTCCATTTTGGACCCCGTGCTCTTCAACATCTTCATAAATTACTTGGACACCGGCTGGAAGGAATACTAAGCAAGTTTGCAGATGACACAAAACTGGGAGGAGCTGTTGACTCCCTCGAAGACAGGGAGGCCCTGCAGAGAGACCTTGACAAATTAGAGGACTGGGAAATCACCAACTATATGCAGTTTAACAAGTGGAAGTGCTGGATTCTCACCTGGGATGGAGCAACCCCAGATGTTTGTACAGGCTGCGGAATGAGATGCTGGAAAGCAGTACCGTGGAAAGGGACCTTGGGGTCCTGGTCAAAGGCAAGTTGGATATGAGTCAGCAGTGCCCTGGCAGCAAGGAGGGCCAACCGTGTCCTGGGGGGCATCAGGCAAAACATCACCAGCTGGTCGAGGGAGGGGGTTGTCCCACTCTGCTCTGCACTGGTGTGGCCTCACCTGTAATATTGTGTGCAATTTTGGGTACCAAAAAGAAAGATATTCAGCTGTTAGAGAGTGTCCAAAGGAGGGCAACAAAGATGGTGAAGAGCCTTGAGGGGAAGCTGTATGAGGAGCAGCTGAGGTCACTTGGTCTGTTCAGCCTGGAGGAGACTGAGTATACAGCTTCCTCATGAGGAGAAGAGGAGGGGCAGGCACTGATCTCTTCTCTGTGGTGACCAGTGACAGAATCCGAGGGAATGGCTTGAAGTTATGTTAGGGGAGCTTTAGGCTGAATATTAGAAAAGGGTTCTTCACCCACAGGGTAGTTGCGCACTGGGGAACAGGCTCCCTGGGGAAGTGGTCACAGCACCAAGCCTGGCAGAGTTCAAGAAACATTTAGACTGTATTCTTGGGCACATGGTGTGACTCTTGGAGATGGTCCTGTGCAGGGCCAGGAGTTGGACTTAATGATCCTTGTGGGTCCCTTCCAACTCATCATATTCTGTGATTTTGTCATTCTACGTCCCTGCCCATGGTAGGAGGGTTGGAACTAGATGATCTTTAAGGGACCTTCCAACCCAAACCATTCTATGATTCTACGACTCTGCATATATACCAATTAAAGTTCTTCCTGGCTGGATATCACCACAATTACTTTAAATTCCTTCCCACCAAAAAGTCAAATCCAGGGATGGTAGCATATCATATAGCAGCGGTTTAATCCTAACAACTCTTCTTCCTCACCTGAGCAAGACTGATACAGCTTCTGGTGTGAGAGATAATGACGCAGGATGGGATCTCCAATCCAAAACTTCCTATCCAGCTGGAGGGGATTACCTTCAAACTAAGATCTCAACTATTTCTCTAGGTCTGCCAGTCTCAGCATCTTCGAAAATCAGGGCTACTAGCTTATAAAGATAGTGAGAGATCTTGCACCTTTGAAGTTCTTAAACCATGCAAAACTGGGGTGTCAGCTGAATGGAGTTACTGAGCCTGGTGACTGGGCCTGGAAATTTTAGCAAAGGTAATGAGTCTTAACTTTCAGCAGAGCTTGCCAAATTTAGTCTATTTCTGCTTTTAATCCAAGGGGTTTGTTTCCCAACCTGAAATCCACAGCTGAGAAATAGACAGGTACATGCTGAAAGTTTCTGGAAAGACACTACTCAGCTTGTGAAAGAAAGATGGCTAAAGTATCATATAAAGGAAATATTTTTATCTTAATTATTGCAATTTTTTTTTGCAGCTCTATGAAGCCTCTTTTTAAAGGTGCTATAAACATTATTCAAACCAGGTTCCCATTGCTAGGAAAGGTCAAAACTTACAGTAGACTCACAAAGTCAGGCTAGCCATTAGTAAATAAGGGTTTATGGAAAACTCATAAAGCACCTAAAGTGCCAGCTTATGTAATGTAGCTAATATAATAAACACTCTGAGGTGAGTCTAAGAGTGGAAAATATGCAGTTTCTTATTATAAAAAATTTGAATGTAGTAAAGACTTTAGAAATTGCTCAAACTGTGTGAGCCAGAAGGTTTGTCATGCAGCCTGAAAATCCAGGAGATCTTCAGCTTGCTGAGAGGAAGCATTTTAGCAGACCCTGCAGGGTGAATTGTTAATACAAACTTATGTTCACAGTGATCCCAGGAGTTGTGTAGGAGAGTTATCTGGCACGGCCATTGTTAGATTCTTACACTAACTACTGTACAAACAACTGCTTGGTTTTAGATTACAACAACTGTACTGTACTGCCAGTGAGACCAAGTAATGCAGGAGGAATGGAGCATATCACTCATTTCTGTTGCATAGATGCCTTTTAAAGAGACTCTCTGAGAAAGTCAGTCATTGATGGCTGGTTGGCACTGAGTTAGACTGTTTTCCTGAGCATGGATATTCCCACAACAGCTATAGTCACCTGGTATTGTACAAACTACCTGCACAGAGGCGTTTGATTTGACACTCCATCGTCGTGCTATTTTTGGCACACTCCTTCCTAATTTGTGATTAACAAGGATCAGGTTGTTTTCACTTTGTAAGGACTATTTAGAGTTCAAGAGGAGATTTCCCTCCACCCCTTCCCTCTCCTACAGTTCATCAATGGCACGATTTTAGTCTTAACATGTGACCACAATTATACAGTCATGTTAAGTAATTAAAAAAAAGAGCTGATTATGAAATACAAAGGAGTAACTAGAAACATATGAACAATGCACTGCATTTATGCAATATAGGAGAACTAGATCCTGGAAAGACTTTATATGATGCTGTCACAACTACTATGCCTCCTTCAAATGGACTATGCTGTTTAGCAGTTCCAAAACACAACAAAATCTTGTGGGACAGAAACTGTAGGATAAACCTGAACTTGAAATAAAAATAGGACTCAGTGATCCAACGTTTTTGACCCTGAATACAATGGGAGTTTTATGACTGAATTCAGTGGGAGCAGGAACAAGCCTGGAAAATGGTTATCTATGAGGGAATTTGTAAATTCACAGAAGAGATCAATGTGACATAACATAGTGCCCATAACAAATTAGCTGGAGGGGTATTCTAAGTGGCCAGTACACAAACTTGATTTAGGATGAAGCTATTAAAAAGGCTGAATGCTGGAACAACTGTGCTCCCACTGAAGTCAGTAGGAAAAAAAAAAAAAGGAATATTTTAGTATTTATCTTAAAAGCTTAATTTTTGTCAATCTTCAGATAGGGACAGGAAAAGATGGATTTAACCTGCTTTCACCTATATTGCAGACCCCTCAGAATAACACAGCACTGTGAGAGACAGCAGACAAATAGCTCTAACCAGAAATTACTGCAATATAGAGGGGTCATCTATGCTGATTAGCGCTATCGATACTTTCCAACAGTCAACAGTTGTACTGGGTTGAGATAGATAGCAAGTGCACATGCAAATAGCAAGAAGAAACTGTTGTGGTTTCAAGAAAAGGTATTGTACTTAGCAGAGCAGAATAAGCACAGTAGTTTTCCCAAGTAAAAGTGCTTTTGAAGTAAGTGGTCTACATGAATGCAAGGTGAGAGATACATGACAGAGATATCAGCCACAGGTCCAGGAAAGTGGCTTGCATCAGGCTGCTTATATCAGTGATCCTGACAGGTAAGATATATGTACTAAGGGTGGGATCCAAATCCTGTACTGTTGACTGTCTGAAAAAAATGAGGTTCCTAGTCATGAGAGAAAGTGGGGTTTTCATCCCATTGTAAAACAAGTGTGAGAAGAGGCATGATGAAATATGCTCTGGAGGAGCTTGTCTTCTTCCTGGGACAATTGCAGGGATCTAGACAGCCAGATGCCAAGCTTTTGGGCTACCTGTGCTGCAAGAGATGCATCTAATGGCTGCAAAATGCCTGCCTGAAAGCTCCCGTCTTCCTTTCTATGCATATTTGTCTATTCTGATGCAGCTGTATGTTGTTAATGGGTAACTTGAGCCTGAACAGCCAGACAGTTAGATCTCTACTTGCCTTAGATCTCTGTTTTGTTTGCTTTCCGGTTGTGCTATCTTCATGCCCACTTAACTGCTGCACCCAATCCATTATGCTTGCCCTACTGAGCCAAACCTGTGCTGTTCTCTTGCAATTCTCATTCACTCTTCCTCTGGCTGGCTGTCAGCAGATGGGTCCATTACCATTACCAAAGCTTTGTTTGTGCTGTTGTCAGATAGACTCTTTCCCCATCATTGCTCTATACAGGGATGCAGCATGCTTTGCTGGAGCTGTATGTCCTTGCTGAGCCTCAAGATTGTACTTAGAATAAGCACTGGAACATCAGAGTGCAAAATCCTGGTGGACAGCTCTACATGGAATTGGCAGTTTTCAGGTCTCCATCTCCCCCGAGTGTGTCTCTCAGTTCAGGGCTCCCTTTTTTCCTCTGGGCTTTTCTCCAACACTGTCCTGCCTGCCTGGCAACCTTCAGTTCAGCCTGCTTTCTGCCTCAGGGTCTTCTACCAGTGACAGTTAAAGCTCTAAAAAATTGTGGCCTAGAAAAGTTAGTAGCAGGCTGCAGCCAACAATAAAATGGTCACCATTTTCAGCAGTTACAAACCTATCGATACTTGCTCCCTCTCTGGTTTGTTCTCTTATTAGATATGCCCTTTGGTGCAGAGATGCAAATCTCAGCTACCTTTGATGTCATGAATACAAATATTGTTTTTATTAACCTTCCAAAATGACTCCTGCACTGGGCCATATCCTGCTTTTAGTTAGTCAAATGCAAGTAATGTTTCTGCTTGATTTCTTTTCTGTTTTCCAGTACTTGTGTTGCTTTGATATATTTTTACACAACAACAACACTGTGCCTTTTTGATTAGTTGGTCATTTACGTATTATTCTCCTTCATTGATAATTCCTTCACCTTTGCTGCATAGCTGCCTATCTTTAGTAAAAAATTAAATATGGATAAGAGCCATAAGAATAACCAAATATAATGCAATGTATTTGAGGAAGTCATTACGCTTCTTCGTTTGCATTCTTTATTGCTTATTTTTCTTATGAACTATCAGGAAACATGCAGATTACCATTTGGTTTTGTTACTGCAGAGTTCCAGCTATCCTTACTTTAGATTAAGGTCATTGTTGTCACAATAGCTCTTCCGCTTCGTCGCAAAGGATTGAGATTGCAGAGAAATGCATTCAGTATAAATGGGTTCTGCTGGATCTCCAAGACCTCCTGCCTAGATTAGGACACATTTTTAAGCTGGGAAATGACATATCTGAGCTGTGATCAGTTGTGCTATCCAGGCAAGTCTATTTAAAAGTACTTTCCATTTTAAATATAGCAATAAAACACCACACTAGCAAACCTTCTTGATAAGGGTAAAAGCAATACATCCAAATCCAATCTAATTTTGACATTGCCTAGAACAAGAATTCACATTGATAAGTCAGGACTCATTTACAAGGCCATAAATGGGTGGGTAGCTATAATTTGGGTATTAAACTTGCAAAATATATTGATGGCATGCAAGGGCTAAATAAATAATTTACTACAAGAAAATTGGAAATCTTTACACAGTACTTAATTGACCAGGCACTCTCCCATGTTCTTGATAGCTTCCTATTTTGCTTTTTTTTTCATACACTGAAATGTTCCCCTTGTGTATTTTTTCCAACTTCGGTGAATGTTCATAAGTCTCAATATTTCTGTATGCATAGCCTGTTTCCATCTTTGCTTAACCAGTCAATTACATTCTTTTTGACAATTTCATTTGTTTGTTTAAAAGTATGAATGAATCAAATGCCTCACAGCTTAGCTGGTGTTGTTCTTAAAATTAAAATGAAATCACCTCAGTGAATAGCTTAACTTTGAATGTTAGTTTAATCCTTTCCAGTGCAAAGCAGACTAAGTTAATGGGTATTCCAGTGATCACAGCAGAGTGGGATTGGTAGATTTATACAAGTTCATAAAAATTCTTATGACCATCTCACTGGCCATTGTAACTCAGGGTGGTAGCACTGAGGCCAATGAATTTTGGCCTTAAAGGAGTTTTTCCATCCACAGTATTGAAAATCCAGTGTGAGATTCCATATAGGCCCTTGACTGACCGTGTCCTCCAAAACGTCCCAATCAGACCTACAAAAGGCATTAAGATCCTGTTTTTAAAACTTCACATTTGCCTTCTGCTAGATTTCTCTTCTGAAAATAGACCTCCCTGGTACACTCTCACTACCTTTTCCTGTTGCCTTGAGGAAGAGAAATGGGGGCTTTCACCCACTTTCCCACCTATCGTCATTTCCTTGGGCGACTGTGGTGCTACTCTACATGCTGAAATCCCTTTGCTGCTCATGTGGACTCTCCATCTCCCTGCTAGAGCAGTGAGAGGACAAAAATATGCATTTATTGTGCAGTGGCTTTCACTGGTTAGAGAATGCAACTGCTTTTTAGAGGAATCACAGATTCATAGAATCTGGGCAACCCAATCTGCCCATGGTGGGATTTCATGATAGAAATTTGGACTGAGTTTAAAAGTCATCTTGTCCAACCCCCTGCAATGAGCAAGGACATCTTCAACTAAATCAGGTTGCTCAGAGCCCTGTCCATCTTATAACCCCTACTAAAAATTTGTCTCCACCTTTCCTGTAAGCCTCCTTTAAGTATTGAAAGGTCATAATAAGGCGTACCCAGAGTCTCCTCTTTTCCAGACTGAACAACCTCAACTCTCTCAGCCTGTCTTCATAGGAAGGGGAATTGCATTTGAATTCGAATTTCTCTTACACTGTTTTGGTTCACTTTCACCTTAGTCATCCACAGCAACCTACTGTGCAAAAAAGAATGCTTTTAGACAGGCAGTGGTGGTGCTTCCCCACACAGATATATTTGAAGAGTTTTCCACTGGAAGTACATGCTAGCCACAGAGATATTTAGCTGGTACAGTCTGTACAAGTTTCCCAGGAGATATAAGGTAAGGTGCCAGAGGACTTGCAGGCATTGGTGCTTCTCTGTGAGGGTTTTTTTCCAAGATGAAATGCCATGATGAAACACATGCCATCCACCCCAAGTCATATACCAGACCCAAGGTGAGAAATATAAAAGTAAAGGAGTAAATCCAGAGGGAGTACAGTAAATCTGGGGTAAAGAAAGGGACAGCTTTGCTCCACTAGCTGCTCTGGGTCACTACCATCAGCTTCCCTATTGTTACAGGCACACAGAGACTCCTTTCTTATTTCATTTTCCACCTGCCCTCTCCAATAAATTCCTTTTAAAATGGTAGTTATTTTTTCTCAAAATATTCTCATTGTTTTCTGAGGAATGTCACCCCCTTCTCAGCTGGCACCATGCCCCACAGGTTGTATTGACAGTACTTTTCTTAACAGCCACATGACCATTTTGGAGCCCAGACCTAGGTTCAGAGTAAAATATTTGGGAGTGAGGGGAAAGTCCAGTGCTCCTTGGATGGTGACAGGGTGGGCTGTGGGTTAGGGTTTTTTAAAAAGGGTTATTGTACCCGGATTCAGACATAAAAAAGCTTCTTGGCTGTAGTAGAAAGGGTACACGATGGTTGAACTTTCATGCTAGGGAGCCAGAAGAAAAGCTCCATGCTCTGCTTTACATGTGTGCAGGATGCTGCTGCCTGAGGGAGTAAGAACCCACTTACAACCACACATGGATTACCCTGGCTTTGTCCAGGTGCATGAAACAAGCAGGGCCACACATCTGCTTATTTCCTCTCTGGGGATTAGAAATTGGAGGGTGGGAAATGAGTAGAGCCTGGGGTCCATTCTCATTCGCCAGCTCAGCTGAGACGGTGAACGCTTGGGGGGGTTGGAGGAGGAAGGGTGGAATATTACTTTATTTCTGGCTTAGGCCAGAGGTAAATGACTGCCTGAGGGAATAGGAGAGGAGAAGGTGTGTCGCTGAGTTACAGTGCCTCAGGGGGCTCCTGCTGCAATGGCACAACTATGTAATATGCCCCCTGGGGGATTGCATCTGAAATAAAAATGTAGCCTGTTACTTATTGGCATTAATGTTCACTTACTAATGTCTTTTATTGCTTAACTCTTCTATTTTGGCACCTGGTTAATTACTTAGGCTCTTTTAAATTCATTGGACCAAATTCAGAGATCACATATCTGAGATCTATGTAGAGTTCACAGCTGGCAGAGTAGTACGGATTGAAAGTAGTAAATTTAAGAAAGACTAGGGAGAGAGTTGTAATGAATAAAAGGATCCTGGTAGATAAGATTCCTGCTCCCTGAAAATAAGTTCTGAATCTGAGTTGTCTCTCAGTGAAAAAGGGTGTTGACTCAGAGTTAGGAATTGCTTGTGGACTCCTAGAACACTCAAGAAACCTCCGTGCAACTTTTATAGAACTTGGTAATATAACATGGAAATCTTAGCTCTGTGCTGCTATAAAGTTCACAGACAAAACAACATAATGGTAACCTTAGATGAGGGTTTCCATGAATAATCCCAACAGTAAGCCTGTCCTTAACATGAAAAAAACACTCCATATTCAGTACATTTCCAGAATCAAACCTCTATCCTCAATTTCCTTATTTAAGTACCATGAAGCACGTCACCACCCTGTCTGCACTCTAGTCCGTAACTCAGACACTGTTTTTCTACTGAGTATTTCTCTGGGTCCTTGGCTATGTGTAGAAAAATAACTAAGAAACAGTCTTCCTCATCCAACTCATCCTAGTGGCAATGATCTCAACAATGGTGGCATTGGCTCAACCCCAAGAACTGCCCATGCACATCATGAGCATGGATGTCAGAGGACTAATGTGTAGTTTTCTGGCCTTGGCTAGCAGACTTGATAGCTGTTTGCCATCAAGAATGTTGCTGTCAGGTTTCTTTTCTCAGCCCATCATCCAGGGCCCATCATGCTTTTCCATGTCACCTCCCACTTGTAGAATGCCTGCATTTTCAGGCCGCCTCACATCATGTGCTTGTTCTCTTTCACAACTCTTTCTAATACTTCTCTCTCCCCCTTTCTATCAGTATACATCCTGAAAAAATATTTTGTCTCATCTATTTTCCTTCAGATATGGAAGGTACATCCCTAAATTCTTTCCAAATGACCTCATTATCTGTAGTCAAATGCTGTCTTGAAGCTCTGCCCTTGAAAAGGCCATTGGACCCATTGCCTACAGTGGGCATCCCCACTCCCTCATTAACACCTACCCATCCAGTGTTTCCTGCCTTTTAAGAGAGAGGAAAAAATATATTTTTACTCTTTGAACAGCTCCTGGCACCCTGGGACTGACCTCATTGCTCTAGCCGTACAAAATGCATGTAACAATATCTTCCCCCAAAACCACGGCTATCTTCCATAAGATTTGAAATTACATGCCAGCCCAAGGGTCCTCCCATGCTACTGAGCCGCTGCACAGCAGCTGGGAAGGAGAGGGGGAAAGGGTTTCTTTCTTACTGAGTTCCTCAGTAAGGCAGGAGGAGGAGAAGAACCAGCTCTGTGTATTTAGTTACAGTTAATTATAAGTTTATGACCTTATGATGCAATTGTTGTAACCCTTGCTCAATATACTTTTCAGGCAGAGCATGCTGAACATACAGAGGGGGTGTATTTTATGGCTGTGGTGTTTACTGGAGCTGTGCAGATAAGAGAGCTGTAGAGAAGTCTCTGTGCAGGACAAAGCGGAGCCATTTTGGCTGTGTAGTATTGGCAGGAGCCGAGTGTCTCTGCCAAAAGAGCTTGTGAATTGTAGGTGTAAGCTTCAATTACCTGCCATCCTCTGCCTTCTCTGGCAGCAGGGGCTGAAGTTTGTTCCTGCGCTTTCAGAGGGTAAGAAGGCTAAGGGAGGAAGTAGCTGTCAGTAACGCATAAAGGAAACTAGAATAGGAAATTTTTTTCCTTAATCGAGGCAGCTTTGGAATTTGACATTTTTTTCACCCGAAGATTTTCAAATGCAACACATTTTTTTTCCACTCAGTTCATATATATCATTTGCATCTTGTGGATAAGCTAACTGCTTCGCAAAGTGAACAGTTAAGTAGTGTCATTTGCAGGTCTATGAATAGATTCAAGGACTCTTGAAACCTTAATCCACTTGATCCCACTTAGCACCTTCAAGATGCATTAGCAGGACAAAAAGAAGTTTAATCAAAGTGCATCAAACTCAGTTTAGGCACTGTAACTCTTCTGTTTGCAAGGGTAGCCATGTAAGGAAAAATAAGGATGTATCAGTTCATACTTCCCTGAAAAATAAGTGAGCAGCAATGTATGCCACATCCTGGCTGGCATTTTAATCTCATCAAAGCAAAGTTCTTTTCCTACTGTGCTTTCCAAAACGCACAACATAAATGTGGTCTGAACACAGCAGAACTAATTGAACAATCACAGCAAAGGAGGTCAAAACCCAACAAACAGTGTAGCATCTAAAATGACTCTGGAGGATTTTAACAGATGGACACTTGTAAATCTAACAGGATTTCCTACTGGTGAGAATGCCTTAGGTAAAATTCAGAATGTCTCATTAAATTGTCAGCCAGCTATGAGGAATTGCTTATGTGAGTATGAACAGCTCTGCAGCTTTACTGTAAATACACATGGCCATGTATTAACATAGGTCTGAAAAGCAACATTTGGATGTGAGTTCAATTAGAAAACCCCATCAAAATTGAAGGAGGATCAGATGTAATGTTTCTGGCTAGGATCCATTAGAGGTACAGCAGGGAAATTAAGCCTGGGATCAGGCTTTTTCTCTCTCTTTTCTCTAAGCTGTATGGTTTTGCATGTGTACACTTCCATGCAAATTTGCAAACCAGTTTGGTTTAGACTTCTCTAAGCCCTTTTGCTATTGCTTTCTTGTAACCTTCCATGTTCTTAGGCTGATGAAATGCATCAGCAGACCCAACAGAGGTATAATAGTGCTCTGTGTCTCCCAGGTAGATGCATTCGTGCCAAGAATCTGAATGTAGGTTAGCACAGTGCAACGACACAGTGGTTACACGTTTCCATTTTTACATGTTTGTTTTACATAGTGCCAGTGATCTGGATAAGGGCAATTAGTCTGTTTCTCACCAGAGAAATTAGTCTGGTTGTGCCCCTTTACCTCCTCCAGCAACCCTACTGCTTATGAGATCTGTGAGCCTGTTGTTCAAATCCACATTCCTGTACAGTCCCACTTTCTCGGTAAGAAATAGTCTCTGCTGGGTTTATTGGCATTTCTCACAGTATCTGAGTTCAAAGAAAATGATTACAAGTTAAGACAGAGCTCTGTTCTTTAAAGCACCACAGTGTATAGATCTGTTGAGTGATATATAACACAGAACAACTTCCAACTGAGGAAAGCTTAACATAGCTCGGGCTAGCTTGCTGATAGCTGCTCAGCTCCTAGAATTACTGCTTACATAAAGGCCCCAGCTTGAGTTTCATGGAGGGAGGGGGGTGATGTGTTGTGCACACCACAAGTACAGCCACAGGGCGGATAACCCGCCAACTCCCTAACCTCAGCCAAAAAATCTGGCCACTGCCTCACAGGCAGAGTATGTGTATTCACTGTCTATCAGTGGCAGCAAAACAGCTTAAAGTCAAAAAAGAATTGTGTGAAAACACTGAGTTCAGTCGAGGGAGTTTTAAGGTGCCAAATCAACAGGCTTGGCGTCTGTTAAAACTGCCCTTCACTTCTGTGATATTTTTGGCAAGGAAATGGCCTGTAAATATAAACAGATCACTTCTCTCCTTACTGAAAAGCAGGCACCTCAGAGGGAGGAAGCACGCTGCGTGTTTATCAGAGCCACAAATTCCACACAAGGTTTTAGAACCAGCACACAGGGCTAAATTTCCTGATTGAGCTGAAACTTGAGGGAGGACAAGTTAACTGCGAGAGAAAAACACTTGTGGTGTATCCCCCAAACCACAGAACGCATACATCTCTGCTGGGGACTGCTTGCACCACTGTGAGTGGGGTAATTGTGCCAGGGCAGGACACATGGGTCTGTGATTATTGACCAAATCCTTCAGCAGAGAACACATGCAGCACTCCCAGGCTGGAATAATAACCATGGAGTTTTACTCCCATCCAGCATCTGGCCAGAGAGCCCTCATCTCCCTGACAGCTTTCTCCCGCTCTCAAGGGTCTTGTATTCCAGGCTGGCACTAGAGAAAGAGCATCAAATTTATATGCATAAAAATGTGTTATGGTAAGATGCCCCCGCTGGTACAAAAATTGTGCTTGGTGTCACTGTAATTCAAAAGTAAATAGTGCACACTCTATCGTTTCACTAAATAAAGCAAATGCAATTTTCATTAGAGCTTTAACAAAAAAAAGGTAGACCGCAAATGCCAGGTAAGATCCCTCAATATTATGTTATATGAACACTTTATTCACTGCAGTTGATCTGAAGTGCAAAATATTTTAAATGGAAAATTGTTGGGGAGCATGAGGAACTTACTAAAAATCCATTGTTTAAAGACTATTTTCAGTAGAGGTTTCTTTTTTCCTATCCAATTTTCCCCATCTTAACTTCCCACTTTTGTCTGACTTGTGTCATCATCAAGCATATACTAGTACATTATTACTTTATCAGAAACTTGATGATCCACACCTCCTGAACTCTGAAAGATTTTTAAGATGTGACTACTTGACAAAAGCCTTATTGATTCTTCCCTCTTACAGCACATTTATCTGGATAGCTACTAACATTCTTCTCTGCTACATACTCCACCACAATGCATGGTAGAGAAGTCAGATTTACTCATCTGTAATTCCCATTCTCCCTCCAAGAGTCTTTTTTGATATCACCTTTGCCGCTTTATATTCATCTGGTATTAGGATATATTTGATCAGTAAGTTACCTGTACTACAATTAATAAAGCATCTTTGTACTTGAGTTTAGACCTCATGCATAAGTATTTTCTGATTCTGGCAATTTCTTATTGTTCCATTTACTGAGTTCTCCTACAGCCTGCATTATTAATACTAAAATATGAAAATGATCCTTAGATTCTTAGAACCATAAAATCATAGAATCAAAGAATGGTTTGTGTTGGAAGGAACTCTTAAAGGTCAGTTAGTCCAACTTCCTGCAATAAGCAGGGACATCTTTAACTAGATCATGTTGCTGAGTCCCGTCCACCCTGACGCTGAATGTTTTTAGGGATGGGGCAACTACAACCTCTCTGTAGATTCATCCCTTTAAAGAACAGCTCTGTAGTAAGAATCTTGCTGAAGTCCTCTTAGCACAAATGCAAAGGTTTAGATTTAGATTGTCAGTAACCGTTTTATCTTTCCTAACTGTTTCTTTTAGATTTTGTTAATATTTTCACCATGCCTGGTCTTGGGAAGACATCCTGTTTCTGGTGAATTTGTTATTATTAGTTTTTATGGCTGTAGCATAAAATCTGAATCTAGATTTGAACTTTCCCAGATTTTAGAGATTCATATTTGAACTATTATTAAAATAGAAACAAGATGTGGAGCCTGAGGCAAGGCCCTGAGCCCAACATCCTTGCAAATATGGCAGTGCCCTTCCAAGGTGACTCAGCAATTTGGCATGGTTTCAGGTATTCTTTTTCAGCTCATTTATTCAGCATTGAACTATTCACAAGAAAGAAAATATTGTTCATGCTCTGCAAATGAGACACAGGAACTTGGTTATTTTCTCTTCAGATGTAAACATCATCAGGCCTGCCCACACAGTGCAGGGTACTCACTGCAGATGATTATGTAGGAGAAGAAAAGAACCCACCTGTGAGACAAAGCCTTTATGTTTAATCTCTTACAGGTTTGTTGGCCAACAGTTGTTGGATCATTTACAGGGAGCACCTACACATTGGCTGTTGTGTTATGAGCCTCTGCCAGCCAGCTGCAACCAACTTCTGAGCTGACTACCAGCCATGTAGCCGTAGGGAGGGTAATGCCCTAGATAATTAAGCTCTTCTGAGAGACAGATATATTACCACTAAGCTGGGACGACCCAGCTTCTAGCTATTTTGTGGTGTAGTCTTACATATGTTGGGATTGTACCACTTAGGATATTCTGCAGATTTATAGACCCACCTTGAGGGACATGGCAGACTGGGTGACTTCTGATTCTCTTCTCCAAACCAGCAACCTCACTGCTAAGAGTAAAAGATGAGTCCTCAAACAAGTGTCCATCTATTTTATTTGCCCTCTTCTCCTTCTCTGGTATATCCCATGTGTTTGCAGTATGTCAACTCTCATTGTAACTTCATATTCTGTCATTGAAACAAGACATACAGGCGAATAAATACATTAAAATGATAGTGGTGCATTTGTGATGTGCTGTGCTGTTTTTCTGTCATGACATTTCACATAAGGCAGGTGAGTAAGGAGAAATTAGGTTTGCTTCAATGAACTTAATTTGATAAAAATAAGCGTGGTGGGCAAGGTTAAATTTTGATGAGGTGTTTTTTCATTCCTAACTACATACCTCATCTCTGTAAATAATGAATAAACTCAATGGCAAACTTTCATTGTGTGATGTTTACCTTACTTATACTATTATTAATTGTCAGAAATATAAGAGAGAAGAAGTGAGGAGAGGAAGAGAGAAACCAGCCCAAGAGGCTTATTTTTTTTTGAAAAAATATTCTAATTTGCAATATCTGCTCATGCATTACATTTCCCCTGAAAACACATGGCTTAATATTAAGCACAGCAGTACCAAGGACCCGATTTACCCTCCACATCAAATACAGTAAATAACTCTCCCATGTAAAGAAAAGATAGCTTTTCTATAATTGAGCTCTCCACAAGAAGAAAGTGGAGAAGGGAGGGGAAGAAACAACTCCTGACATTATTCAATTCCTATATGCAAATTTAAAAGATTATCCAGACAACTAAAGAACCATATTTTGGTTTTTTTTCTTTCTTTTTGCAGAAAAATTAGTCATTCTTCTTGCAGTAAAGATTCATGTATAAAGAGGTAAACTCTGAAGAAATTGATCACACTTTCAGGAATCGTGTTTCTGACAATTTGTTAAAGACACAAAGCTTTATCTTCCAGGAGAAACAGAATGTGGAAGCAATGCAGACACTCTGAAGCAGAAGAATGTTTGTATTGGGAAGAAAGAGAAGTGTGTAAAGAACCTCATTTGTATTTGAATAGTGACTTTTAAAAAGTTGTAATATCCTGATAGACTTTTTCTGTCTTTTTTTTTTAACCCAATCCAGCAGCTTGTTGTCCTTATTCATCCACTGCTTTGGCAGTTCTGAAGAGAAGAAAGAATTTAGATCATATTTCTAATGCGAATGCAGTTGCAAGTGATGCATACCATACTCACAAAACAAAACCATCTCACTTGGCTCTCCCTGGCTAGGGAGCACTCTGTGGACCAGTGATGATCCTTCTAGAGTTGGAAAGCCAAGAGCAGTTCCGGGAATCCTGAACCTCCACCCTACTGTGTGTCTTGAATATGCTGAGAAAATGTTGGTGCAGGGATGAGTTTCAGCTCCTTGCCACACTTAGTGAGCAAAGGCTTCCATCTGCTCTCAAGCCACTGCTAATGTGCATGTTAAGCTGGTCCTATGTGGTGACAGCAGACCTTTTTTCTCAAAGTATTCCAGGAATTATCAAGTCTCATTGAACTGGCCATATGAGCAGAGTGTCCCTCTGTGGCAATCATAATGTATGTGGTGGAATTTTGTAACAAAAATATTTTGGCAATCCATTTATACTCATAATAATCCTTTCAAATGGCAGTAGTGGGAGAAGACCTGTTACTGTCTTCATCTGTAGACCAACTTGGCTCTCTGATTGTATCCAGGAACAGCAGAAAAATAAAATGCCAGACCATGTTGGCTTCATCAGTTTTTGGGCCTTAATTTAGGTGAGCTCAGCTAGGATTTGGACCTGGGAACCACTGCAAAATCCTAGCATCCTTGAGGCTACTAAATGTCCCAAATTAACAATCACTTAAAAGGTCTTGGAGAACTTTTAATTTTCCAGGTGAATTTAGTGCTCTGTCTCCAAAGAGGTGGGTATTATAATGCCTAATGTTTAGGCAAATACCTACAGTGCCTAAGCACATCTTTTTGCAGCTGGCAAAGGCTGCCAATGTCATGCTCTGCCGTTTTGCTTGGGAATCCAGCAATTAGGGCTTTCCTCTGAGATATGAAAGATATGAGACCAAACCATTCTTCTACATGCTGGTACATGCATGCACATCCTCTTTGAAAAGCCCTATTGCCCAAGGCAACGTGGGAAGTTAGGTTCAACCACTTTTGCTGAAGCTGCTCTGCTACATGTAGGGTAGTTAAATATTCATGGGGAGGAAGAAAGGAGAAAGAACAGCCTATGGCTGGTTGGGGCCAATGAGTACTACTGTGTTACCTGCTCCTCACAAGGTCACCATCCTCTCCTCTTCTTGGAGGTCCTTTTCTGTCCCCTTACGGTGAGCGGTAATTGTTGCTGGGAATTCCAGGGAATCACTGAAGTCGAGAAGTGTGGGATGTGCTGCAGGCAGGTGGGCAGAAGCTGAAAGGAAGAAGAGACTCTCAGTGCTCTGAGCCCTTTATTTTTGCCCTGAATGGTGGCCTCTCCATTCCAAGATCTCTACAGGTGATAACAACATTTGTTCTAAAGAATATTTAATTCAAACACAAAGTGAGTAAGCTTCAATAGAAGCAAGAAAGTCTTTCCCATCCAAGAGCTCTGTGAAAGTTAATGGACAGAGGGCAGACCCTTGTACAGTACCTGTTCAGGTCCCTTTGGGCTTAAGGCAGCAAAGGAACCTAATGTAAGAGTGGCACCTAAATCCTCCTGTAGAACCAGCTGTAGTCCCCTCTTAGCTGAAAAACACACCCATTTACAGTATTTATACATGTGTTTAAATCTTCCAGAGGGAAAACAAAGAAAGCAATTAATGTAACTTACAGAAACAATGTGACAAAAAAAAGGTGATAAAGACAATGTAACAAAAATTTTTCTCTGAAGTGATCAATTTTTGTAACAGTTCAGAAATCCTGGAAGTAAAGAAGTAATTAATGAATTTTTTAATTTTAAATAAATAATTGATGAATTTTTATTTTAGAAAAAGATGTAAAATTACCTAATGTCATAACAAAAATTCTTCCAATAAAACTACATGGCTTCTTCTGTGGGAAGGTTTTGCTTTAAGTGATTTTAAAGTCCCTGAAATGAGAACACGCTATAGTATATCCTAGTTCCATGGGCTGTGACATGTGCAACTACAATAGCTATTGCACACAATGCATGTACAGAATCTTATACAGCAATCTTGCATCAAGGGAAGTACTCTCTTTGACTTCAGTGGGAATTGGAGAGGCCTTAAGGAGCAGAGGAGTATATAATAACAGAAACAAAGCTTAGTTTAGATGTGAATCACAATGCTGCCATTGAGTTTATGCTCAGTTTAGCCTATTAAACAATGTGAGATGAGCAAAAATTACTCATTTCCATACTGCTGATTTTGCAGACTTCAGAAACCCTGAGTATGAAATAAATATCTTGCTCTTAATAACTTTCAGGGTGGATAATATATTTAAATGTAGGAAGATGTAAATGATGTATTTTTATTGCATTGCTGGTTACCTCTCTGTATCAATTCAGCTAAATGTAGAAGTTTAAAATTAAAAGAACTTCCTAAAAAAATTTGTCTGAATTCATTATCTTATTTACAACAAAAATATTCTGACGTATACCAACCTATAAACATAATATGTATCATACAAGGGCCACTTTACATCCAATCCAGTTATCTGGATCAGTGCTTTAGTCTGTTTGGGTAAGGACTGAATAACTTGGGAAACAGATGTTTGTTTCATTTTAGATAAAATTTTTGGATTATTGTTTGGTTTAAAAATATTAACTTAAATTAGGTTTTAAGATATAGCGTGCTTTATTGTTATTTCTGTAAATAATTGTAAATTCTGTTGAACACATATTAACTTCCTGCCTTCTTCCTAAAAGAGAGAGGGAAAATAAAAATTTTCAATATAGAAAATTTTTTCTGTATGTGATTTTAAACCAGTGTGTATGAATCAAACTTAGAACTACCTTTCAAAGTAAGCTTGCAAATTTATAATTACAGATGACAACAAATTTGCAGAAGTCTCTCTGGAGACATGCTTTGTAAGACTGCAAACTGTGTATGCATTTTTTTAGAAGTGATGGTTTGTTTTTTTTAATGGATGAAGATCAGATTTGCAGCAATTGAACTCATAACAGGTATACCTCATTAAACAAGTTTGTGTACAAACACTGTGCTTTAGCTGTTGC
Organism: Manacus vitellinus; assembly: GCF_001715985.3. NCBI lineage: Eukaryota > Metazoa > Chordata > Aves > Passeriformes > Pipridae > Manacus > Manacus vitellinus. The sequence goes on along the minus strand of NW_021940535.1, from coordinate 21,832,396 downwards.
TTTCTTAAAGTTAATTTCATTTTCCACTTGCTTCTTATCTGATTAGCAAGGATAGAATGAGACTGGCTGTATCATAGCCTCCTGAAGTGGGGATGCCAAGAGGAAGGAGCCAGGCTCATCTTGGTGGTGCCGAGCAATAGAATGAGAGGCAATGGGCAGAAACTGGAACACAGGAAGTTCCACCTGAACATGTGGAAAAACTTCTTTACTGTGAGGTTTACTAGAACAGGTTGCCCAGAGATTGTGGAGTCTTCCTTACTGGAGACATCCAAAAGCTGTCTGGACACAGTCCTGAGTAACATACTCTAGGGGACTCTTCTTGAGCAGGAAGGTTGGACTAGATGACCTGCAGAATTTCCTTCCAACCTTACACATTTTGTGAATCTGTGTGAAAAGCATGTGTAGCAAAAGTTTCTCCACCCCAATGAAAAGACTCAGTAAATTGGGCCAAATGTTAAGGGCTCACTTTAAAATTTTTTATCATTCTACATTGTTATTTTCAAAATCATCAGTTCCAAATTCTATCTTCTCTTAACCACCCTTCTTTACTAAATCAGTTTTCTAAATTTTGGGTGTCACACCTCTAAGTTTTTACAGCCTGATCACACTATCAAGTCAGTTTTGGCTACAAGTTATTGTGATCTGTACCAGACCCACCAAAAAGTTTTGATTCTTCATTCTTAAAAAAACCCAACAAATGTTTCCACAGATTTTTGTATGCTCCTTTTAAACAGAGGTGATTCTGTTTAGCAAGACCAAATGAAGTTTTGTTCAAAATGCCTATCAAAAACCTCAAAACATGGTCTAATATATTTCCCACTGCAGTGACCCTGTCAATATACCACCTTAATGACCATGTGCATATTGATGGCCCTCTGGCCAGAATTAACAAGCCTTTCCTTCTACATACCATTTGAAGCATGTTCCTGCCATGACCTGGTTGGTACTGGGATGAGAGGGCTAGCTGCAAATTGAAGCACAAGACCAGTCACCACTGCCACTGTGGTCGGGGAGTGAGCCTGTGGTCTGTTTGCCAGCCCCTTTCAGTCCTCACTGGCATCAAAAAGAGAACTCCTGTGGCCTGTTAGGCTCCAGAGGCTGACTGCAGAAAAGGTCTCACGTTGCCAAGTCAGTCAGAAAAAGAAGCTCTTCTTTTGTTTTCTTTCAGGCTAGGTCCCAATGCTACATATTGATTCTCAAACGTAAAAGCTTGAATACTTTCACTGAGCCTTCAGAGAGGACTGTGGTTAAAAGCATGGAGTCAGCTTCCATCCTGTCATTAGCATAGGTGCTGCTGACCCCATGTGAGGCTCACAACAGCTCACAGAAGCTCACTTTAGCCATCAGTATAACAAGTGTCATAAGCCACCCAAGGAATGAAATAAAAAGGGTGAAAACACCTACCAGAGCAAAGATACTCCTTAAGACAAAACCCAGCATGTTCTGTTGTCCAAAGTAATGGCACTTCAGCTTGATGTTGATCTCTTACACAAAGGGTTGAAATTGAGATGGGAGGGACTAGACATCAGAAGGCTATGAGGTATACTAGTTCTTTACATCAATTTAATGTAATCCAATATGTGCATTTACACATTTTATACAAATCTACTTTATTTACTAGATATTTGAAATTCTCTCCATGTTACCAGTCAATTTTTTATCTTCATGTGAAGAATATGAGATTTTAAAAAGGAAAGTTTCATGCAGAAGCAGAAGATAGAGTTCTCTGGAGTAACAAAACCTAATGCTTCCTGCTGCTGCAATTGCTATAGAAACAGAAATGCCACATACAGTTTTTCCTTCTCTGTAATAAAATATTGCCACTTGAGGGGATTTAGAGGGTTGCATATAAAGGCCTTGATCCTGCAAGGTGCAAAACACCCTGGTGAGATGTTGGGACACTGGTTCCCAAGGCATTTACATATATCACATCTATTGATTACCAAAACCAAAGGAAGCTTGAGGTAAAAAAGATTTCTGAGGATGTGAGCCTTGTGTGCCTTTTAATTCTTGCAGAAGGTTAAGGTTTTAGGGCTAAGGATTTAGGACTTAACTCATTTCCCATTGCTGCTGCCTGGCACTTCTGCTGTTTAAACAGTAATAGGCCTGGTCCCTTCATAAGTCTACTTGGTATTTATTTGAGGTTAGAATGGATCACAGAAGGCAGCCACTGATGCGGCACAGACAGATGTCAGTGCAGTCCTAAGCACTTTGGTTTAACTTACTATTTTCATATCCTCATTTGAATCTTATCCAGTTAGATGGTTAAAGCATGATATATTCCTTAGTTACTGCTGAAGGTACCAGAAACTATCCAGAGCAAGTGGCCAGATAACTGTCTACCACTTAAATAAAATTTGGTGATTTTTCAGATTCACAAAGGGATCTCATTTTTTACAGAGAAAGGAAACTACAGCAATAATAATTAAAGTAATATTTACCCCTTAATAACTGCCTATTTTATATTGGTGCTAGAGGTTAATAGCACTGTTATTTACTCCTCTGCCAAAAAGTACTGAAGGATACGAAATATAGCAGCCAATAAAGATGAGCCGTCAGATAAATAACATTCATATTACTCTCTGACAAATTCTTTTGCTGCATGGGGTTATAAATAACACTAAGAAAGCAGTTCCTACATTACAAGTTTACTGATGTGTAAAATGTAATTTTAAAAAAAGCCCAAAGCACCAGAAGCATGACTCGCTGTAACATGATCTATAGGAAGAGATATGTGGCATATCTAACACCTGTAAGGAGCCAAAACTGGGAGAGTGAGACATCTTTTTGAAGGTGGGATGTAACCCTAAAGTGGAAAAAATGAAAAGAGCAACTCTCTCTTAGAGAAGCAATGATAGCTTTATGCACTGAAAAAATCTTCAAAATAATAATGATAATGTTTCTATTTCTGTGTCCACAGTCTCCAGAGGGATGGATTGGCCAGGAAGTGACTGGCTTTCATAGCAAAATTACATTATATTTATGTTCAGAAAACAGACGGTGTGATGAGCTCCTGATGCAACACAGAAGATTTACATCTGAGGGTTTTCTTTTCCATAAGTACTCAGGAGGGATCAGGCTGCATCTCTTCAGCAGTAAACAGCCACAAAGAGGGACACAACAGTGCCAAATTGTCTGATCTTAGAAAAATACTTCATTGGTTCAGTCCCTTGAAAATGAGAAAGAGTACTTTTTTCACATAGGATTTTGGAGTGACTCAGTAAGAAGAAAGATATAGGCATATAGGTAGGCAGATAGATAGATAGATAGACAGACAGACAGACAGAGGAATGTGTTTCCTAAACTAAATAGGACTGGCATTAGAAAAATGGATGTGGAAAATGGCAGTATGCATTAAATGAGTGTTGGGGACAAGAAAAGAATGGGGAAATGTTCTTCAGTGTTGTCAATGCCTCATGCAGATGTGTTCCTTTGCACCATGTGACAGAGAAAAAAGGAAGTGCTTCATTCAGGAGAATTGTACTATTTCTTTTAATTGCTTTACCTCCAGTTTCTCTACTGTTCACTTTCAGAAGGCTTTCTTTGTGATGCCTTAGATACGAAACTCTGTTGTCTGAGCTACTTCCACAGAGAACTTTGAAAATCAGTGAAATCTTCAGTTTCATCTAATGTAGATCATTAAAATTGAATTCATACCATTAGTATGGAGGGGCCCTGCAGCCCATCCAGCACGCTCCTTTGCCTTCAGTCCCCGGATGGGGAGAAACAGAACTCGGCAGGAGGCAGGAGTTCCCCTCAGATCCACCTCTTCCCTCCTGGGGACAACTGAACTGTTTGACAGTCACATAGCTCCAGAAGGCTCTGGGGGGTGGCTCTGTAATCTGCTTGAAGGGCTGTATAAAATAATCCTGTGGATAACTGCTTCTAACAGGTTTTATTTTGGAGCTTATTGAATAATTACATCCCACACAGTCTGAGGTGGGTATTTATAGCTCTTGTCCTGCAATTTGCTGTGTGCTGTGTTTTCTGCTCTTTTGTGTCATTAAAGAGAATTTTTGCATTGTGTTAACTATCAATAAGTACAAAATGTAAAACTTGCCTTTTCCTGAAAATCTGATTTGGGAAATGTCAGTCTTGTCTAATGTTTGCTGCAATAAACAGTCTTCTCTTCTATCACCCATCAAAGGCCCCAATGACATCTGCCTTTCACAGGGAAGAGAGAGAGGTAAAAGAAGGACAGAGAGAAAAGATTAGGGTGGACTGTCTGTTCAGCTATTGAGCTTACAGCTGAGCTTGGCTTTTGCTGAGGTGGATGACTGTTCTCAAATTAGTCCTGGGTTCTGTTTTTTTTTAATGAGAGACAATAAAAAGATAATTTAGGGTTATTGTTCATTATATTAATACTTCAAAATTTCTTGGAAATATTATGTTCATATTTTGAGTTCTGTGTTTCTGGAAAAATTGTACGTATCTCCCCTTGGTGAACTCCAAATGAACATCCTCAGAGCATTAACAAACACACAAAGAAATGAAAATAGGAAAGCCGTCTCTAAACTGCCAGAAATGTATTTGTTCAGCTAAGAAAAATTGTAGCACAAACCAGAAGAGGCAGAGTTTTTAATCTGTATCAGCATAATGACAAGAATAAACAAGTGCATTGATAGTTTGGGCTAAATATGTAAGTTATACATTCCAATCAGAACTTGACACTGTGGGATTATTCAGATCCAAGTGCAAAGATGTCCCTTCAGACTTTTCCCCACTAATGGCAAAAGAATTTTTGTAATCCAAACAATTTTATACTCTGTCCTCTTCCAATAAAATATAGAAATTACTCAAATTAATACTAATTAAGTATATATGAGAAAGTACTTCTACAGCAGAGGATTGAGACCTCTCTAATTTCTTCTAAAATGTGTTTCAGACTTGGTATCTGCCATAATCAAAAGGATAAATCTTGCCAACATTATGAACATATCCATTTGGGAAGTCTAAACAAATACGATGTAGACCTGGCTTTTGTCATAGATAAATAGTTCTTTTTGTAGCGAGCCCTGGAGTACTTAAAGCAACCCAGCAAAGTCCAATGAAGTGTCAAGTCAAGCCAGGAACATTATTATTTATTGTCAGTTAGGACCTTCATCACTTACAGACATCACTGAAAATATTACTGGTGATTGATACTGATGGCAATGATGATTACTCTTGCAATAAGCTTAATTAAAATAATGAAGTACTGTTGCACAGAACTTGGTTGTTGCCCAGGCAGGATAATGTATAAGCAGCACAAGGAAGTCATCAGCTCAGAGTGCTTCATATTTCAAGTGTGACATTGCTAGGGAAGCAAAAAGGCATTGTGTGCCATTTCTCCACTATTTCTGCTCCATCTCCTGCATGTATGCATATACAAATAATTGCTGGAATAGACACCGCAGAGACTACCTTTTAGATATTAATCCTGACTATCTTCCATAACAAAGTGTAGATTGGTCATAGTAGTGCTATTGTTGTTTTTATAAGATGCTGCAAGTCTCTGAGAAATGTTTTTTTGCTATTATTCATTAGGGAGCTCTTTGACCATTTAGTTGTGGCAGTTTAATTGATCTTCACCTGCCACAGTGAGTAAAACATGCAGCCAAAGGTTATAAGGAACATGGAGGGAGGAGAGCAATTTCTGACCTCTGTTGTTCTAGGCAGCAAATGCCGGAAAAAACCCCCCAAGCACTAAAGTGTAACATCATCTCATTATTATCCCCTCCTCTCCAAACCACCCATGCTAGCTGAGCTGGTCTCAGACCCAAGTCTCCCACAACATGGGAAACAACTATAAAGATCATGGGCAGCTCCAATTTCAGAGCAGGAGATCTGTATTTATATGTCCCCATATTCTAGGCTTTTTGGATAGAGTTAATTAAGCCAGTATACTGTATAAACATTTAAGGACAAGTTGATTATAAGGGTTTTCATAACAATATTTGTATTTATTGTTGGTGTGGCCTAACAATTCAAAGTTAAGCAGGGATCATTTAAAAATCATTTAAAGAATTGTACATCTGTAATATTAAGTAAGACATGGACACTCATTTAGGAGGAAAGTTCGTAAGAGCTTAGGAAGAAGCCTTTTCTGGGTAGGTAAAATGCAATTGTTCAGTCAAATTAGCAGCTAAGTCTACAGTTGCCACTACATTGTGCTGTTGAGATGGTCTAATTTTGGATATTCTATTTCTTATCCTTCCCTATTTCTTTGATCCCTATCAGATCAAAGATTGATGATGTTTAATGTTACTTTATCTGGAAACTGGCACTTGGTCCCTTTGCCTGTCCATAGCTTATGAAACATGTCAAGTGTTTGTTTTTCTTCCCTGTTACTTTCCACTTACTTTAATTCACTGAGTACTTCCCTTTCTACTCACACCAAAATTTTGAATATAACCTTCCTCTTGAATGAGAAAATACTGTAAAGCTAAGCAGTATCTTGTATAAATTACACGCTCTGCAAGTGAAAAGGAAGAGACAAGTGATGTCCAGATGAAGCAGAAAGGGCATGACTTAGGCACTTGTGTTACTTGTACAGACTTGCAGACTCCTAGCTGAGGATGCACGCTCACCATTCCAGTTGCTCCAGCCACCACTGTTCCAGTACCGCCAGCTTTCTCTTGATTTATGCCAATAAATTATTTTGCCTGAATAAATTACCTTTTGTCACTAGTTAAGCCTGTATCACATCTCTGTTAAGAGGAAGGGAACCACAAAAGAGATATGCAGTCAGTTCAATAGTGGTGGTTGTAAAACTGGTTTCACACAAGATGATATCAGGGTTTGAATTTTCTTGTGCATACCAAGAAGGTATATTTGCCTTTGTAATGAGATGTTTTGCCTGTTAAGCATCCCATAAAGTGCCAGTTGCAGACTGGGAAACCACCTGAATCCTCTCTTACAGTTGCTATAGGTAATCACAGAGATTGAGGTCTAATATTTCTTAAAGAAGGTACAAATGGTTTGACTAACACAGATATGTTTGGCTAAGAATCCTGTTCTCAGTAGAGACCAACATTTTCAGAAGGTACATTTGACTCAATTTTGTAGCACAGTAAAATCTCTGGGGCTTTATATCTTGATATACCACCAAGAAACAGAAAAAGGTTGCGCCATTTAGGCCATTAGACAAATTTACAGGGAAATGCATTCAGCAGTAGTTTCTAAAGAATTACGTCACGAATGGAGCATCAGAGAGAGACCAGAAGAGAAAGAGGAGAGGGGATGTGTGGGTGAGTGTGTTCCCTGAGAGAAGAGAATTACTCAGTGGACAGACAGAGTTTGAGATAAGCAGGAATAAGAAGTTTATTTGGTGGAAGTAAAAAGAAATCCACTGCGTTAACAAAATTTTAAAGGTTTGAGTTGATATGGGAAATGAGTGGGTAAAAAACCCAAATTAATACAAAGAAACTTAGTGTTCAAGATTAGAAATTTGGGGGCCACACAAAGCAAGACAGTGTTGGGTGCTCAATTTTAAGTAAATGTACAAAGTACTTTATTGAAAAAGAAGAAACTAGGCAACATTTAAATGTATTTCTACATAGGACAGTGGTGCATGTTATGAAAACTAAAGCTTCAGAGAGTTTCCACAGAGAAAGCACTCCTTCCTTGAAAAAATTCAAACACAGAAAAGCTGTAAGTTTTCCTTTCAGACCCCAAATGTGCCTATGCAGACACAGTATTCATAGTAAGAATTCCTTCCTTTCAATGTTGATTCACCAGTTTTGCTTGTAACATAGTAAAGCGAGGAGATTCAAAATGGGCAAACGTACCTCTCAGAGAGATTCTGTTGTAAGGTCAAATATATGGACCAATTAGAGAGTTAAGAAGAAAAATTAAAGCATTTCAACTGTAACACCCAGAAGACACCTCAGCAATGTTCCTCTTTAGTTGTTTTTAGAAGTGCAAGTTTTCAGTTCTGCTGATCTTTTCTTTCAGTGTGAAAAAGAAGACTCTTCAGTAGAAAACGTTGATAATAATTTTTTTTTAGGTTTGTCACACTTTTGAAAGGATGAATTAATACCATCGCTTTTCTGTCCTAATTCATTTTTTTACACCCAGATGCAGAACATAGACATTTCGTGCACACATGTCATTAAGAACCACATTTTACTGTTAAAAATTACCTACCTGCTGTGTCTCAAGACATAATCATATATATGAAAAGTCATGGATGTGTGAGAACTATCTAATCATATCTGGTTCTGATCTCACTGTAGCTATTCCCTGTCAGCACCACCTGAAATAGCAAAAAGAAAAAAAAAGAAAAAGAGAACAGAGACTAACCCAGGGACTATTGTAATGACATGGTATAAATTTTGGCAGGATTCTTTTTTTTTCCTATCTCAAAGATGACATAACAGATATTGGAGAGTTTAGAAAAGTTAAGGATGATAAGGAACATGTAAATGCTTCTTATTTTGAGAGGATTTGCGTTAAGGAGAAGATGAATTTAACAACTCATAAGAAGATACTGCATCATGTCTAGTAAAAAGATGGGACATGCACTTTTGGTTACTCTCTATCTTAACTGAAAAATGAAAGTCAATATAATTAAAAGGTAACCTTTTTTTTTCAGTATTTTTCTTAACAGTGTCTAACAAGTGTGACACAGAGCCTCATTTTAGCCAAGTACTTAATGAGATTGAAAAAGGAGAGACCGTTTCCTAAAAGAACGGCTAGCATCATCTTAAACTGAATTTTGAAAAGGTTTTTTCCTAAGCATACAAATAAACCCTCGTGCCTCAGGACAAAAGCTAGCCACTAGACAACAGAGGGCTAACGAGCAGCTTCCCTAACAGAGCAGTTATTCCAGAAGGCTTCAGCTCAGCAGTTCTTCACTGGCTAGGAAAGCATGTTGAGTGGAAATGTTCAAAGGAGTAGAAAACAATTAGGTGTGTAACTCCCATTCAAAGCGGGGGGAGGAGGAGGAGAGGTGATTGCCAGACTTCCACCAGGCTGTTGAAAATCTTCCCATGTCTGAAGTTAAGCATGTGCTTAAATGCCTTGGACTTTCATGGCAGAGACTGGACCCTGGATTAGAGGACTCATGAAGTGGATCAAGCATGGGGAACCCTATGCTGTACAATAAAGCTGAAGTCTCTTTTCCTGTTGTTAATCTCTTTCCTGTCTGTTAGCCTCAAGGCACAGTGAAGAGTTAATTGATTTTCATCCAGGAAAAGAGGACTTCACTGCAAAGTGCAGTCATGGAATTTTTTATTTTATTTTAAGCACCAGGCACACCTGCCAGGCCTCCAATTATTCCTCAGGAGGAGAAAGTCTACTGTTTTTCCTGTGAGGAAACCCTCTGATCCAAGCACTTGTCAGAGGTTTGTACCTCATCTATGCACTGTGTTAATCTGTCTTCCCTTTTAAAACCTGGCTGCTGGTGGAAGTTTTGGTGGTGCCTGTCCTTTTGTGTGGTGGTTAAGGTATTTAACCAGGGAAAGAGAAAGCTGAGGCTAGTTTCCTCCTCAGCCAAGGGTGCTAAAAGCCCTGGGAAATGTCCCCTGCAGCCCTGCTGGCTGCTCAGCAGTGAGGGAGAAGGGGATTTTGAGCCCCTTGGGCTGGGCTGGGCATCCTTCCTGGGGACTAGCCCAGAAAAGGGGAGATTCCTCCACACAGCTCCTTTTTAAAAAAAGCATTTTGGGAGGGAATACACCCTGCTGCTGAGCGCTGGGGGAGGTCTGGAATTGCCCAGTTGGCTTAGGGAGTGGAGTTGGTGCAAACATCACATTAGGCCAGAGCTAACCTCTGATGCACCAGAGATGCACTGCATTTCTGAGGAGATTTGTAATTTGATGACTAGGAGTCACTGTGAGGAACCAGGACTGAAGTGGGATGTTTTGCACCATTTTGTGCAGCAACATTAGGCGTAAGGTTGAGCTCCTGCACAGGTTGTTGGAGCTGCATTGGGGTGCAGCCTCATAGCAAAATCTGAACCATTTTGTGTGAAATCAAACTGCAAGATCTTCTTTGGGAAAGCACAGAGTGCTCCAGTCACTCACAGAAATCTACTTGTGTTGGTCTGAAAGCTTTTGAATTTGCCCCAGCGCTGACACAGACAATATGCACATTGGGTCTTCAGTACCAAAACTTTCCCTCTACAGATCCACTCCTGTTGTACCTCTTTATGTGGAGATGAAGCCTAAAATGTTTGAAATCAATCTAATTCTTATTAAGGTAGCTCAGTCTTTTTTTATGCTTTTTTTTTTTCAGTCATATTGAGCATTACTCTGTCAGAATAGTTTTTATAATATTACATGAGGAAATGAAACTTGCACTGCTGCAGTTTGAAATAAAATAAAAAAGAAAAAAGGCAAAAAGTAAAACATGATTGTGCTAAATTCAAACTTGCACAGGAGAATATAATGGTTTTATATTTTTTTAAAATACCAGAATGAGTTCTGTTGTGTGTCTTGTACCCACTAATGGATTTTAACTTTATTACTATCCAGTTTTATTGGAACTAATCAGAAGACTGTAGGAATGAAAGGACTTCCACATTACTGAAACAGTTAATTTTTTTAAAGCCAGGCTACCGAAGTGCAAATTAAAAGGGAGGAGCAGATCAAATCCATGTGCGGGTCATTTAAGAGCTCACTCTCATTTTTTAAATATAGATTATCCAGGATAACATGAATTCAGCATTTCTATGTAATGTTTCATTGATTGATTCCTTGGGCCAACAGCACGTCTGTAGAGAGACACCTAAAAATGAGTTATAAAACTTTACCGTTGTTTAATATTTTATAACGTCTCAAAAAATCAGTTAGAGGCTCTGCCTTTTCTCAAGTTCTGATATCATGGCAGCAGATCTTCAGCAGAAATGTATTTTTTCATACAAATAAAAGGTAGTTGCCACAAAAGCACATGGCGAGTCATGATTCTGAAGAAATTCCTGGGTGAACAGTAGCAAAGGTGAAACGAATGGCTAACACCTGCCAAAACCTGCATGGAGAGTGCTGATGTCATCAGCAGTGCCATCACTTCACAGCCTCCGCTCAGGTCTTGACAGGTAAGGGCAGGAGGCTATGACCTTCAAATAGTCTATTTTAAGATGCATTTTTTGTGTGGCCTTTTTAAGTCTCACTGAAGCCTGGGCAGGACCCAGCCTTTTACTCATCAGGTCCTTATTTATGTTTATTTATAAGCTTTTCCATGGACGTCATCCCGGTACTGTGTGAGTATATTATGCATATTAATGGCCTTGTCCTCAAGCTATGCTAGGAGTGATGAAAGTTTGATTCCTTGCTCTGACAACAGGGAACAGAGATGCAAAGAGGGGGGTGAGGTGACAGGCCAAGGTCACACACACTGTCTCCCATGCCCCAGCCTCAGCCTTAACTACTGCTCTCCTTTTTGGTTAAGTTATAGCTATTTACTTCAGTGGGAGCTGAAGCTTTCACAGCTCTTACGAGGGTTAAGTCTAAAATGATTGTGGCATATCAATAATGCAATAGACAGACAGAGAGATACACACATCCACAAACTTCAGGACTGAAGCTTCATGAGCGGTTTCACAGACATCCCCAGAGCACCAACGGCGACTTTCTGTGAACAATATGGAGACGACGTCATCCAAGAGATACGAAGTCAGAGGATGAATTTCTGGCTCCGCCATAGGCTCAGCATGGAAGTATTGGTAATGAATTTAATTTTATTGCAGGGTACTGTAAACCAGACATTCTGATGCTACAGACAGCCTTTTTGAACAATATACTCAGATCAAAAGATGTCATTCAGATTTTGATATCCTCCGTATAAAATTGACTTTTCAAACCTTGTTACCCTAAGAATTCAATACCATGCCCTAGGAAGCCACCCTTTGAAGCACTGGGAATACCCAGTCACCATCACAAAGATGCTTAATACAGTTAAGAGTAATATTTGCCTGTTTGCCAAGGCCACTGTTTGGGACAAAACTGCACATGGAAATAGTTAACTCATGTGATAGTAAAATGCTAGTAATCTCTGTTATGTTGACATTTAATAATCAGTCAAGATGGAAAAACACAAAGGAAATCACAGGTATGTTGAAAAGAAAAGCATATTGCTCTCTTCTCTTAAAAGACTACTATGCTGCAGCATCACAACTGATAGTTCAGTCTGACTGGCAACTGATTTAAAGTTTCAGGACACACAGCAGCTGAAATTGAAAGTAATGTGTATGAAGGTGATGTGTTTAGCCTCAGGAAGCAGGGAATTAAACTGTCTGCTGGTAGGAGGTGAGAGGAAAAAACTGGAAACGGAGCAGTCCCTTGTTTTGTAACAGCAACCCACAGGAAGGGGAAAGAAAGAGGGGGACGAAAACGCAGCAAGTTCTCCCTTCAGTGTATCTAACAGGAGATTAACAAAGAATATGCTTAATTATTGCTTCCTGCCCACCTGCCTCGTTCCTTCAAGAACCAGAGCTCATTCAAACAACATTCACTCCCTTAGCAAATGCACTCCTAATGGAATCGGTTACAAATTAACCAAGTCAGTTGCTTCTTTTACCTAGAAGGATTGCAATTAATTTCCTCTACCTTTTTTTTCAGACCTGCTGGTGAACTTTCAGTTTCCAAGGATCAAAATCTTGATGTCATGCTGGGATAAATCAGGGTAACTTCTGTTCAAGGCAGTGATATTGTCTGCATTCACACCAGTCAGTCATCCATCAGTTCTGGATGATCAAATTCACCGTCCTATTTACTGCCTTCAGTAATTCTGTGTTATCCTAGCCAGTGCTAGATTTATTTGGTTAATAATTCATGGGTTGCCTTCAACTTATGACTCTCTGTGCTACACAAACGATATGGAGTAATTAAACTACCTTTGAAGCACCTTGAGTGCTGTTGGCAGGAAGAACAGCAAGTATTTAAAAGAATATTTAATACTGTGCACTGCCGGCATGCATGCTGGGAAACAAGCTTGCATCCCAGAGCCTACCCTGGGCCAATCACAAGAGAATGGCTTAATTGGTTAATCATATAAATTACAGTCACTTAATCATTTTAATCACCATCAGCCAATTAGCTTGGAGTTATGGGCTCTGAGGTAACAGTTATGCAAATGTTTGCTCCACTGCAAGCTATTAACAGCCATATTTTCTATATCAAGCTGACAGTGACTGATGTGAAAAGGGAAGTGAAGGAAGTGAACATTTGTTTAGTATAAACTTCTCTCCTTCTGATTAGAATGAAGCAAATCATGGGAATGGGCTGAAAATAGAGCAGTTGTCTTTTTTCATCATAGAAAAAAGCCTTCCATTGGTTATGCTGGTGTGGGCATGCTGAGGTGCTCTGTGAGGTGTTATTGTAGAATTATAAACAGTGCCCCAGCGCCACTGTCACTTTTAATGACCATTTCAATAGCAGGTTCAGAACAAACGTTAGCATTCAGTTACTGGAAATCCGCAGTGATGAGTGAAGGCTAGTTGGTTATCATTTATCAACAGTGGATAATTTCTCAGAAGAGAGGTGTGACACCTTTACTGCATAACTTCACATTTCTCCTACTCTGTCTCTGCCAAAATCACAGTCTCATCTCCATGACCATACTGGCATCATGCTAGCTTAAATGGACATACTTGCTACTCACAGTGAGGATCAGAATTTATTCCCAGCTCTTTCTCAAAGATGAAAAAGTGCAGATAAGGTTTTTCAATATGTATGGCTCATTTGCACTGTTTGGGTAAAATGGGGTAGGATGACAAAAAGCCAGATATAGGAAATACAGAGCAACAGAAGTACTTCTGGTACAGTGGGATTCATGGTGCATTGGAGCTGGAACATACAAGACTTCTGTGTGATCAGATATCCATTGGTATAGGTTCTGTTCAGGACATATATTATTCTGACTCATCACCAACTCAGTGTCCCTTGACAGTCATGCAAGAAGTTTCAGACCTTCATTCCTATAATAAAGCTGATATGGGGGATAAAGTTGGAGAAGAGTGGGATATTTGTTAACATTACTTTTTTATAGTTTATATTTATCAGCCAAAAGTACACTTAGATATCTAGCAGATAAAGAGGGTGCAACTGGCATGATTCTCTGCGGCATTCAGAAACTCATCATTAGAAGAGTGACATAGACCTCAGAGAAACACTTAGGAGTTGCAAAGTCTCTAGCACATACAGAAATGCACTTGTTATATTTGGTGTGAGAAGCCACAAATCGTCCATTCTCAAAAATGTCTCCCTACCATCAAGGATCTGACCTGAAAGATATGGGGGAAGGCTTCCACAAAACTCTGCAATATTTTAATTTTATTTTTTGTGTTTGATTTTTGTGTGTGTGTTATTGTTTTAAGACATTTGAGGTTGCAAAGTTCCATATTTGAGGCACTAAGAGAAGTACCTACATATATACACATATCACTGTCACCAGAGTTATGTATTATGGCTTAAATTAAATGTGCCTGCTAAGGACATTAGTAGAAAGAATAACAACAGTTTTACGCTATGGTTATTTGAAACCAGTTAACCCATTGTACTTTTTAATATTCAATTAACAAATTATTATAACATCTATTAACCATTTATTAGTCCTGTATTAATTACTCATAATAGAATTTTAATGCAAAGCATGATCATTTTGGCTATTTAAATTACAGTCAGTTTAGGGAGATGGTGTGTGAGTTAGGAGTAACTTATTTCAGGACAGCAGGGCTGATCCTGTCAGCTAGAACAGAAAAATCCCCCCCCCCCCCATACATTAATCAACAGAAAAAAACCTAGGGGCTGAAAAGACTTCTCAAAGTGTTTCCTCTTTGGTGCACAGAAGGAGAAAGTATATTTCTAAATTTCAGCTCAGTCTCAGTGATGCTACAAGTAAATGAACCTTGTGAGTATTCTAAGAACACTAATGAATGAAGTACTACAAATAGGTTGCCACCTCTGAAATGAAAAAATACCTGGTGAAGCTGGGGACAAGATTGCTGCTACAGTGGCAGATTGGTCTGTACATGCAAAGCAACTTCAATGCCAACCAGTAAAGTCTATAGTAGAGGCAGCCAAACTGAATGGCAACTACCCAGAGGCCAACCACCTTCACAACAGGTCTGTGAGCTAGGAAAATATTTACATACAAATTTTATGGAGGAAATTGAAATTAAGATTAAAGCCTTGATCTTATAAAAAGACTAGACCAAGCAGTGTTCTACAGCGCCTACAGAGACAGGATCTGTCTGCAGAACACCACATAAGCACAGCGTTGTGCCAGGATGGACAACAAGGCCATAAATGGCTTGGTGATCCATGCCATGGCTGGAGGTAAACCCAGACCTGAGGCTCAACCCCCAGCTAGAAGACCAGGTCAGGAACAACATGTCCTCTCCCTGTAAAGGAGCAAAACACCTCATTTCATATTTCCAATGTCCCAGTCCTATTGCATCTTTCTATTACCTTATTTGGGATAGATCCTGAAAAAAATACTAAAGTGATACTTCAAATTTCTACCTTTAAGCAATATCCTACATTTCTGTAGCACCAAGGAAGCTACTGTTGAGTAGCGGTATCTTTCAGCTGTTTTGACAGGATCCCCTGGCCTTTGCCATGCCCTCAGCAGAGATACTTATGCCTGGTAAGCACTGCTTGCTCTGTCAAGGTCATTCCACAGCTTCAGAGACATGCTCTGCCTGAAATAAATTAATAACAGAGCACACCTATCAATATTTATTACAATTACTCAGGCAGAATGTAAAACAAAGGCTTCATCCATCAGCAGCGAGCAGTCAGATCATTGCCATGACCCCAGGACCAAGCCCACAAAACCTTCACCCCCTTTAAATGGTGTCATGTCCTGTCAGAAGCAAGGATTGGAGGTGCTCTTCTGCTTCTGCAAGGAAGATGGAGTCAGGTAAAGAGTTCAAGCACAAAGAGATCTTCCTGTAGAGAAGGGAGAGAGCTGCTAGAGCTCTAATTAGCCTTCCACTAAAATACTTCCCAATGCCAAAGAGGAAGTGTTTTTGTCTAGGATATTTATTTACCCTGTTAGGATGAAATCTTCTAAAATTTTTCTATAACCTACATGCCAGAGGATGTCTTTATGATGGTGCTTGTACAAAACCATTCATTTCAGTAGCTAAGGGATCATATTATAGCCTGTTGCTATTCAGCTTTAAAAAACAAATACAACTGTGATTTTGTATCTGTATGTGCACTCTTTAAAAGCCTTAGGATAAGAAAAACATTATTTCCTTGCTAGTTTATTGAATGATCAACCATTGTCATATTTTGCATCTGTCACTGAAAAAAAAAGTTTTTATGAATGTTTAAAAAGATACTTTAATGACAGGTTTTCTTCATTCCTTCACTAGTGCTGTTGTTTTCTTACTCCTACATTCACTTCAACCAAGCAGTGCAAGAGGAATGCCAGATCAGGCTTCCTGAAAACTAGCCTCAATTAAGCCAGGTGGCCTTTGATTGTTAATGATTGATTAGAAAGCAAAAGACAGATTTACAGCAAATTAGTCAATAACTGAGATTTTTTCTTTTTATTGGTAAAAGAGATCTCGTTTCTGCCTTTTTTTATTTTTGGTATTCCATTAAGATGCCTGTATTTATGTCACCATGTATCAACAGAAATGCTTTTTTATTCTGTTGACAAATATGTCACTTAAGAAAGAACATAATGCTGCTGCTGATTTTCCTCATTATGGATAGGTTTGACTATATTAAGCACAATATTTATTGTATTTAGGTACAGCATGGTGCTTGTTTTTTGCTTCCAGGGAGGTCACACTGTACCACACTATTTGTTTTCATTAGTGTGTTGAGGGTGAAGAGGTACATCGCTGCATAACCCCAGAGCCGGAGCAATCTCCACTCAGGAGCAGTGCTGTGCAAATGTTTTTCTCTCTGATATTTCTAACCTTACAAAGAGCACTATGAATCTTTGACCTGCCTTAAGCAACAGTGTGCCTAAGGAGTGGCGTGCATCCCAAACTCGATCAATATTTGTTTCAGGCGTTTTAGTCCAGACAGGCAAGTTATCCAAGGTTGTGAATACCAGCAAACATAGGTAGATGGTTAGAGTTAAATTCAAGATAGGGCAGTGGCAGCAAAGTGCAGCCCCAGTGGAAGTTTAGGCACCTCAGGAACAGCATCTGAACAGGGCCTTTCTGAATCTTACTTTCGGCCTAAATTCCTGTTTGAGTTGAAGTATGGATGTTGATACATCCACTAGCTGTCCTGCCAATTACAGTTTAGCAGCAAAACCCCAGCCACTTCTGGTTTTAGAGGCCCTAAATATTTTAGGAAATCTGGCTCCATAATCAACTGCACAAAGAAGCATCTTAGAGTGCATCAACAAAGCACAGGTAGCCAACATGGACAAGATTTTGTATTGTTCTTTCTCCCCATCTCCTTGTCTCTGACATCTTCACCAGGCTGCAGGAAACACAGTGAGCAGCTGAATGGTATCCAAACCTGAGAGGTGATTGCATGAAAGAAGGCTGGTCCTTGCATGGCCTGTAGTCTGAAAGCAGATACCAAATCAGGAAGGAGAACGGTTGGACTCTGTGAGGGTGACGGTTGAGTTTTTTACATGAATCTCCTTCAAGCACCAGTATAACCGAGTGAGCCTTGTCTTGGGCATGTCAAAGCATCAAGTGCAACCAACAGCTATTCCCTTTTGCTGCAGGGCACGTTTTCCTAACTGACAATGCAAAGTCAATGTACAATTGCAGATTTCTTCAGGGCACGTGGAACTGCAAACTCCCCTTTGACTTTCTCCCTTGGCAGTGATTGCATGTATGGATTCTAAAGATGTTGAAGGGCCATAGGGAAATTAAGACAAAATCACTGCTGTACTACGTAAGAAATGTGGCAATAGAAAGGACATGGTTAAATTCAAAGGTGTGTTCTGTTGTTCAGATCTGGGAACATGGAATACAAGCCAGGTCTGGGCAGTGAATGTTAAAGCAGTAGTAAAATGGGCAACATTAAAAGTATAAAAGGACTATTATAAACTCCTGATTTAGCCTTCTTAATAAAAACTGAAAGCTGGCATTGCTTCCAGTAAGGGCTACTGAAAGTGTGACTGTGTTAGTACAGGTGGGGCCAGGGAGAGGGAAAGGAAGAGAAAACAAAGCATCAGGAGAAAGTGTGCTTTTGGTGTCTGATTTTTGTTTTCATTAACAAAGTTTGTCATGCAAAAAGGGTAGCTGGATTGTTATATAGTGAAGGACAGCTTGAAGAGTCCTCACAGAGAAAACAGAGAAGGAACTCATCTTTTTAAAGTGCTCCATTTTCCATCTTTCTATCCAGAGATTTCAGGCCCCAGACAACATCTAAGGCAGAAGTTAAACTAAGGAGAAGACAGAAGAGTTTACTTTCTTCTTTTTGTCCTGGCCATAAGTGAGAGGCCATTTGAGGTCTCCTAAAGCTCTTTTACTGTGCATTGAGGCAAGCCAAATGACCTTGGACTGGTTATGGGCTAAAAAAAAGCAAACTACTCTTAGTGCACAAGAAATCTGACTGATCCTCTGTAAGGTTCACCACTTATGCCTCTGTTGACTGCACAAGGGCCTTCATCAGCTATTCTTCCTCACTAAAGTCCCTTAGTTACATGCCAGACTCAGGTGCTGTGAACCTGGGGACACTGTGTGACAAAATGCGAACTTGGGATACTGTGAGTGGCTCTTGTCAGTACCACTTCCACCAGAGAGAGCAACCTGTTCTCCACGTGTGCTAGATTTTTAGCAGTGTGTCACCAGTCAGAAATTCAAAGTGCTGAAGGCCTGACCCAACCCTGGACAGTTGCTAGAGACTTTATTATTAGCTTATGACTAAGAGAACTCTGTTCTGTTTGGTTTTTTCTCATACATCGTATGTTGAATCAACTGATGAATTGTCCCCTGAAGAACTCTGCCTTCTTCCCATTACTCTTTCTCCTTTAACTCTTTAGCATAGTGTCTAAAATAATCACGAACTAGAATTAAAATAACTAAAAATGAAACAGCTGTTGACCCTGGTCTTTCAACTGTTCCTTTCAATTTTAGTTACTCCCATAAAAACTTCTAATGAGAGACATAGATTTTTATTATCTTAACTAATTCCAATTATTTTCTCAGTTGTGTTATGCAGTTACTACTATTGATTAAGTTAATGTAGATTTTTTTATTCTTAGGAAAAAATAGTATAGATCTATTTGTGACAGACCAAAGCGTTAGTTTTATTCTGGTGATCTCTAATTGACAGAAATCAGAGTAAAATAGACAAATCACTGAAAGACCATTTCCCATCAGTTTTGAGTTGCCAGTGGTTTTAGATTGACCTAAGTCTGCAATAATGCAGGTGTGAATAAGGATCAATGTGTATAATTAATTTTTGCTTCCGTAGTGAACAAAACAACATATTTGCCTGTATGAATGTCTGTATTTACAGGATAGGGTTTCACGAATGATTTTCCAGATCAGATTCAGAGAAATGGTGTGATGAATAAGGTAAGGGGTATAGTGAGTACCTGCCCTCCCACACAGAATGTTCAGCATCTTGCAGGATTAATACCTTACTAAGGGTTGTTATGATTCACATTTATAACAACCAGCTCACCCTAATAAGAGACAAGCTACATTTCAAACTTTGATCCAAACGTAAATTGGCTGCTGGTCAATTGAACAGAAATTATATCATCACTCACTAAGCTAAAGGCATCAAAAATATGTTGATGTATTTCTCAGTAGCAGTTTCTCAAAATCATTCTGCAGCTTTAATCAGAGAAGGCAACAGAGGCTTGTTTCTCTGGTGCCCTTTAGCTCTGTCCTTTGGGGTCCAAGAGAAGGCGGCTGTGGTTGCGCTCTGGTTCATGGAAGCTCTGGATCTGATGAAAGGAATCAGGCAACAATTTGCAAACTGTGGTTCCTGATGCTGCACTCCTAACTAGAGCAGGGTATCCGGCCTCCTGTGCTGGGAGGAAAAGCCTGTTTTAGAGAGCTAGACAAAACCCCATTATTAACCGGAAGGTAGGCATGGACAAGAGTAGGAATTTCTGTAGAGTTAGACCCCTAGAGATTATAAAAGCGTATTAAGATGTTATGGGACAAAATGCCCTGATCAATCCTTCAATTTTAATAGAAGAAATTATGGAAAGAGGTGGGGAATTGACATCAAGTGAGATACTAGTGCAGTAAATACAGTTAATTGTACTTTAGGAACACTTTGTAAAAGGCAGGGAAAGCAGCTGTTTGATCCTGTATTCATGAGTAATACATCTCTTACAGATCTGTGATTGTTTACTATGCATCAAGTTCTCAGTATTTATTTCCATTTCTATTTCCATTTTATTCCAGATAATTATAAATGGCTAATATTCCCACAAGTACAAAGCTATAATGATGTACTTTCATCTCCTTCTGAGGACTTCATGTCATTTTAAGAATAAGAAAATATTCTCTAACCAAATCAAGTGTTTACTCCAGACCAAAAATATACTCACAACTGTAAAAGACTGAGTGTCTCCCATTCCAAAGGGTGTCTGAAGATTCCTGTCAAAGATCAAAGGATTGTGCAAAGGGCTGTGTGTATGTCGAAATCTGTGTGCACTTTATACACTCTACTGGATAAAAAATGCTGTGAGCAAGGCTGTGAAAAATTAGAGTTTCTTTTGATTGCGTTAACCTGGTTTGTACCACCACCATCATCATTTTACCTCTGTTTTGAACTGAAATATAGATAGAAAGGATTATAGATAGAAATATAATACTGGAGGGCTGTTAAAATGGACAATTTTCCATAAGAGGCATCCATTTCCAGTGGCCTAGCAAAGGCTTGCACTTGAGAATATGGGAAGGTATTTTCAGAGCCATAAATGATAACTGAAGTCCCCAGTCAGAGTTTCACTGTTCCTCTGTCAACAAATAACCATGAAAACTGGTAAATATTTCTAGTACTAATCTTCCAGAATGATGACAGCTTAGTAGTATCATTGGTTAATCCATTAAGTCACCTAATAGAGATTCAAAGTTCCAACTCTGCTGATGACTCATAGAAGTGTCAGTGTGATGCCGTGTGATGCAGTTTGTTTTCCCATATGCTTTCCTGAAAGCCCTAGGAAATTACTCTCACAACAGCATATTAAAAGGGCTTTATTAATACAGCAGAGTTAATCAGAGTATAATCTAGGAAATGCCAGAAGTGCCACAACCAGCCGACTGTTACTCCTCTGAGGTGTTGCAGTCCCCACTAATAAAATATCACAACAAAAATTATAATAAAAAAGCAAACAGATTTTTTTGGGTCAGTCATGCTGTGCTCACTTTGAAAATGACTGCATGGTAAGGTGAGATTTTAAAAGTTCCAAACAGAAGCAATTAAGTTGGTGAAAGAAAATACAGCTATTTGCAAATATGCCTTCTCCTCCTTCACTTTCCAGCACAAGAGTACTCCTAAGGGACCAGTTAATTCCTGCCTGTGTATGTACTGTTCTTTAGGTCACAGTACAGCAGACTGAGACACAGAATTTCAAGCCAAAATTGTTTTGCAATTAAGAAAGTGTTGCAAGGTGAAGTTGTGAGGGGAAATAATAAAAAAAGGAGGTCTTTAGTATCATAACTTTTTTTTTTTTACTTTAATGGGTCTGAAACATATGTTTTAATCTAAGGTACATGCTTGAGAAATATAGTTTTGAATTAGGTCAGACTTAGATGTTTAAGAGAATTCATGAATGAGGGCAAAGCTATATATGTCGCACATTGTGTAATGTTTTGCTTTAAGAGTCTCTGGTTATCAAAGAATGCCTCATGCAAATTGTTGTTAGTGACATACATTAAGAATAAAACCCGAGAAAACACAGATGCTTTTTTAAGTAGCCCACACTGCAAGCACCTTACAGCTAATGGAATCCCTGCCTTACGGCAAGGAATTACTTTCCAGTAGGCCAGTGAGACATCAGCACAAATTAAGACTTTTCCACCGTCACAAAGAACACTTTTGATTGAACCAGGGTCTTCTGAGTTTTAGCCTAACCTTCATAGCCCTAAGCAATCATAGGTAAACCCCTTCATGCTAACTAAAAATAGGCTAAATACATTTTAAATGGCAAGCTTCTGAGAATTGTATTCTCTCAACAACCAGCCATGGAATACAGAACAAAGCAGAGCCCAAGTGTTAATTGCTCCAACCCCATAATTAAATGCAGACATACTGTACTCTGACTGTGATTCTTGAAAGCATGCCCACTTGTGTTTTTTTAGTGCAATAAAAAAACCACCATCAATATCTTTTTTGAGTAAATGCAGTTAGCGATAGCTGATGTGACAATAGGTTATCAGCATAATTATGATCAGAAATGCCTTCATACATTAGTTACAAGCTAAAAAAAAGAAAGCAGTAGTCAAGCCACTGCAAATGATTCTGCTTATTAACATCCAGTCCGCTTTAGAAAGCAGTGAACGTGCATGTGTTTATGTTGTGGTTCTGTCGGGGAATGGCCCTGGATCAGATTTAGTGCATGTCTGCCTGGATGAGCCCATGCACTTAGTTGGACAGATGCAAGCCTGTCTGGTCCAGAAGTCAAACATTCACATCAGCAGAGTACCATGAGCACCCTCATGCTCGTTGCTTCTTTGCTAATATGTCTTAGGTCTGGACAGAAGGCCAACCTACACACATCCAAACCAAAGTGTTTGCAATTAGAGCCGGTGTTCTCTTCCTGCACTCGTGTTCTGTGATCTGAGCTAGCATGAACAGTTTTCACCCAGCTGACAGCATGTAAGTCCTGTCATCCCTCTCCAAGTCTGACCTTCGCAGTTGGCTCTATTTAGGAACTAAATGAAAGTAGAATATTTATGATTTAGATGTGCCAAGATCAAGACTTTACTTCCCAATTAAATTCAAGTGGTTGGTTTAATAAACAAGAAATCCCTTCCAAAAAAATGAATCAATGCATTATATGCCTTCAGGGCTTGGACCCCCTAGGCTACTTTCTGCTTAATGTTTCATTTGCATCCTGCATATTTTCTTTGTAAGTGAGCATCTAGGTCTGCAAGAAAAACCAAAGCTGAGATTCTGTATGATTAGTTGTGGATGCTTAAGTCAAACTCCAAATTTAATAGGCTGCAGGTAAATATGGGCAATAATTTTCATTTCCTTTAGAGGGTGGGCAGCATTAGGGCATTGCTCTCGTCACCACCTGTGCATCAGTGAGGTCCCCTCAAGTGGGTAGGAGGGCAGGGGTGTTGTTGCTCTCACTGTGGGCGGTCTCTCTGAGGAGGCCCTGGTCCCATGCTTGCACTTTGGAAGCGCACTGAACCAGAATACATGTTACCTGAACCAAAATGCTCACAGTCCACCTCCTTCCCCCCCCCCCCTCAACATCCCCTATCCTCTGGGCATTTACCATCTGTCTCCAGATTCCCATGCAGAGAGGGGTTAAAAGCATTGCTACACTTACATCCTATGCTCAGTGGACTTTGTACCACAATGGTTTCTTCTGTGCCCCAGCAATACTGGCTGGTAATTTGAAAGGTGCTTTATGATCCCTGCAGAGTGAAATAAATTTGTAAGTGAGAGGTAAAGCCTTGCATCTGAATAGTGCTATAAAGCTGTTTAACTCCAGCAAGTTATACAGTCCTAAATAATATCCCCTTGGGGGCTGAGTGAATTCTTGTGGGAGAGGAGGAAGAGTACTGCCTTAGTACTCAAATATAATACAGCTAGTGAATTAATCAATGAACTTTTTCCTCCCATATCACTACTGTACCCTACTGTTGCATTTGCATGCTGCCTTACGTATTTCCTTAGAAATAAGACACTAAACTTGAGTAACCTGTGTTTGCTTTATAGAGTCTCTGACACAATCCAAACATCTTCCTGGAAAAAAATATAAATTGTTCCTTTCTAAATTTGTCCTGTGGTTTCAAACAGAAAATATTATTCTACTGAAGCTGTTAAATATGGTGCAATTGTTAAAAGTTAGTGGAATGCTCAACTAAGAGGCAATAGCATCCTTCGAACAGGTAAACCATCCCTGTAAACTGTCTCAGAGATCCTTATTAATAACAGTAAATAATTACTATTAGTTCTATATCCAAACTCTTTTAGGCTCATGGGAATGCAGAGAGAGAGACCTGACTTCACCAATGAGAACTACAGCTATTAGTTTGGCAGCATTGAACCCAGATTTATGGTATTCCATTAAGAAGGAATGCCTTAACTCTACAACTGTCACCACTGCATTGATGTCAAAGGAAGTGCTCTGCCTGGCTTTGCTGACTTGATTGATGGAAAATAGTATATCAGTCTGGTTGCTCTCTCTCTGATGAGAAAGGCAAGTGTCCTGGACCCCTGAAGCTACAGCAGAACTCCATATTTTTTTACTCTTGGCTAATTTTCCTGAATTCTTTGGCTCTGGCCAAAAATAATAGAGTTGATTTTTTTTACATTGCCCAGAGAGGAAGCAACGCAACAGGCAGAGCAATGAAGTTGAACCCTTTTCACCTTCCAGTCCACTTCAATTTCAAGCTTCAACTCTGAACAAATGCTATCACCAAAAGTGGGCCAAACTTAAACAGTAAACTCAAAAAACTGTGTGTTTGGAGATCACTGCAGATTGAAACTCAGACAAAATCTGTATTGCAGGATAAAGATTTCTTTCTGTGGGTCCACTCTCCCAGCAGACTGCAAAAATACTGGCTTCATCTCTGGTGAATACTTAAAATAGCACCTATTCCTGTAGCACATTAAAAAGGCACTGATTTTTTGCAGAGTGGGGAAGTTCTGCTCTTGCTCTTGAACAGACGGAGAATTGAGACACACAGGAAATGTCTAGTGAGTAAAATAACCAGGGACCATGATCTGGCCCTGAGGCCAGGCAGCACAGCAGGGCTCAGCTCTACATACCACAGTTCTCTTCTTTCCCTTCCCTAAACCTTCAGACCCAAGGTATTTGAGTCTAAATTGCCTGATGGGAACAGAACCATGGGAACAGAGGAGCACATGCACTCCCCTGAAGTGTGTCTGTGTGTCGTTTGGAAGAAGGGCAATCAGCACAGCAGCCTGTGCTTGGGAGCATGCTAGCAATTACAGGGCATGGGCAACTGCCAGCCTCTGCTGCAACCCTGCTCTTCCTGCCAGGGTAGGGACAGCAAAAGGAGCTGTGTCTCCTTTTATGGACTCTTAAAGGACTTGGCAGAAGACCAGCATTCAAGTCCATACATATGATCCCTGAAACTCTCTTCTAAACTTATTGGCATTTCAGTTTTTAACAGCTGAACCAGGTGGGTAACATTCTTCATTCTGTGTATGTCCCCAACTGCTATAATGACCCAAGATATTTGCCTTTCTGCTCTGAAAGACTTCAACCAGATCAGAGAGGGTACTACTGTCACTCAAGTCAGGAAAGTAAGGTAAGGAGAAGGCAGGATCCACAATCAGGTAGATTAGATTTGCAAATGAGATGTCCATGTGTACACAAATACACAGACACACACACAGATACGAGCTATGTGCATGCACACATGTGCATGCACAGTGCAACAGACAGGGCCCAGTAAAAACTTTCAGAACCATCTAACATATATGCAGCAAACAGGTTCTGCAAAAACCAGTGCCAAGTGACATCCCCATAGTCACATTGTGGGGGGACTTTCCATGTCTGACCCTGCTCCCATCTGTAGAAGGCACTGTGTTTATGGTGCTGAGTAAGGATTTGAAAAATCCGAATTCGTGAAAAACCAAAAGGACAGAACCACAGCTAAATTACATCCCATACACAAGAGACAGAGAAAAGAGTAAACCACATTTTTCTATTTTCACTTTGGGTCAAAAGTAAATTCAAATTATGGAAGATAACATTTCATCACCTTCTTGTCCATACACATTGATGTTTTTGATCCTATGGATGAAAAAAAAAAGAAATTTAAGATGCTTTCTGTTAGTTTTCTTCCTGTGTTATTATTAGAAATTGTCCCTGTAGACTTAAAACTAATGTTCTCTTTACAGAAATAATCTCTATTATTCATAATATTTTGGCGTGAAATTAGTCCTTCCACAAAGCCTTCCTATCTCATCTGGGAAAGATTAGTCTCTACTGTCTTCTTTCACTGCCCTCTTCTGTTACTCATCTGCTCATACTTCATCTCATCCAAAGCTTTTGCAAAAGCAAGGGGCTTACACTGAATTCATTAATCAGCGTTTCTGGAGTTAAGATGTGGGGAAGCCTCACTCCTGCACATCCTCTCATCGTTGCTGTGCTTATCATCATCTTAAATTGGTTTGTCAGCCAGCCACTCACCTCAGTTGATGTTTCTTGCTATGCCAGCATCACACTCCCTATAAGAAGTCATAAATTATGGCATGTAGCGAGATTCATATACCATTGAGCCAAAATAATCACTCAGAATTTTGTTGCTGACATTTCCCTCACAGCTTCTTGCACAAATGGGTGTTTCTAATTTAAGTTTTTACGTTTTCTTTCCACCAATTTTCATTCAAGTCTCATACTTCTATTAAATGTGAATTATGGAGCTAACTCAGTTCACTGAGTTATTTCACAAATTATTAACCCAGATTATTCCAGAAACCATAATCTCTTAATTCTTTCTTCCAAAATGTATTTACATATTAGGTTTCTCTACATTGGTCCCATGTAAGAATTGAGATTGCAGCGATCTGATGTTGTTGCTTGAGGACTACTTGTATTTGCTGCATGGGAAATTCAATGTGAGCCATACAGAAAAGATCATGAACATAGCTGTGTACAGAATGGTTTGAAAACAGGTCTTTTCCACAATAGGGAGCAGATTTTTCTCTACATTTGCTTGATCACCATCTTGCCCTTTCTAATACACTTAGTCATCACTGTTTTAGAGTACCAGGCAATGTGATTCAGCAATCTTTGGGAAAACATAGCACAGATGCGTTTGGCCAGTCTGCTGGCTAATTGATAATATATCAGCTGACAGTCTGCAGGGGCACTGGCTGCAGATGTCTCTTGTTGAGAGTTCTGATGACCATTATGAGTGCATTAAGCTTTGAATTTTGTATTTTTGTAAAGAACTCTGATCAGCTGATGGACATTTAAATATTCTGAAATAAATATGCTAAACATATTCCTGACTATCAGATTTTATTATCACAGTCTGCAGTTGCCAGGAATTTGTTTTTGATATATTCATAGAAGGTATAGATAGAAAGAAGCAGCATAAGCTTTATTTGATAATACATATATTTAATTGTTTGCATTAACTCTGATAGGAAACTAGAAAGTCCTGTGCAGCAACCTAATACACACTCTCATCTTTCTGTTTGATTGCAGACTTTCAAATAACAATTGGCAGGACTAGCAGAACACAACAAGCATCTGTGTCTCTGCTTCGGTTTCTGTTGCCACGACAATTATCTGTATGAAACTGGTTCATTACGGTAATATGTGCTCCACCACAACAGACCTAGTTGGTTTGTTCTAGTCACTCTTCAGAGGATTTAGCTTTTTATTACATTGAATCAAAATGAAAGAAGCAATCTCAATGAATAGCTGACTCTTGAGCTAAAACATGTTTTAGCCATTCATTTTTCAACAAGCTTTCAAAACTGTATTGCATATTTTAGCTATCAAAAAAAATACTATCAAGATGTGTTACTCATTTTAAACAAATGTTCCTATTGTAGTGTAAGATTTACATATTTTTTCTGGCTCTTACTCAAAAGGATTCTTCATGGGGATCAAAGTGATAAAGTTCATTACATCAGAAAACTCACTCAGATCAACTTACAGTACTTCAATGAAAGCGAGTTTCCTTTGCTGGAACAGCTTAAAGTACATGCATATATTTTGATGTTCCTGACTGCAGTCTTGTGATGTTCTCAGCCCAAATACTCTCCTTGTCTCCAGAGACACAGAAAAAGTCATGCAAATATTCCTTATACACAGGACACAATGTTGAAAGTTACAGCTTTAACAGAAATTGAAGTTAACACTCCACCAAGAGCTTGAATGCATCTTTCAGAAAGTTTTTTACTGTCTTCAGTAGGTTCATTATTTTGGCAGCAGGCAGACACAGATTAAGTTGCATATTTAATGAGCTATATAATTTTAGGTCTATTACTGGCAGCTTTCCCTACAGAATACTGTCCTACTGTTCAAAAAGTAGCATTCCTTTACATCTCTTCACCCATTCAAGAAAATGAAAGTAAGATCAGGTAAAGAATATTTTAAACCATTTTTAATGGAAAAACGCAGATCCATCCATTGGAACATTTTATCAGTGGATTTCACATAAATATTACAAAGGTTTGAAGGATCCAGAATGGAGTGGCTGGTCAGAGGGGATAGGGTAAGTTGTGAACACACAGAGAGAAATTCCCAAACATTTCCTGAGTTTACCTCAGCTATTAAAATGCTGGATCTTCTGAGCAGGAATTTTTTTCTTTCCTTTAAAACTGGTTGAGCTTAAGACCTCATTGCATCAGAAGACAAAAGCAAATCACAAGCACTGGGATTTTTTTCCAGAACAGAACTCTTGTTTTCCAGCTGCTCCTACATAAGTGACTAAAACTGATGGCCCCATCATCTTTTATTTGCATAAGCTTTCTGATTTCATGCCACATGAAATCACCCTGAGCTGATCCCCATAGCTTATGATTATTAGTCAACTGTGATTTCAAATAGATAAATATTCCTGCCAACATTTGCTTATCACAAATGTAGACTGTGATACAGCTGGCTGAGTTACTCCCAAGTTAACTTTTTCCACCACTTTAATATGTAGAGGGAAATTTCTTTTGACATGCCCACCTGGACAGAGCCCCTTTTACAATTGCCAGTTAGAAGGTACTTCCATTCTGTCCCCAGACAGATCCCACAGTAAATGGAAGAGATGAGGCACAGACAGACTCGAGGCATGCAGACTGGTTCATGCCATGGTTACAGATAACGCTGATCTGCTACTATATTGCCCAGACAAGCAACGCCAGCCTGTGTGACAGAAATGTGCTGACCTGTGCAAAGATAAGTATTCAGTAAAATGGATTATGAAAGAGCTAGAAAGTGATGGGTTGAAGGCATGTGTTTCCCTGAGTTCTCGAGGTGCTAACTGTGAGTATTTGTAAATGATGTGTGGATAGTTTAGGTTTAAGCCCAAGTGCTGCCCAAGTACTTGCACAGTTTTGCTTACTAAGTGGGTCTTAAAAATGACCAGAAAGGCTTGCAGAGTTATGCTAAATGTGGAGCAGTAAACCTACAGGATATTGTATATCATTTTCCTCCCTCTCTCCTTCCAAAACTATTTCTGTGTCTGGCGTTAGAAACAAGCCCCAGAGAGAATACCAGGCCGTTCCTGTCTTAGCACTAAGTCATATTCAAAAACTTAAATCCAATCCCTCTGCTCCCTTTTCTTTCACAAGCTGGGGAGAAGGATACTATTTCAAAATGAGGGAAAATATGATAATCTCAGGAAAACAGGTGATTTCATGAAATTTTCACAATGTTGAGATGAAATCTTGCTGGAGATCCTTATGGAATTTCACTGCCACTAAGCCAGAATCTGAATCTTAGGTAAGGTTCAGCCTCTCACTTGAAACCCAAACCTTGATTTAAAGCTGATCTTGACCCGTATCTAGTCAAGAACCTGTGAGTTTACATATCAAAGAAGCCTTGAGCTGTTTTTTCCTTTTTAAAGCTGATGTGCTCCTGTTTGTAAAGTGAAGAAGAGAGTGTTTTCATTTTATTACTATAGTACCTTACATTTCTATGGTACTTTTTTATCCCCAAAATTCTTAAGTGCTTTTGAAACCATACAGAAGGATTTCTTAATCCACTTCCAAAATACAACTCTTAATGCACTACCATAGCAGCTTAGTAGAGAATGTAGACCAGAAGTCTTTAGTGACCACAAACAAACAGGACCTTGGTTTTACGTTTCACCTAAAACACAGCAGCTCCATCAGCAGTCTCTTGAACTCCAGACTGAGTTGTCGGTTCAATTCCAACTGCAAAGAGAGACTGTCATCTAAATCACAGATGCCACTTGCAGCAGCACCAACACATTCCTCTACTCAAGCCCTTGTCAGCCACAAATCCACTCCAACCCTTGAGATGCAATATGCCTATGCTGGAAAGCGTAAGAAGGGGTCATAGAGGGGAGAAGAATATCAGAGAAAAGATACTTGCCACCAATCTACACTTTCTTCTTGCCAAAATACAATCCACCTGTCATGTCTAATTTTAGTTATTATCTTGTTTATAAAAACCCCATAAAGAGACTTGCTTTAAACATAATACCACTGAGGCATAGAAGTCAAGCTATTAACACATAAAGCTCAATCAATAAATTACATTAATTCATGTAATGATCACATTATTTTAAAAATAATCATAACAGCCCCTCTGGTAATATAAAACATGAGCAAACATACATTTCAAATGATACCTGAATTATCCCTCTCCCCAGAAATCATAGACTCATCTGATAACATTGGCAATTCACAAAGGCTGTCTATTTTTTAATGGAGTGCATCAGCAAAAATAAATTTCTGAATCCACCTGAATATTTTGAAGACAAATTATCTAAAAACATTTTTGCGTTGTTTTAAAACTCAGACTTAGGTCCTTAACTTTTTAAGTTACCAACCCTTTAAAATTATGCAGAGATGAAAAGCAATCGTTGCAATATTTGTTTGGTTTCTATGTATGCAAGTCCAATAATGTAAGAGCAAAACATGAAAAAAGAAATCGTTATAAGGGTAGATGAGGAGAGCAGCAACCTAAACCAAAATATGTTTCAAAGGACAAGGCTTGCAACTGCAAAAGCTGGAGGCTAACTAGCAAGTTGGGAAGTCTCATTTTTTATATGTCCAACTAGATACACCTCTAGTTTTCATAAGAAGTCTTGAATTTGGCACTTTAAATTGCAAATGTTATTTGAATATTTTGTCTGGAAAGTGAAATTCAATGAAAGAAAGAAAGAATGAATTATTTTTGTGGATTGTATCTATGATAAGAAAGTAGCAGACAAAAGTGAGTATTTGTTGCAAGTTTGAAATTCAGCCATTTTCATTTTCCAAGTAGAAGACCATAGGAATAGTACAGGATTTGGGTCCACTTGCATGAATCTGGAAAGCTATGAGCACTATATCAGGCTAAGGCAGATGCAGAGCAGGAGCCCCAAGTGATAAGCAGCAGTAAGGCTGGAACACAAGAGCTAATAAAATGAGTCTCACTTAATTCCCTTCATCTTTTCCTGTGAAGTAATTTCTTAAGAGTTTAGCTTGGTCCAGAATAATTAAGAATACAGCACTAAAATAGGAAAAACAGTATCAAGTCAGCTTTTTCCTTAGTAAAATATGCAAAACCTTACTGTACTATTAAGGTACACAATCCAATTATGAAAGTATGTAAAATTGAAATAATAAACATGTAGTTTGATTAGATGGGGATATAAAAGCTGTTGTAGTAAAATCAACATTTGAATGAATCAGGTTTATGAAAATTAAACTAGCAGAGCCTGCATATATTACTTAAGCATGCAAGCGTTACTAAAGCATTCAACATTTATAGGGAAAATAGTGGAAGTTTTGTTTTCATCTAGAATGGTATCACACATAGGCATGACCTCTGTCACCTCTTTAGTGCTAAATAAGTGAGCTTATCACGCTTTGTGGCAAATGACTTTTCATTAATTTTCATTGTTTACTATTTCCCGCTAAAAACCCCCCAAACTTTCAGGACATTATTCTTGGCACTGCAATGTATTAAATAATCATAATTTTATGCATGCAAACAATGACTAGTGTTTTTTTTGCTCACTCAGAAAGTGTAAAAGAAGGTCCACTCTGCCAGACTGCCTAATTTGTGCTGAACACAGAAACGTCAGAGCTATGAATGCCTGTTTTTCTGACAGAATGTTTCTGTAAGTGAAGCTATTCAGGTTGCTGCCCTGAAGCTTTCTCAGTTTCCAGACTTCAGCCTCTATTTGTTGCAATAGAAAAAAGAAATGCAAAAATCAAAATTTCAGGTTAGTCTTTGTATTTCATCTGCAAAAATGCATTCAAAAAACCATCCATTTCGAAACCAAATTCACCAAAACAGATGGAGTGTGGATAATTTTCTCCCATGTGTTCACATTTCTATCACAAGATTGTTTCATACACACAAAAGTGAAGGGTCATATATTATGCAAATGGCAATAAGAAGAAATGCAGTATTAAGTCTGAGAACCCATCATGTGTTACAACACCTTGAGGGCCACTGTCAATTGCTAAAAGAAAAAAAGGTGGATGCTGCCTAGGGATGCATATCTGCTCTATTTATGGCCCTTCTGTTTCCTTTATTATCCCAAATTGACACATTTTCCTTGATCTCTTTCTCTTGCTCCAGAGATTCATTCAAAGGGTACTTTCCCAATGAGGAAGCAAAGCTTTAGGCTTTTTCTTTAAGCTTTTAGACTTGTTATCCTGAGTTTAGGAACTGTAAGGCTAACTCACTCCTCTACTTGGAGGGGAGATATCTGCTTATCTACTGACCACTTTAGTCTCTTTTTCAACCCTTCCCTGTGGCCCTTGGCAGCAGATTTGAGTCTCTTGTCTTCATATCAGAGAAGTTAGGCTATCTCCTCTCAACCCTGGCAAGCATGCCCAATTGCTTGAGGGTTTAAAATAGTTAAAAGGGATGTGGAGTTTTTACTCCAAGTTGGTTTGGTTTTTGTTTCCTCTTCTTCTTAGTAGCTGCTATTAGCCTTACCCTCGTGTTTCAGTGAGTTTTTTTCCCAGCAGGGAAACTGCTTGCTGCAGGGTGCTTTGTTGCTTTCATAAATCTCTAATTAGGTCCCTATCTGATTTAACAAGAAGTCAATCCTGTCCCCTGTCATCTTGAAAGCTTTACAAATCTCTGCTTTTTGAAGATCCCAGTGAGAAAAAAGCCTTCTACCTATCCCACAACTAATCTTTTCTACTTGCTTTGAAGGCGTTCCCTAATACCTCCTCCCTAAATAAAAATGAGCAATTAAATAGGAAAACATTGTAACATGCATTTCCACGCTCAAAGGGCGTCTGTTGGGTTGTTAGGAATGGTTCCTGACTGAGGGCAAGGCCTTTTACTGGCAAAACCAGGTATAATTAAAGTAGGTGCAACTCCACAATGCTTTGGCAATATCAATATATTACTTGAATTTCTGAACCTTTGGTTTTTTGGAGGGATTTTTGGTTGGTTGGTTTGTTTTTTAAAGGTTTAATTTACTTTAATATTGTCTAACAACCACAATTCTAGATGTGACAATAGAGGGTGACCAGTGGAATTTGTTAATATCCACCTAGATGCTGATCACTCCTTGTTTAGCAGATATAGGAGAAAAATGGAAGAAGCAGCTTTTTAATTGTTAGAAACCCAGTCTGGAAACAGACCAGCAGAGTACAAGCATTGATTGTGTGCCTGAGTTACACCCCTGGGCTTTTAAAAGGAAATGTAACATTTCCAGAGTCTGAAGAGTTTATTGCTGTACATGTAACACAAATGGGATTAAGAACAAGCAGTTTCCCTGATAGCAAACACTGAAATAATCACACTCATGTTACCCTCCTCCACAACTTACATGGCTACCTACTTCTTTTGTGGCTTTTGACCCCAAGGGAAGCCAATCTTAACCCAGTGGTTGCTTGGGAGAGTCATCTTTCCCTGCAGCTTTCAGCTTAAGTGCCAAGGACCTGACAAGATTAATACATCTACTATGAAGTCATGCAAAGTACATTGCGAGAGATGCTGGGTGTCCTACACTCATTGGAAAAAATGAAAAAAACAGTGAGAGAGCAGGAGAGCAGACTGGAGAAATTTCATGGCGTGCTTTTCTTGTTGTCATACTCTTCAGTCCACATCCATCACTTATTCCTGTGTATGACAGAAGGCAGAGCTATATGGTCAAATCTGATCTAGTGTTTTTCTATTCTTACCCAAGACTACAGTTCAAAAAGAATTATTTCATAGGAATTGTTTCACTTCAATTATATGAGCAGAGTTTAACACAGGAAATAAATCATGGCATTTATTTCTACGAGGTTTGAACTTCAAATTTTTACAGATTTCTTCTCCAAGCAATTATAAAATTATAAAAAGTCTGAACAGGGAGAAAGGAAGAACTGGAGACACAGTTGAGAATTAATAATTAATGGTCACTAAGAACTTCAGTTCTTGATATCATTGAGAAGACAGACCCAGAAATAACTTCTATCGCTATGCCATAGTGGTAAGTGCCAAAATCCATCAGGAGTGCACCTGTATCCCACATTTAGCTATCACTGGGCATTAATACCGTAAATCATTAGTACAAAAGCTAAAAAAATCACCCCAAATCCTAAAGGACAAATGTATTGAACAGTAATTACTGCATCTTAGCAGGGCCAGAGCCTCTGTTTAATGTTTAATGCAAAGCAGAAGACAAAACTCCAAAGGTGCTGTTACACAGCCTGCAGTGATCCTGACTGTAAAACCCAGTAGCTGGGTGACTGAGCTAGAATGTTAAAAGCATTCCCAAGGAAGAATTTGTCACTTTTCCTTGTGAACTGTTTGATATAAACTACTGTCACTGTCAGCAAACAGTACTTTCCTTTCCCTCACTTGAATTTTTCAGTGTCAAATGCTTGAAGGGAACTAGAGCTTGCACCTCTGCAGTACTAAAGGGCTGGCCAGTCTTGAACATGTTCTCCTACCATAGAACCATAGAATCAACTGGGTTGGAAAAGACCTCCGAGATCATCAAGTCCAACCCTTAACCTTAAATCATAATCAGGTCTGCTCTTCACCTCATCTTTGGAAAGTGAGCAGACTCACTCTTCCTCAGCATTGCTCTTCAGGTAGTTTTCCACACACCAGGACCATGTTTGTGCAGCACGACGCCACCGGCATGGTTTCATAGGCAGGGTCAGGGAGAGAGGTGCCTTTAGCCGATGTAGCAGTACGAGCAGAAGCTCCAGAATAGGTGATGTTCCAGCAGTAAAATTACACATCTGCTGGTGTAATCTGTCTGCGGCTGCTCAAAGCACACCTTTGCCTGTGGCAGTGCATGCACGTGATGAGTGTTTTCCAGGTTGCAGCACTTACCAGTATCACTAACATATGTCCTAGTACATTTGGCCAAAACGCTCCTGGAACTTTATCTAGGATCACATCCAACTTTCTAATATGCGCATCTCTCTAAATATCAAAGCTAGCCACTTTATCCTAAAAGTAACACTGGGACATCACCAGTGCAAAGGAAGAGCACTAGGATATTGATGTGCAAATGAGGAGACAGGCCAAAATCTCAGGTTAACTCTAATTTAAAAGCTACTTAGTAGAGAAATTGTCAGACACAGCAGGTCACTTCTTTGCAGCTTGAATTTGCATGTCAATACACAGCATTCTCCCTCCTTAAAGGTAGATGGTCACTGAAGGGGGAACATAAGGTAGCCAGGGGCTCTTTGGAGAAGGGTCTTTGTGAGAATAGAGACTTAATTTTGGTAGGGTATGCAGTCTGGAAAATGCCTACATATCGAACATGTAGACTAACAATGGAATAGAAATGAGATCTGTCACCTGGCACTGTTTTGGAAGAGGATCAAGTCTATTGCAAAGGGCTTTCCCAAGTGCAAGTCATTCTTGTCATCTAAATCAGAAGAAATAAAGTATAAAAGCAGCTCATCAGCACATTAAAGGGTCAGGAATCCTATGGAAAAAACCTGTAGACACATTCAAACACTACAGCAATACTGATGTCATGTGTGACAGTCATGAGCTATAAAGTAGGGGGTGGAGGAATACACCCACCTATGATCCCACATACAAAACTCTATGAATGAAGGAAAATAAGCAATCTATTAAATTATATTGGATCTCTTAAAAAACTTGCATTTCACATTAAGATAATAAAAGAAAACAGTGACATTGCTGCTGCCTGGCTCTTACGTCCTGTTAGGTACATTGCATTATTTCCAAGCAATGACAAACAAAATTGAACATTTCTCCAAAGGTCACATCTATCACAGTTTTTATTTTCTCATTTGATTCAGTGTATTAGGATCTTGTTATTTTTTCTATTTTACCTGTTTGGTGAAGTAAGTCATTCCTCCTCTGGAGAGAAACCAAATGTTATTTATAGAGTTGAGTGAATATTTCACAGCAAATAGCCTATCTAGTCAATTCAAATTTTCCTTCTGTTCATTATTTCTTTATGATCAGCTTGCTATTTGTTATCTCAAATTAGGGACAATAGTTCAGCCTAGACCAGTGGAAGATTTAGGCTGTCACATGCCAAGTCATCATACTTCATCATATTACAGCAAATGAAATTATTGACAGTTGAATGCTAATTCCTTTGTCCATTAGCAGTAAAGCTTTCAAATAGGACACCACCACTACATTCAGGGTGGCCTGGCAAAATTTTCCTTTCACCTTGATTAAGACTTTCACAACTCACATGGTCACCCTGCAAAGGGAAACAGATGAAATTGCAGCACCCAGTAGAGTATCAGCGATAAAGTCTTTCTAAAGTCTTTCCCAGAGTAATAGGCATTAATTTCACAGTTAAAAGTACTGCACGCTAGGAAAAAATTCTGATTTAGACCTCTATTTCCTGGATCCTCTTTCAACAGCTAGTTTAGGGACTTGCACAGATCTTTCACCTAGAGCCTGGATTTTTTTCTGGTTCTGGTTATTATAGCATGAATAGAACAAGAAAGTTCTATTCTAGAAAAGATAGTTTACTCTTTCATGAAGGCCTGGAGATTTATAGTTGCAAAGTGGTCCTTTTGCAGGCAGAATGCTACAGTAAAGCCACAGGTTTCTAACCTCACCACAGCATAGAGGAGCATGGAGACATCTCATTGTACACCAATGTGCTTGGATGTCTGTAGGAAACACCTTGGTAGAGCATGCACAGAGAACCAGAGTTTCTGGGACAGGATCCCTCTCCCTCCCCAGAGAAGCTATGCCCTCAGGAATTATGCTAATGCGTACTTCTGTACATGACAAAAAACATACTGAAAAGAATCCAACAAAGGACCATGAAGAAGGGACTGGAGCATCTCTTCTGTGAGGAAAGGTTGAGCGAGCTGTGAGTGTTCAGCCTGGAGTGGGGATTGAACAAGGATCTTATGAATGCATATATGTATCTGAAGGGAGGGTGCAAAGAGGACGGAGTTTCTTGGGTCTTTTCGTTGGTGCTCAGTGACAGGACCAGAGGCAAGGGCACAGAAACTGAAACACAGAACACTCTGATTGAACATCAGGAAAACTTGTTTCTGCTGAGAACTGGCACAGGTTTCCCAGGAAGTGGAGTCTCTATCCTTGGAGCTATTGGAAAGCCATCTGGACATGGTCCTGGGCAACTGGCTGTAGATGGCTCTGACTGAGCAGGGGAGTTGGACCAGATGACCTGCAGAGGTCCCTTCCTACTTCAACCATCCTGGAATTCTGTGATGCTTCACATACCTGGAGCCACAGGGATGACAGATGGCTACTCAGCCTAGCACTGGCTGCAACTTTCAACAATGGGTTGTCCTTGTTTTCCATGTTGTTTATGAAAATGTTAAATAGTCCATGTTCCTAATTGTGACCCCCTAATTCCTGACTACTAGCTATTTAATATTTGGCTACCTTTCATCAACAAATTTGTTGATATTAACTTACAAGTCCAGACAATGTTCCCTGCTGCTCATTTTTGAGAGATCCTCTCATATATATAATATATAATTGTGATATAATATAATAAATGTAATATAAATCAGAAGTCAGCTTCACTCTTTGTATTCACTATTTCTTGCAAAATTATTTTGTTTAATGATACAATCTGATCTTTAAAAATGACCTGTCACTTGTTTTAACTTGAAGAGCCACATTTCAATTCGAATTGTGCCAAAAAAAATTAACATGGGAGAAAAAGTCCTGTTGTGGTGAAATAACTGGTAAAATTTCCACTGACTTCAGGAGCACTCAGATTTTTTTACTTGCTTAAGGTAGAATTACATCCAAGTGGCACAACTCAAGTCAAGATGGAAATAAAGATGTCTGCATGCATCAAAAACATCTGTTGCAGTTTTTCAGAAAAGCACAATACTTCTCAGGTCTGCCATACAGCACAGCTGATGAACATGCCTAAGGCTATCATAATTTTTCCCACAGAGGTAAGGAAGTCCACGAGAAGCAGAATTACTTTCAGTATCATATGCATTTTTAGTAAATATTTTGGTAATATTTTTTTAGTACAGTACAATTTGTTAGGCTTTATGGCAAGCAGTAAATTAATAAGACCTACACACTGATTTTTATTACTTTAGGTAGAAAGATCACAGCCCTCTCAGTGTAACTGAGCAACTGTAAATTACTGTTAACAACTAGATGAGAGAGAAGGAAGTGGAAAAGTCACCTCCACATTGATGACAGTTTCCTATTCTTCCTTTGTGGCTTTTGGGGAGGAAAGCTTTCAAATAAAATAAATGAATAAAATAAAGGGGAGAATAATGTGTTAGAAACCCTCTATTCCTACCAGGGCTACCGAGGACTTTGTAGCTCACCATCAAAGGAATTTGTTACAATGAGCAGGATTGTCAGCCACTATATTGTTAAAATACATTTTTCATGAATGCAAATGTATTTCAAAATCTTTTAAAACCCAGGGTCATAAAAACAATCCCCCACAGAGAAAAGTTTTAAAATCAAGTTAATATATCTTGTTTCCATAATAATAATCTCATTAGCTCCATAAGAATACAAAGCCTACTGTGTGTTGCCACTCCTATATTAGAAAAACAACTTTCTAGGACAGTATCAGGATGCTTTCCAGAGTGAGCATTTAAAAAATGCAGAATATGGTTACATACATGACACTTGGCCAAACAGAAGATACATTTCCATATGGATCTCACTTTGGATGACATTAGGAGAATTCCTGTAGAAGTCCATGAATGTGCTTGGGTACAAAATCAATGTCAGTAAGAAGAGGATACTGGAAGGATAAGGGTTGCAATCTCACATTGATCTGGTGTGGCACAGGTAGTCCTCAAATGTTTAAATAAAAAACTTAGGTTTACAGCATCAGTGAAAAATCAGATCTGCTGAAAGGATGTACAGAATCTGCTTACACCAGCGGCACAGTAGGAGCAAATCTGGAAAACTGCGCAGTTGGTTTTGAGGAGCCAGTGCCCACACTGTATGTGTTCTATATCTGGAGCTTTCCCCCGACTGGCTACAGTCTGTTCTGGTGCACAGAAGGCCCACAAGCAAGTCAGAGTGCCTAAGGCAGACCAGGAGCACCATCCTGCTCTTTTGCCTCATCTGAAGGAAAACCCACCCACATACTCTGGGATCTCTCTGCAATGTGCATACAGGCATGGTAAATGGCTATGGTCAGAAAATATGCTGTAAAGCAGGTTCCCACTCTGGACTACATCACTGGTTTAGGCACAGGCTTAGAGACTGGTATTGATGCAGCTGTTTTTGAAGGAGAGGTGAGAGGACATTTGATGCTAATTTAGTCAAAAAGCCAGTTCAGGCAGCAGAAGTAAGATATAAGATGTGAAAACAAGAGTGAATGTGGTGACATAAAATCCAACCTCCTTAAAGACTTGAAAAGTGATTTGGGAATCACTCTTCAAACTGACTGTACAGCCTGTATAACACCTCTGTGAGCATTAGGGGTTGCAAAGCTATAAGAAAAAAAAGTGCAGTTCAAGTAGAGCATGAGAGTCATGGTAGACAAACCACACTGCTTAACAAGAAAAAAAGAAAGGGAAACTGTAGCAATGGCTGAGGTAGCTTCATATGCTGCCTGTAGGGATGAGAGAGATGGACCAAAGGAGATGGTGTTTTGGGACAGAGAAAGACACACACATTCAGGTGTGATGGAATAAATGAGGAGAAGACCACATGACAGAGTGGTTATAGGAGTAGGTAGGTGAGAGACACATTTTACAGACAGTGATCTGGAGGCAACAAAAGAGAAGTGTCAGGGAGAACTGAGAACCAGCAGCAAGAGCATCAACAGAAAGGTCAGGTTTATAAAGACTAAAGTGAAGGTGCTTCTTTGTCCAGCTTTGAGGTGACATGAAGCAGCATGAGCTGATGCAGGCACCCAAGTGGCTGAAGGCACAAGATGTTTCCAGAAAGTTCAGAAAGATGCAGGTACTGCTGGATTTGTGGGACAGCTGATGTGGGAAGCCATGTGGGTCCCTGAGCCTACTGCTGGCCCTGGTTGGACACAGGTGGTTGACAGGAGTTGAAGGGAAGGAGACAGCAGCTGTAGATCTCAGGGGTCAGGCACAGCAACCAACAAGGTCTCACCTTGGATCACAGCTTTGTGCCTTCCGCTTCCACTCTTTGCCTGCAGCCATCCTCACCACTCGGGGCATCAGTGCTTTGCAAGGAACGTCAAATAGACGTGGTCTAAAGTGGCTAGAGACAAAATAATTTTCTGCCAGCTATTTATATCCTGGAGTATAACATTTTATTATGGCTTTTTGGATAGCTACGTATTTTACCAAGACCTTTAAAATAATTCCAAGAATTTGACACGTTGTTTTCCTAGAAGAGAGCAAAGAATTCCAAAAGGTGTTTTACATGCTGTGAAATTGCAGGTTCTTTCCTTTGTTCTAAATTTACTAGTAATTAATTTCCTCTAGCAATCCCATATTTGAATCTTGGCACTATAAAACTGAGGGGCTGAACACAAGCCTTCAAAGGCAGACGGTTGATGGGCTAATGCAGAGTGCCCTGTAATAATTCAGATTTTAGTTTTTGACGAAGTCTTTGAGCAATCTTATCATAGCCTACATGAAAAACTAGCATCTGGCTGATTAAATAAATGATGAAAACCAAACTACAGGGAAGAATTTATAGCTATATTTAGCTTTTCTGTGAAAATAATATACATTTTCCTCAGTCCAGCCTTTCACCCTGTGTTTTCAGGCATAAAGGCACTAACCTGAGTTTACTTTCCAAGCAAAAGGGAACACAAAGTGGAAATAGTGTAAGCACTGAAAAAACAGATTCATAACACTTTTCACTGTTAGTAGGGCAAGGCAGATCTACACTATTTACTTTCCTGTGTCTACCACCAGTATTCTGTTTTAAAACACACATACCTACATTATATCCTTATTTGTAGACCTGTCACCCCAAAGTTTGTGAGGTCATTAATACAGAAAGAATGCAGTCTATAATTTTTAAGACATTTCCAGCTGTAGCAGGTTTGCACTGAAACTGCTCACAGTTAGTTTCAGGAATACTTTGTGTTTTTCTCCCCCTTTTGACATATTTGTCTCCCCATGAAAAAAAGCAGTTTCGCTGCTTTCTGGATTCAAAATAAAGCAAACTGCTGGCCAGGCTGAAATCAGTTGAGAAGCAATGCACTTTAAAATGCAAAAGGCACTGAAAGTACTGTAGCTTTTCTATACTCTAGGGTGAATCTCACCATCTGCTGTGTTTGTGGCTGAGACTGACCTCACTTTGTATTAGACAAAAGTAATTGTGGAGATCAAAAGTAGTTTACACAGGGAAAAATGTTCGTGACAAATCTGCAGGCGGAACACAACCACTGCACAAAACCCAGCAAGCATCTAGGAGGCATTTATTTTTATTCAAAGGTGATGAGTATTTTACAGCCTAGCAAAATCCTCTTCAGTGAACACTTCGGCTCTGGGATCCTTCTCCCACAGACTCAAGTGTCTGCTTCTCAACCCTCTCCCTCTTTATTCAGCCAAGGTTGAAAGCCACCAATGAGCGAAGTAACTGTTCTCCAAATTTACAAGTATGAGCTATTTTGCCGGTTCCCGCAGTTGTGCACAAAAGAGGCTCAGCAAACACACCAAAGTGCCAGTCACCAGCCTATTAACATCTATGCAGAGGAACAGTGCTGTTTCCAAATCGGAATCCTGCTCCTTCTCACAAAGCAATTTTCTACTGAGATTTCTAACTAAAAGGAACCCAGTAGCTTTCCTGCAAGTAAATAGCTCATTAAGGCTGGAAGTAGGGTTTGTGTGCAAAGACTGTCCTATGCAAATCGGAGCTGATGAGCACTTAACTAATCTGTTTACAGACCAGAGCTGCTGGGCAGGCCTCAGCGATTTTCTATCAAAGCGAAGAACCATTCTTTATGGGCATCTGGTTGTCCCTGAATTGGTAGTTTAAGCATACACCCGTGCTTCAAAGAAAGATCAAAGGATTTATTACTTCTAAATGAGTGCATTATTTCCACTTACTACTTTATTGTTTGCAATGTGTTATTAACAGCACCGTGGCAGGGTCACCTTAAGACTCGGGTTTCTCATAGATTCCTGAATGTGATTTTAGATGTTATATGTAGCCTGTAGTATGCAGGCTGTTACACTGATGGAGAAGGAAGTAAAACACTAGCAAACAGATTAGAGCATCCATTTGTAGAAAACTGAATAAAAAAAAATGCAACAAAGGTAACCAGTTATATTTTAATACAAAAAACCGGTTATTTTTAATTTTTACTGTGAATTTAAACAATGAGTGTATTAAAATTACAGCCAGGTCAGTGGACAGAGCCAGTTTTTGGCTCCTCTTCTTATGAAAAGAAACCCACATTGCTCCCTCCCTCAGAAAAAAGCTGAGATACCACAGTCATGAAGTAGCACAATGATCAGTTCAATGAACAAACTCCTATTACCCCATAAATGCCTGCCATCCTCATCCTTTTGGCTTACTGTTTATAGCTCCGTTTACTTATTAAGTCTGGAAGAAACAAGGGAGACACATTCATTATGTGCTTTCTGGCACTACTGGAAGCACATGGAGAGCAACTAAGACCTAACATCTTATTTGCAGGCACACTGAAGGCCTACAGTCAGCTAGGGCACAGCACTAGAAAAGGAATTTCTGGGAGGAAGTGCAGAAGTGAATTCCAAGCAGCCAGGGCCAAGGCAGACAAAGCTGCCAAAACTAGAGCCACAAGCGGCCTCAGGGAGAGTTTGGAGAGGCTGGTGTGATGTTTATTGCTCAGACAGCAGAGCTGGGTGGTTCGATGTGGGACAGGAACTGCATTCTGCCGGCTGTGACTTTAGTGGTAGTATCTAAAGATGTCTGCAGACTCAATGTCTCCGTCTTTATCATGGTGCCGGAGGGAGCAGATTGTGGTTCCCTTATCTGTTTTACAAGGAACCACCTTTCCCTGATAGGCCCACTAGGTCACACAGCACAAGATGCTGCTTACTTCTCTTTTATTAAACACAGACTCCGTTTGCA
Source organism: Manacus vitellinus (assembly GCF_001715985.3). NCBI lineage: Eukaryota > Metazoa > Chordata > Aves > Passeriformes > Pipridae > Manacus > Manacus vitellinus. Next base: position 21,789,247 of record NW_021940535.1, on the reverse strand, counting down.
TCCACATAACCTAACACAGTTATCTACCCAGGGACAAGCAGAGGAAAAAAAGTCACAGCAATAGGAGGTGGGGACAGGATCCAATGGCTTTCTAGTGAGACTAACGTGTTAGCATCAGGTCCTCTGACCTACCAATCTCCATTTGTTTAGTGGTGTTTTTCTCCCCATCTCCTGACAAGGACCAGAAATTGGCTATTTTTAAGTATGAACAACAAATGTAGCTCTAACACAGTCAGATACAGGAAAAAAACCCAAACAACTGACACACTGCAGATTCCTGGTGCCTTGCAATACATAGGTTCAAACAAGGTAGAGCTTGCATGAGAAGCTTTTAAGCAGAAATGGAGAGGAATCTAAGCATATCTTAACTCCCTGTCTAAGAAGCTCCGGTTTCAATCAGCAGAGAGTGACTGAACTCAGCCTTTTTTGTGGACTGCAGCTCGACTGCTGCCTGACACAATTACACAACACCAAGGGGACTTTCTCCTAAGCATCGTACAAACAGAGGAAGAAGCGGCAGGTCACAGACTGCCAGGAGGATGCTGTAAAACAGGTAACAGCTACAACATCAAATGCATTAGCCTACTAAATACTGGTCATTGAAAGCTTCCAGGCTCTTAGGCCATGGAATAACATGACTGGAAAGCAAAAATGACCCACTATTGCTAGCCACAAACCAGACAGGTTAGGTACTGGAAACTGCCTGTGTTACATAGCACTGCTGCCCCAGTATTTACCCAGGAAAGCCTCTGGGACTCGACAGCTGCAGATACACAAATGCACTGGCTTACAGCTGGCTCAGGTGTGCCTGCAACCAGTGGCTACAGCTCAGTTAATGCTGTTAAATCAGTTGGAAAAGAGGACTCAGAACAAAGTAGGCAGCTCAGTGAATTTAAGGAGTATTCTTTAAGTTATTTCCCACATCACTTTCTTCCCTACAGCTGTTGGTGCCCTAAGTTGCCTGCATAAATACAAGCTAATATTGTCATGTATCTCAAACTGGAAGACAGCAGTAACACTTGATTCTGGCCAAATAAAGCTTATGCATGACCACAGTAAAAGGCTGCTACTTTTGTTCTACTTGTCTGCTTTCTCCTTTGAATTTCAACAAGACAAAAATACAATTAATTTATTTTCTAAAAATACTATAAGGACTGAAATGTAGTATAACAACATTTGCATTTCTTTACAGAGTAGCAGTATTTTAGGTACAGGTAAACATCTTTTTATCAGTTGGATTTCAGTTGGTTTTGGCCAGTCCTCCAAGTCTTTTTGAAATCAGTGAACTTCATAAAACATACCTTAGCACATTTATTATCTCCATTTACACCCTTTACTCTAACAGACTAAAGTCTGTCATCACTAATGGAGGCTCAGTAAAACTAAATGAAGAAACAGACTGAATTACTTCTTACTTCAAATGAAAATCCAGACCTCATCTCAGGGTCAAGGTCAAAAGGAAGAGCTGGGTGTAAATGCAAAAAGAGCCAGACGGTTTTTAATTATACAGTAGTTGTTACGAGACATTTAGTACTTCAGGAAGGTTTATCCACCTGTTCCAATTTACCTCAAGTGCTTACAAGCCATGATGAATGCCAAAACCAAAAAAAAAAAAATTACTGCCATATGGATGCCTAGTTCATACATCTCCTGAACACACCAACCATATAAAAATACTCATTTTCTGTCCCCCTAAGAAAACTTCGTAATGGCTGCTATCATTCTTATTGAAAAAAATTTAATGTGTAATCGTGCTAGAAGGCTGGAGAGGTGGTGACAAATCACAAATATAAAGTAGCAAATCTCAAAACTACCAGCAGCCTTTAAAGACCACACATCCATTAGGTTGTTGCACAGAACAGCAAAGCCATTCTTTCTATTGAAACCTTGAGCTTTTCAGAAGTACCGTTTATTCTAATTTGTAGATGCTGAAGTAAACTTCTCCTACTCCGGAAATATAATTTTTCAGTTTTGCCAGAGTTGCAGTAAGAATTCTAAGAACTTGATACTGAAGTCCATGAAGTCTACAACCTCAAACTTCAAGAGGGTCTAAGTAAACCTTAGGTCTAAAATACTGCAGAGAACCCTAGCTCCACATGGTGTGTCAGTGTACCAAAGAAACAAAGCAGAGGTTTCCAAACTGCTTCAGAGTTTCCACAACTTACTAGTCAGTCTTGTGAAGACAGACAATATTCTCAACTTTTCCTGAGAAAAGCTGGATTACATTTATTTTTATATGAGGGAGGAGAAGACTATGATGATGTAAAGACCAGTCAAAAGCAACAGGTATCACTACTGGTCCAGACGGTGCCTGAATAGATTTTGTCTTATAAATCAAGCTGGTAGACTAAAAGCATAGACAGACATCTGTTGCATAAATACAGTAACCCTTGTACGATGGCAGCCCTTTTCTGCTTGCTTCAGGGGTGGCCCCAGTCTTTCAGTTCCATAAACCATTCGATAAAAGCTCCTTGTGGCAAAGAGCTGTAAGATTTAAACAGCTGAAAAGACAGGTAGTTCTGTTCTCAAGCAGGCAGGGATAGCAGCTATTTTTTACCCCTCAGCATCACGCTCATCCAGTGTGGGACACGGCTGGGGTGGAGACTAGCAGTATGAACTTCAGCAGCTTGTGCTGGCTCCTTCCTCTCAGAGCTACCACAACTTCTCATAATCCTAATGCCAGTAATGTGGCACAACCCCTGCCAGAGCATTGTGCTTGAGCTTCTCTACAGCTGCATCTTGGCCACATCTGCACTGTAATCATGTGGGCATTCAACACACACTGTGAAATCTTGGCAGTATTGTACTGAATGGCCAAATTCCCATTGACTAAAGCAGAGCCAGACTACCACGTATAATACATTTACTTGGTCAGAATACCTTCTCTTCCTCCTGAGGCTTGTAAGAGCCATAAATAAAGTTAAAGCAATATAGTACTCAGTGGTTTTAACAGAAGGCCTCCTCTGTTAAACGACCACCAAAAATAGTTGCTTAAGACTGGTTATACTGAATCATAAATGACAGAAGGCTGCTGAGGATTTTTTTAAAAACATATCACTACTTTTATTGGTTGTCAATGTTTTCCTGTTAGTCAATAAATGCATTTGATATAGGTGAGTTTCCAAAGTAAGCATGATGGGAGGGCTGGTTTAACATTCAAACTAATTTAAAAAGAAGTCACCTCAAGTTTCCCTATGGGACATTTACAAAATATGTTGTTAATTTGTTGCACCTAATTTGTGTGTATGCACTGAGAGGTAATTAGTGTGGAAATTCAATCAATTTTACCATCTTTCTGTTCAACTCAACAAATTACAGTTTTCAACACCTGTTTCTGGCAGTGACAACAGTTTTAGTATTTGTTTAATTTCCATAGGTCAGGAATATACCCCAAGCACAAGATACATTATAAACATACGCCCATGCAGAATAGTCATAGATAGCATGAATACCATCACCACTATATGTATACAGTCACACAATATTCTTCTGCAGAATTTTTAAAAAAAATATGTATTCTAATATAAATCATATTACTGGCTGCAGGTATTGGATATCATTGAAGTTTTCAAGGCACTTTCTATAATAAGATTTATTTAAAAAGTTGTTTCTGACTTTGCCAAATTAACTGCCTGTTCTAAAACTTTATGTGCTGGCTGTCTGCCCTGAAGCTGGGGTTTTGGTTTTTTGCTTGTTTGTTTGTTTAATTTCAGCCAAAATCCTCCTCCAAGAAGGAGACCACAGAACACTTTCTTGGTTTGCCAAAATGGCAGTTCTGGCAGCCTCTCCTCCAACTTGAGCACCCTATACTCTGGAGTAACAATTTAAAATTTGATGAGAGGTTTTGAGGAAGGAGAAATGAACCCCAGGAAGCCTAAGCTACAAGCCTCTGAGAGAACCATAAAAATAACAACGAGGTTTCCACATACTTAACAGAAACTTTATGATTTCAGAGGCTAAAAGCTTCGAAGACTGGGTCTCACTGAGCAAATTCTCTTCCATCATGACTCCCAACAATTGTATGTGCATATAATGTCTTCAGAAAACAAATGGCTATGCTTCCTTTAAGCCCAGGGTTACAGGTAAACCCAGGGTTACCAGCGAACACTTTCACAGCAAATGCTGCTACAGGCTGGGGCAGACAGTAGAAAGAAGCATCTCTCAGCAGTCCAGCTGATGCCAGCCAGATCTCAAAGTCATATAGAGAGGCTACAAACTTAACCAGACACTCCTACAATTCCTTGGCTAAAAACTTAACCAGGACACTCCTACAATTCCTTACCTCATCCACTATAAAACTTCTAAATGAACAAGGATCCCACTGGCAAAAACATCCTTCACTAGTTGACCCCAAATTCATTACAAGACTAGATCCATCCTTTGTATTATGTGAGGCAGGAGTCCCATAGGAAAAAAAATGTTGTAATGTGATCATACATCTGCAACTATGGTTCTATGTTTCTGTGTTTTCCAGCATCAGAGTGGTTATGATGTTACTAAGTTGTTAAAATACAGTATCCAAGTTCTCTGACCATTCACAGAATTGAGCTAATTCACGTCCAGAATTTTGATAACCTAATGTGCACATATAAAAGGATCCATCATACAATCAAAACAGGACTGTAAATGCATAATTGATCATTACACTTAGAGCCTAAACGTGTGCAGTTCTAGCAAAATCAACATGAGTACTTATAGAGCCAAGTGTGTACCTATACTCTTGCAAGACCAAGGAGACGGTAAATGGTTAAGGTAATACATACGCAAATATATTACCATCTGCATTTCTTCAAGAGCTTTTGGAAAGCTTGGTTTTGCAAGATAAGCTGGTAATCTGTAGAAAACCAAGCAAATTAAAAAATAAGACCACTTAGTACAAGTTTTGGTTAATACTGTGTGTGCAAGACAGCATCAAAACAAAATGCAAATAATCATACAGCAAGTATTTACCAGTATAGCTTTTATTTCTTTTCAAAATAATGGGGTTCGTTTAGATTTAAAATAATTCAGTAATTAACTAAAACGAATGTACACTTTGTTAGAACTTCTGCTAAGTGCCCATCTTGGGTTCTGAAAATGTGCGACAGAATACAAGAAAATATAAAATTGGGTTAGCAAAATACAATAACGGAACTTTACAAGAGGGACACACATTCTGTATTATTTTAACTAAGTCTATCAGGTAAACATGCTGTAACAGCTTTCCACTTAGAACGAGTGCCTATAAACTTAATCTGCAACCTGAATCCCAGGACAAATTCACTTCTGATCAACCCAAGGCTAGTAGGTCCAAGGAAAAAAAAAAATATCCATATCAAGCTGTGTTTCTTCATTGAACAAATATTCCCTTTTTCCATAAAGTATTAATTTAAAATTTTAATAGATCACTATATATGATAAAATCACAATAAAACATTCTCTTATTATTCATGATTCAACTACCTTTGTAGCCATAATGTAAGTTATTTTAAAAGCAAACAGTTAAGTGTTTAATAAAAAAAATTCTTATTTACTGCATCTAGTGAAAAAAAAAAATTGATGGTTCTTAAAAAAAGAAAAAAGGACTTGCTGTTGGCTGTTGCCAAACAATTCCTTCCTGTGACTTGCTTTTTCAAGAATTATGACGAAACTCTGGAGTTTGCTGCGATCTAGACAACCAAAGATGATTAGTCTGTATGGGAGCAGGATGCACAGTACTTGATTAAACCCACAAACTTCTCAAACGAGCTATAAGGATAAAAGAATGTGTTTTGTTATTGTGTCCATTTCCAAAGGACAGCTCACAAGGTTTCCTCCTCACGTAAAAACTGGAACACAGCTGAGAAGTCTTTCAGGGCATAGCCTTTGGCACACATCATCCTGTAGATCTGATGTGCCTGGGATCCCAAAGGAACTGGTGTCATCGAGTTAGTGGCAGAAATCTGGGCCAAGCCAAGATCCTGTGGGGAGGAAGAAGAGAGAGGAAGAATGGAAGGAAAGAAAAAGAGAAAAAGTTACAGGAGTAACAATAAATAAACATATACATATTATAAGTTATTTGGCTTCCAGTGTGACAAGAACTCTACTGCCAACAAATACAATACTCCAGCCTTAAAATTTCTATCCTAGAAGAAGTGAGTCTTATTTAGTTTTTATTCTTTAAAACGGTAATTCAATGTTATTCAACAGAAAAACCTCAAACTTTGCCAGGCAGACAACCACCTTAAGATCTGGAGGAATTTTAAGATTCTAGATCACTATCTAACCTGGTAGCAAGACTCAGACTCTTCCCCACTGTGTTATGTCATCTCCAAAAAGAAAATCTCCCTGGCTATTCACTGAAACTTTCAGAACATAGGTTCTAATAGCATCATTTTCTTGTTTGGGCAAGAGGACTTCTTTATTTCTAGAAACTAGTTACGAATCAAGCAGAAGGAATTTAAAAAACAAGAAAATTGAAGCCACTTAGCATACATACATTTAGCGTAATGTAACCAGTTAATAGCAAAATGAGAAGCATAGGCTCCTTTGTGAATATAAACGGTTTGGAGCCTTAACTGGAAGGGTGTATTAGAGAGTTCCTCAGGGGACTGTCCTGGGTCTGCTGCAATTCAAAGTTTTCTTTAATGACTTTCTTTAATAAAGGGATACAGAGAATAATGCCACTGCATTTTTAAACACTAAATTTGGGGCAAAAAAGGGAGGGAAGGTTCAAAGAGGATGAATTTGAAACCTATCCTCCAAGAGTCCTTGGTCAATTTCAATTACAGTCATAATCTGAAATAAATAGCAGAGAAGCCAAAGGAGAGTACCAGGTACTATGACTAACCATGGTTAGCCAGAAATAGTCAGCTATAGTCATTTCTATCCAAAATGACAAGCTAGGCTGGAGGATGCCTTGAACTCTAAGCTGAATAAGACATGAAACCAACCAAAGCAGGAAGCGCTAAAAAGGGCCTGTATATATAAACAGATCTCTTGTCTAAGTAAGAAAGTAATGCCTGCACTTGCACTCAAGGCTGCCTTTATAAGGTCTTGTTAAAGAAATCAATTTTGTCATCCACATTCCAAGAAAGATGCAAAAGAACCTCTCAAGTGATACGAGGAAATCCCTAGATTTCCTGTCCATCCAGAACTATAGTGGTTTATAGAATCTGTTGTGACTGATTTTTTTCATTGTTTTTAAATGGTTTGGGTTGGAAGGGACCTTAAAAATCATCTAGTTCCAACTCCCCCCCCAGTTATGGCCAGGGACACCTTCCACTAGACCAGGTTGCTCCAAGCCCCATCCAACCTGGCCTTGAACACACACTTCCAGGGATAGGGCATCCACAACTTCTATGGGCAACTTGTTCCAGTGCCTCACCACCCTCATAGCAAAGAATGTCTTCCTAATATCTAACCTAAATCTTTCAGTTTGAAGCCACTACCCCTTGTCCTGTCACTACGCGCCCTTGTCAAGTCTCTCTCCATGTCTCTTGTGGGCCTCCTATAGGTCCTGGAAGGTCTCCCTGGAGCCTTCTCTTCTCTAGGCTAAACAACCCCAACTTTCTCAGCTTGTCTTCATAGGAGAGATGATCCAGCCCTCTTCATTGCCCTCCTCTGCGCTCACTCCAGCAGGTCCCTTTTCATTTTATGTTGGAGGCCCCAGGGCTGGATGCAGCACTCCAAGTGGGGTATCACAAGAGCAGATAGAGGGGGGAGAATCACGCTCCTCGTCCTGCTGGCCATGCTGCTTCTGATGCATCCCAGGATGCATATGAATTTCTGGGCTGCAAGTGCACAGGAAATTATCAACAATGCATTCCAGGAACCTCCTGGAGTGCTTGTGCCCTTCTGTGTTGGTCCTCCAGCAGATATCAGTGTGGTTAAAGTCCCTCATGAGGAAAAGGGCTTGTGAACGTGAAACTGCTCTGATCTGTCTATATTGGTCTCATCTGCTCAGTCTTCCTGGTGATGTGGCCTGTGGCAGATCCCCACTATAATGTCACCTGTCCATGCCTTCCCTTTAATTTGACCCATAAGCTTTCAGTCAGCTCCTCATCCATCCCCAGGAGGAGCTCCATGCACTCCAGCTGGTCAATGACATAGAGGGCAACATCCCCTCCTCATCTACCTGCTTGCCCTTCCTAAAGAGCCCATATCCTTCCACTCCAGCACTCCAGTCACAGGAGCCATCCCACCATGTCTCCATGATGCCAACAAGATCACAGCCCTGCAGGCATGCACACAGCATGTGCATAGAGTCATTTAAGTTGGGATCTGATGAAGTCAATTTACTGGCTGCAATTCCTTTGTGTTGCTCTTCAGGTGCTCTCCTGCTGACCTGCAATCCATCTCCAGGCTCTGGGCACCTATTGCTGTCACTGGCATCAAATTGGTAGGAGTGGGATGGATAGAGGTTCCCCTCCTCCAGCAAGTTTAGTTTAAAGCCCTCTTCACCAGCTGCACAAGCCTGTAACTGAGGATGCTCTTCTCCTTCTCTGACAGATGGACCCCATCTTTGATACAGAAGAACTGAGAAACTGTAATACTGCTGAGAGCACCTTTGACTTCTCAGGAATGACTTACAAGACAGGTCTTTACTTTCTGTGTGTCTGGATTTGAATTAGCACAAGGAAATTCAAGATCTTACTCTACTCTCTAAATGTCACTTCGATCTGTAAATCGGCTCTATAAAGGTCATTCTGATACAAATCAGAATTACAGTTACTTTTCCTATTACCCTTGAATGACTTCAAGATCTAGGAAAATGGAAAAACATATATTTTAGATGACACAAGATCCAAAACAGTTTTCATCTGCATCAGGGCAGATCATTTCTTCTTGTCTAGCAACTCTGTTGAAAGACTGATGACATGACAAATCTAGGAACAGTTACTTTAACCTCACTTAAAATAAGATATTCCATGACATATTCCTAGCTTCTTATAAATGCTCTTTGTGAAACCTGTCCCATATTATTCCTTTTATTCAAGAAAGCTTAAATCACGTAATGGAATATTAGAACGGCAAAATCATCTAACTCCAAACTAGGGAAGGGACATTCACAGAAATAATCCCTGAAAATTCTGAATAGACTTCTAGCATAAATAGAGTTTCATAAATGTCTTGTTTTTGGCCAATGACAGAGGTAATTTTTCACAGTAGCTGGGAGGGGGCAGAGCCTGGAGCCCTATGGGCGTGGTCAAGACCCTAATGTTATTCAATACCATCCCCTGTCATTGTCAGGGGCAGGGGAAAGGCACTCTCTCTTACTTCCAGGAAGAAAGCATGTTCTTTCCTGGAGGACAAGGAAAAGCTGGAGGACAGAGGGTCTGTTCACCATTGCTTTTCACTGTCCCAGACTTGGTGAGTGTTTTGCATGTAAATCACCCTCTCTTTGTACATAGAATCATAGAATCAGCTGGGTTGGAAGGACCTCCGAGATCATCAAGTCCAACCCTTGATCCACTACTGCTGCAGTTACTAAACCATGGCACTGAGTGCCACATCCAGTCTCTTTTTAAAAATCTCCAGGGATGGAGAATCCACCACTTCCCTGGGCAGCCCATTCCAATGTCTGACCACCCTCTCTGTAAAGAAATTCTTTCTAATATC